>NW_024962253.1:3443532-3603019 GCF_019238085.1 Lagopus leucura
TTATTTTATTTTATTTTATTTTATTTTATTTTATTTTATTTTATTTTTAAGAAAAGAGATGAATGTAAGAAGACTGAATAAGGAGGTACCATTCTCTGAAGGATATCAGTCTGCCTTGTGCAGAGTATACAACTAATCTGAAAATAAGGCAGTGGTTTGTATTTTTAATACAAGTAATTCAAAAGACTTTGTGTCCTGTGAATTGGAAGTTTGAGGTGTAATTCATTGGACTTTCAATAGATATTTACCGAACAGATATTTTTATCTGAGTCCATCAGTACTTTATAGTGAATAAAAAAAGTAATGACGTTTGAAACACAGTTCCCCTTGTTTTAAGGCAGGGGTCTAAAACATGCTGTGAAGCACCTAATTCTGCTCACTGACTGTGAAGGAAGGTAAGCTAAGTTGCAAACATCATTTAACATGTTTACAGCTACATGAAAGCTAGCTCTTAATTAACTAAATATACAAGGATATTCAACACCGATGCATATGAAGACTTCTCCCCCCCACTTCCAAAGCAAAGGTGTGTATTCCTCTGCATAGAATAAATTGTACTCATTTAAATTAATCAACACTTGCTGGACATTTATGAAGGCATAGTAGTGAGGTGGGGGGTGGTGCGTTTACGCAGTGGTGACAGTGATGTGAAAGACAAACCACATTCTGTATGGCCATGTACAACTGTTATAGCACGAAACGAAGTCTCTATCAGCTCTTTCATGTAAATCAGTGGACTATTACCAGGGGACTGTGTACATAGCAGAAAATTGGCTTCGGTGTCTTGGAAAGTGAGAGTGGCAATACTGGAATTTAACAGATTTTGCTCCTGATGGGTTCCATGAGTGCTCACAGAGAAACAGAAAGATCACTGTATGTAAGATTGTCAGGAATTATTGTACGTACATGAAGCTGACAGTGATGGTTTCCTGGATTGTATCATTAATGATGGTGAAACGTGGTGTCACAACTATTAGCCTGAATTAAAACAAAAGTCCACTGAGTTGCAACCTGTGAATTCCCCATTGAATAATAAGTTTGAGATGCAGCCATTACTGGGTAAAACAGTATGCACTGTCTATTGGAATAGGAAAGGGTTGATCCTTCTAGATTTCCAGTAACCCAGATAAACAATCAAGTCTGACTGCTACATCATGATACTGATTAAGGTAAAAGCTTGAACATTCACAGTCGGGCAGAAGACAGTATTTCTTTTGCCACACAACAATACAAGAACCCATGCCATTCTGAATTCTGTGAAGCACACTGATAGTCTTGTTCTACCACACCCACTGTACGGTCTGGATTTGGTGTTTTCTGTCTTGCATGCATTCACGCCCATGAAAAATGGACTGAATGAGCAACATTTCCCTAGACAAGATGCCGCCATAGCATCTATGAGATAGTGGGTGGCCTCTGCTGATGCATATTTTTATGAATGTAGCATACAGACTCCTGTTCATTGTTGGTGAAAATGAATAATTAATGGTGATGACTGTGTTGAAAAATTGTGTGTTGTAGTTGAAAATTTGTTCTAGCAAATAGTGTTATTGTGTTCTTTCTGCTGTAATAGTTCCCATGGAAATAAAAGGAGACATTACTTTTAGAACAGTAATCTGAATATAAATATGCCCTAATCAGATAGAAGTGCTGGGAGTGCGGTTTATAGTTATTTTAAAATGATAGTGTATGTGTGGAGGAGAGGGATGTTGTATATGTGTATATAAAATAAATAAAAAGCCTCTACAAATAAAAAGCCACAGTGCAAACAGTGGTTGGAATCCTGAAATTCAAGCATTTCTTTCTTTTCTGTGTTTTGTGTGTGTGTATGTGAGAGTGAGTGAGTGTATTTGCGTGCATTTGTGTGTGTGCATATTCCCCTACGTGCAGTTTCTTAAGTGTCCATTTGTTTGTTATGGTAATTTATGTCATTCTGTATTGTATTATACAGCTAATGCACAGCTGGTCTCCTAATGTAGATTTCTTCACTCCTATCTCCAGCAGTGTAGCCCATCTTTGCATCAAGTATTTATCTTTACAGCTATTTTCCGTGGTCTCTGATTCCCTAGGCATCATAATATTTCTGACTGCCAGGCTGCTTGAGCAGCTTGGGTATGTTCAAATCCAAGTGCTGCTGTTTTCTACTTCCTACATTGGCAAAATGGGATTTTTTTTCCTCTTAAGAACAGAGATTGTCATTTGCTACTTCTTGGTATTGGATCAAACTATAGCACTGACTGAGGCAACTTAGAAAAAAGATAATCAGTCTTTATTGCAAATGTAGAAAAAAATGTAGAAAACATTTTTTACAACCTTCTTGCTACCAAATGACAGAATTTCAGAACAATTAAAACAACAAATCCAGAAGCATCAATCTCAGTATTACAGTGATATGGACAGGCAGACATTTCAAGTTGGGATTACTGGACACAAAAATCTTAATGCATTTACCTCCTATTGACCTTGTAAAGTATTCAATAGAAATTCCTTTGTCGTGGAAGGAACAGCATTATCCATTATTGCTATTTTTTCTCTATTTGATGTGTCACATAAATGTATAGTATCTAAACTTGAAGTGGGCTGAACTTACAACAGAGATCAGTAAGAATTATTTATCCCTGTACTTTCACATCTTCTCAGCTGGCTTATTGAATCACCCTGATTTCACAGCCTCAGTCACAGTAGCTGTGAATTAGAGTGAATTTGCAACTGAATTATTTGGAAAAGGAGACCTGAAGAACTTCTGATATCCTTCAGATACAACTAATGACTCTAGATTTTGATTGTGAACTAAGGATTTGTAAAATCAGCTATCAGCAGCAGTCCTGCTTCCTGATCCATGAAACTTGGAAAGGTTTGGTAGCTTCTCTAGAACTTTAAAACCACACATATGTAGGTAGTCTAGATCTATTTTGATTTTTCATGGAGACTTTCTCAGGATTTCTTCAAAAAAGCTCAATAAACAGAAAGTAAAAATGACCAGGGAATGAGCCTATTCATTTGCAATGGGGCAACTGTCTCAACAGGGGGCTTGTATAAAACAATTGGTTCTACCTAATAAATAAATATATCAATTTCATTTTATTGTCCTGTAGTGATATAACAGATGGAAGAAAACTATCCCTTTCAGATCTCAGAAACTGAGTATCTCCAAGCAGTGTACCCCAGTGAGTGAAGAAAAATACTGAATTCATGACTTAAATGCTTGTGCAGCTTCCCCCCACTACTCTGAATCACTGTTCATTTTGGCTAATACAATGTTGCCTGCTAAGACCATGGCTTACTGAATGATTTTCCTCAGTCTGTCTGAAGAGGTGTGCAAAGTAATGAATAGTTTAAGGCACCCTAGAAAATGCCCTTTCCAAGTCAAGGTTAGAGTCAGGCTGTTAAGAGGTGTGTGTGATGGGAGCTTGTTTCTGTTGTAATTGCTAGCAGACCTGAGCCTCCAGGGATGTTGGTCTGTCAGCCATAAATTGATACAAAACATTCTTGAAAACTTTGTTTTGCTTCCATTATGCTAATATTTGCTTAGTGGATATGAGTTTTGCATTGAATGTGAGAAACAAGGCACTTTAAATTAATAAATAACTATAACAACAATGATGTCAGGGTCAAGAGAAAGACTGGCTGATGGAAACCATCATCTGTGCTCAACCAGAGCATGAGAGTGAGTCCAGCTTGATGTGCACTGGGGACCTTTGGAAATTTAACAATTAAAGGCTGTTTCTCCAGAGAAGGAAGGGCTCTACCTCCTCTGATGTTGCTAATGAAGTGTAATTCTTTTTACGTCTTCCCCACCTTTCAAAATAAAGTTCAAGAGGCCGTAGCAACAAATTTAAAAGGAGAGGCATTCATACCTCTTTGCAATGCTGCTCATGCACTTTGGTGAATATACTCCTATTAATTATTGTATTTCTCAGTCATTATTATTCATAGACTAGCATCTCAAAGTACTTGACTTAGCAGTGGTTCTGAACTAATACTTAAAGTACAGATCAGTGCTTTGGGTGATTTTTTTTTTTTTTTTTTTTTTTAATGTGTTCAACAGAAGAGTATTAATACTTCTCTTCACAATCCAGCCAGTTTTTTTTCTTCACATCTGTGAGCAGAAAGGTAATAGTTTTGGTAATTATACTGGTTTCATATTCAAGAGGCAGTTGGGAAGATATGACTAGGAACATTAGAGCAGCACCCACATACACATAACTGAACTGTTATTGCTGCCATATAATGGTATAATTCTGTCTGCAGCGGTTAGAAGTGGGAACAAGGAGGAAAGTCCTACACTACCTTCAAAGACGTGAGCCAAGCTGCGTAACAGAGGCAACCTGTTTCACATGTTCGCAGATAGAAAACAGTAGCTGCATACAGAATTTTTCAGGAAATGAAATGTCAAAACAATGCATTGGCACACTAAAGCCTCAGACAGTGGAATCATAGAATCATAGAATCACCAAGGTTGGAAATGACCTAAAAGATCACCCAGTCCAACCGTTCACCTATTCCCAATAGCTCCTACTAAACCATGTCCCTCAACACAACATCCAGCCTTTCCTTGAACACCCCCAGGCTCGGTGACTCCACCACCTCCCTGGGCAGCCCATTCCAGTGCCTGACCACCCTTTCTGAAAAGTAATACTTCCTAATGTCCAGCCTGAATCTCCCCTGCCGTAGCTTGGAACCATTCCCTCTGGTCCTATCACTAATGATAGTGGAGGTCACTAGGAAAAATAACAAGATGATTGTTAGGAAGAGAGTTCATACTTCCTAAGTCTAAACAAAATGTCATTAGCTTGGGTATTTTGAAGATATTTCATTTTGAAGCTTTGTTCTACAGAGCTGGAAGGCCAAAGAATCAATACTGTTAAACTCATGTTTTAACAGGAATCTGAATTGGGCTGAATTGGGCTCCAGCTCTAAGATTTTCCATAACCTAAATTCATTCTCCTATAGGAGAGTATAATCTTTAACATGAAGCTTGTTCTGTTTTCAAGGGAATTAATTTACTAACTAATGTTGAAATATATATTTTGCAATTTTAAGAAATAAAAGTATTTAACTATTGCATTTTTATTTATTTTCTAATAATAAAAAATACATAAAACATTATAAACTATTTTTTAATTTGAAACAGACATTCTGCTGTGAAGCAGTCAGCAGGGTATAATACTAATATGTACTGCACTGCTCAGAGATACCAGTTCTCTTTTTATCTTACAGGGATTTGATTTCTTCTGACTACTTAATAAATACACTTTTAAAAAATATATACATATATTTTGGCAGAAAACATATCAGAAAAAAGCCTGCTTACATTCTAACTGATTTTCGTATTTCCCTTACATATTGGGTATCAGAGTGAAGAGCAGATTGTGATGTTTAGCTGCCTAATATACGCTGTAAAAAAATTTCCTTGCTACTGCTGTATTGGATTGTCAGTCATTAAACGTCTTTCATTTTACAAACATTTCTACATATTTTTACTAAAGACTGCTTTGTAAAAGAGTGCTTTGATGGGATAGGGTAATTTGACGATGTCAAACAAAATGGAATACATATTTCACTTTATGTATATGTGCATATCCTACGTAGATAAGATGAACAAAAAGTACAATTCAGTGACATATAATATTACAAAGAGTGTATTTGAAAAGCATATAACAATTAGCACTATAATTCTAGAATTATGTGTGCTGTTATGGCTTTACTTCTAAAAGTATACTTGATCTAACGTGGTAGTTGTCATCCCAGAAATGTATATGCTGTGATAGTCGTCATTACAGAAATATACATACTCTGATAGCTGTCATTGTGAAATATATAGTCAGTAATAGAAGTCAGCAATGAAACATAATAATAATAATAATAATAATAATAATAATAATAATAATATCTAGCAATTTTTTATTATTATTCTTAGTATTTTTGCCCTGAGTCCGTAAAAGCTTTAAAAATGTAGTATCGTGCCCAGTTTTGAAGTGGAAGAACTGCTGTCCAGACAGGATAAGTGATTTGCCCAAGGTCATGCAAGAAACCCATGGTGTAGGTGATAACAGAATGCAAATTTATTTTCCTGTGGCTTGGATCTTCTGCCACATCTCATCAAAATCACTCTATGTGTGAAAGAAATGGATAGTCTCCCACAATGGGACTTGAGACTGTTTAGCAACTGGCAGGACTGGCTTGCTACTTTTCAGAATTGAGGCCCTCTGAACAGAAATAACAGAACAATTCCCAAAAAATTGTTTATCTGAAAAATTAGCTTATTTCTACTTTCCAGCATATCACAGCCTTCTCAGATTTATTTGCTATCTGAAATGATTTGACAGGTTTTTTTTACCTTTTTTCTTTATATTATTTTCTTTATTATTAAGTTTACGGAGATCCTATCTGATGTTTTGTTGTTCTAGTTGTTTTTCTGTGTTCAAACAGGATGCTTATTTGCAATCAGTTACCGAAATTTCATAATCTTTTCTTAACTGGGAAAAAGAGCAACTTTTCACTGAAAATACTTGCATCGTTAAAACAACTGCTGATAATTGAAATAAATGTCTACTGAATGCATCCCTAGCAGGAAGCCTCTGTGTCTTCAATTTCATATAAAATGTGTATCATAGAAAATGATTCACATAGAAATTCATGTAGTATTATTTACAGTGTTTATAGAAATCAGAGATATTAACTCTTAGTGTCAGTCTGATCATAACGGCTTACACAATTATAAGTTTTTAGTACAAAATATATTGGTAAAAGAACACAAATGTGTAAAAGTTACTAGAAAAAAAAAAAATATATATATATATATATATCTAAATAGCAGCAATACCATGAGTACAAAACTTGTTTATGATAAAAGATATTGCACAAGTATTGGATGGAATGAAAGATATATTAAAAATAACCAGTCAAGTGCCAGCAGTTTTAGCTGATAATTTTTATCTCCATGTAGAATTCTTCCACCAAAAGAAGTCTTTGCAAAGCTGGAGTGGAAATTTTTCTCTCTGAGGACTCCAACCACGTATACAAGGAAATTATTATGAAATCTCATTTTGACAAAATAAAAACTTGGAGGAAAATGAAGTAGATTTTTTTTTTTTAAATGTTATTGTAGAATTGTTTAGATTCAAACATCATTGTTTTCCCCTTCTCTAAATGTATGCAAATATATGATTATAATGTAAGAGTACCCTGAGATAGTGACTCAATTATTCAAAAGCTTACATAAGCTTTTGTTTTTCTATAATCCATTTTCAACTGGACTGAAGTTCTGGAATTGTTGTTAACACATATTAAAAGCAAATAATTGTGTTACTGATATGCAAATAATAACAGACGATTAATAAATTGCATTGGAAGATCATAAAATATTATATGAATTGATGAAGGCAAAATAATATAATGAATACATAAATGTTACCATTAGCATTAAATTACTAAAACTTGGACTGTAAGAACACTACCTGTTTGGCTATGTTTACTCCTTCTCCCTATAAAATTAAAAGATATATATGATAGTGAAAGAAACTGTCAAAACAGAAAACATTATCACACGCCAAGTTTAACTACACAAGTGTTAAAGAACTAGACAAGAGTCAGAACATAGAATAGTTAATTACGAACAAATAAGATGATATTCAGTGCCATTTTTAAGACATCTGTTTTCTCCTTTTATTATAGCATCACTCAAAAATATCCTTGTTGGCTGATAGTAGACCTGTTTGGTCCTTAGAGACAAAGAAAACAGGCTGGACATTCGAGCTGAGAGGAACAAAATGAGGTTCAACAGGGGCAAATACAGAGTCCTGTTAGAGTTTGACCAGATTGAATAAAACTCTGCTGAGAATGACCTACATGTCCTGAAGGGAAAGCGGTTGACCATGAGTCAATAATGTGCTGTCATGGCCAAGGTCAATGGTGTCAAGGTCAATGGATGTATTAAAAGGATATGGCCATTAGGTCATGGAAGATTATCCTCCCTCTCTACCTGTGTCCTGATAAGACCAGATCTATGTGCATTTGTAGTACTATTTCCAGTTCTAGATTCTCCAGTCCAATTAGGGAATTTCTAGAGACCTAGCACTGTCCATTCTGGGGGAGTCTGAAGTGGGAACATATAAATGCTTAGAAATATCTAAAGGGCAAGCAGATCAAGCAGATGAGACTGGGCCATGTTCAGTGGTGACCAGTGACAGAACAAGAGGCAGTGGGAAGAAACCAGAACAGAGGAAATTCAAACATGAGAAAATACTTCTTTACTTAGAGAGTTGCAGAGAACTGCAACAAGCTGCCCAGACAGGTTGTGGATTCTTCTTCTTAGGAGATATTCAAAATCAGCTGAGCACTTTCCTGTGTCTACTCTGCAAGGGGCCTGCTTTAGTGGAAGGATTGGGTAGAAGGTTTTTTAAAGGTCCTGGGAAATTTTGAATCTTCAAACCTACAATTCCAAGATAGTGTGAGATAACATTCTTGGAGAATACCACAAAGATCTAGGTCTTCTGTGAGTAATACTCATGCAAGACCATACTAGCTTTGTTACAAAATCATACCGAATAAATTTCTGCTTACTTCTCTGACTTATGGTAGATTTCAGCAAAGAACTGCTCTGTTTTTAGAGTATATTTTAGGAATTATTCATGGGTTTTATTACTGAATATAAAGGTTACCAGATCTATAATGTAACATAGTAAATGAAGTAGTAAGTGAATTCATGTTTGGTAATTTCTTGTTTTAATTAGTATGCATTAAAAGTGGTACTTTGCACTATATTTCCTTTTTTTCTTGTTTTGTTTTGTGTACTATAACAACGCTGAATTTGCACAAAAGCCTGCTTTGGAGTGTATTTATATTGTTTCAACTACTTCATGTACATGATACATGAGGCTGGCAGAAGGGTTGGTGTCCATGCTCATTCTGAAATTGTTCCCCTGGCCTCCAACAATAGTTCCTGTCTATGTATTTCGTGAGAGTTAACCTCCAGAACGTACGTCCATGAGCCAGTGTTGTTCCAAGTGCTCTTTCCCTCTGAATTTCTCCAGCGCATTTCATTGGCTAAATTTATACCTCTTTGCTATTAGCTTGTTCCAAACCTGCAGAAGGTGCTGAAAAACTTTGCATCTATTTCAAAAAGGACCAGACTATCAATTTGCTGTTGGTAATTTCACTCTAAAATCGCCTTCCTTGTTTCATTCTGAGCCTTTTATAATCTTGCCAATTTTTGCAGTTTAAAGCCACCAAAAGCCTCTGCTCTGTCCATTTACACACCTATAAAAGTAGCCTTACATCATCCTACAGACAGCAAAATTAGATTAGGCACACAAGTCAGCATAGAAACTCTTCCTACTCCTCATTGTCATCACGTCTTGGCTACAATTTTAGGCAAAACACTGTGCTAAAGGAAATGTATTCTGTACTTGAATTTCCTGCGTTACTTTCAATATTGATCTTAATACTGAACCTTGCAAACCATTCCTTTTTCAAAACAGGTTAACAGCACTGTTGGCCTCAGGGCTAATTTTTTACAGTGAGACAGAAAATGCATATGCTGTTGGATAAGTTTCTGATATTACTAAGAGCTAAGAATACTCATCTGTTCCTAAATGTGTATGAACAATCCAGAAAGCTACACTGGCATTTAAAAGGTAGCTCAGTAAATTTAGCAATACCTAAATTTGTCTTGGTTTATGCAGTCTGATCTTGTTAAGGTAAGATGTGTAAATGTATATATATGAGGTGTGTGAGTACACACATATATATATACATACACATATATCTACACATATAAGTGCAAATATTTGTATAAAAATTCTTGAACTGAAAAATATAGTACAGAAAATTTATACAATGCATCATTTTATATATATATATATGAAAGTTTCTAATATAATTTATCACATATTTAGTGCATTTTACATAGTAAAAAGACTAGTGATTGCTTATCAATATTGTCACTGTTTATTGTCAATATGATAATTGGTTTATTATTATTACAGCCCTACGCACTGTTATAGCATCTATTTTACTCTCTTATTCCAGAACAGCTATATTTAGCTCACTTAAATGAAGATATATTAAGAAGCTGAAGATTCATAAAGTTACAGAAGGATGAGCATGAATTATTTGTGATAGCAAAACAGCTTAGCCTTAACAAACAGCAAAATAAGAAACAGAGATCCTACAAGCAAAGTGGGAACAACACTCTGGAATTCACCAGTGCAGAGACCCGCAATTTGCCCCTTCAGTATATGGAGATAAGAAAAGCAGAACTGCGGAACAGAGAACAATGTGGACTGGAAATAAATATAATGCTGAAGTTTCTTTCTGTTTTTTTTTTTTGTTTGTTTGTTTGTTTGTTTTTGTTTCATTTGCATTGTTTTGGTTTGGTTGGTTGGTTGGTTGGTTTGGTTTGGTTTGGTTTTTGGGGGGGAGGTTGATGTTTTTATGTTGTTTTTTTTTTGTTCTTTTTTTGCTTTCAAATGAGAAGTTGCTTGATTGCCAAGGATCTCGGCTTTGGAGCTGGTCCAGCCAGAAGCACAGCGACTGACTACAAAGTACAGGGGGCTTTCGTTCAGTTCCCTCACTCAGGGATCCCTGAGAAAGCAGAGCAGCTGGGCAGCTCTCGGCTGGGCAGTTCTCGTGAGAGCGGCTGACGCGGCGGGAGCGTTGCCAGGGCAATGGCTCTGCATCCACCTCTCCCTCACCTAGAAAAAGCCACCCCCCCCCTCACCTAGAAAAAGCCTCTCTCCAACAGAGAAGGTGTGTGAGAAACACCTGAGCTGATTTATTGAGGAGAAACAGTAAGCTACTCCTACATAGGACTCCCCAGCAAGGATCTGGCAGTGTTCAAGAGGCGTCTGGATGATGTGCTGCGTGATATGGTTTAGTGCTTGTGGTAGCAATGGTGTTGAGGAGATGGTTGGACTAGATGATCTTATAGGTCGTTTCCAACCTTGTGATTCTATGACTCTATGATTCCATGATTCTATGATGGTTGTTATTGCTCTTGGGTGAGTGAGAAGTGTGGGGGCTCCTGTTAAAGACCCGGCAATGGGGCGAGGGCAGAGCCAGCACTACCAGCAGCAGGGCAGGGCTGATCAGGCACACCTCATTAAGGCTATCTAGTACTGTTAGTGTGCTTGCTGGTTTGCAATGGCTGTACCCCGGAAGAAGGCTAGTGCCACAAAAATTATGGAGACCCAGACAGAAGTCCCATGCTCTCGCAAAAAAAAGACTACAGCCAAAAAGAACATGGAGATCGAGACTGTTCTGCATGCTTGAAAGGATAGCTGATGCTAAGACAAGTGTGGAGACTCAGACTGAGGCTCCAAGATGAGATGCTAGTACACAGGTCACTGGCTGTCATGACTGCCAAAGCCTGGCCTTTGCAGTGCTGGGTGACAGATGTGATAGTTGTATAAGATGTAATCATCTACACGACTTACTCAGCCTTGTGGTTGACCAAAAGGAGGAGGTAGAGAACCTGATGACCATAAAAGAGTGTGAGAAGAAGATTGACTGGTGGTGCCAGTCCCTATCACCCCCAAGATCTTGGCACGTAGCTGATGCACCACGTGGAACATCTCACCCCCTGCTGCCTCATAAACAGGTGGGAGAGGTGAAACGGCACGTGGGAGAGGGGAACCAGCAGGCTGACAGTGCTGCAGTGAGCCTCCTGTCCTCTCTTCCCCCTTTGAACAATTTGAGAAAGGTGGAGGAGTGGTAAAAGGTATTGGCTCAACAAAATGGGCATCCCCCATCCCAACCATCCTCGGCTCCCCAGGTGTCTCTGTGCAATAGGTTTGAGGCCCTTGAACTCAAGGGAGAGGTGAGTGGAGCTGTGAAGGGATGTCAACCTGTGAAGTTGCCTCAGGTAAAGCGGTTCGACCCCACGCCTCAAGACTGCCTCCACCTGGAAGGACAAAAGGGTGGTTGTCGTAGGCAACTCCCTGCTGAGAGGAACAGAAGGCCCTATATGTTGACCTGACCCTACCCATAGGGAGGTGTGTTGTCTCCCTCGGGCACAGGCTAGAGACATTTCTAGGAAACTCCCTGGCCTGAATCACCCTTCTGATTATTACCCCTTATTGATAGTCCAGGCTGACAGTGGTAAAGTTGCTGAGAAAAGTCTCAGGGCTATCAAGAAAGACTTCAGGAGACTGGGGCAGGTAGTCGAGGGAGCGGGTGTGCAGATGGTGTTTTCTTGTATATCTTCAGTGGCAGGGTAGGATACTGAGAGGTACCAAAAAACCCACCTCGTAAATAAATGGCTCAAAAGTTGGTGCAAACACAGGAATTTTGGTTTTTTTTTTTTTTTGACCATGAAGCAACTTATTCAGTGCCTGGCATGATGGCAGCAAATGGAAGTAGCCTGTCTCTAAGGTGAAGAAGGATCTTAGCCAAGGAACTGGCAGGACTCATTGAAAGGTCTTTAAACTAGGTATGAAGGAGAAGGGGGCAAAATCAGGGCCACTGGGGTTGAGCAGGTCGTTCAAGGGCTCGTACTGAACTTGATGGGCAATGATGGTGAAGTACAAAAGGATGGACTAGGGCAGGGGGTTACTGGGGATGCCGCTGTTCTAGGGGAACCTAGATCCTCTATAAAGGCGGTGAGATGGAAAGCCCAGCTGAAGTGCCTTTATACTAATGCATGCAGCCTGGAAAATAAGTGGATGAGTTGGAAACCGTGATGCACTTAGAAAGTTATGACCTTGTTGCTATCACAGAAACATGGTGGGATGACTCCCATAACTGGAATACCACCACTGAGGTCTATCAGCTCTTTAGAAGAGATAGGCCAGGTAGGAAGGGTGGGGGAGTTGCCTACTATGTCAAAGGGTGGATGGACTGTGAAAAGCTCCCTCTGAGAAACGGTCAGGAACAGGTTGAGAGCCTGTGGGTTAGAATTAAGATTGGCTCTAACAACGGCCAGCTGGTAATAGGAGTATACTACAGGCCACCTGATCAAGGGGAGACTGTTGATGAGGCTTTCTTGCTTCAGATGCAGGAGGCTTCATGCTCTTGTCCTGATGGGGGACTTGAACCATCCAGATATCTCTTGGAAAGACCACACAGTGAGTTGCAAGAGATGTAGGAGGCTCCTGGAAAATATTGATGGTAACTTTCTGGTCCAGGTGTTGGACAGACCAACCAGAGGTGAAGCATTGCTGGAACAGCTGCTCACCAATGTGGAGGGAATCATTAATGGTGTTAAGTTTGGAGGCAGTCTGTGTTGCAGTGAACATGCCCTGGTTGAGTTTGTGATATCAAGGGATGTGGGCCTGGTGAAGAGCGGCGTCAGGACCCTGAATTTTGAAAGAGAGAAATTTAATCTGTTCAATGGACTGTTGGCTGAGATCCCCTCGGATGCTGTCTTTAAAAACAAACATTTTGAGGAGAGCTGGCTACTCTTCAAAGATGCCTTTCTGAGAGCACAAGAACTCTCCGTCCCTCTGAATAAGAAAGTGGGCAGAGGAGGTAGGAAGCCAGCGTGGCTCAATAAGGATCTGCTGGGCATGCTGAGGGTGAAGAAAGGTGTGTACAAGCTCTGGAAACAAGGGCATGTCACCTGGGAAGAATACAGGGATGCCGTCTGGACTTGCGGACGTGGGATCAGGAAAGCCAAGGCGCAGGCGGAACTGAAGTTGGTGAGGGACATGAAAAACAATAGGAAGACTTTCTACAGGTATATTGGCCAGATGAGACAGGCCAAAGCGAGCGTACCTCCTTTGATAAATTTAAAAGGAGAACTTGCTTCAATGGACGAAGAGAAGGCTGAGGTGTTGAATGAGTTCTTTGCCTCAGTCTTCACTGGTGTCCAGGATTCCAGTACTTCTCATGTCCCTGAGCCCTGCATCCCTAAACCTCTAAGTAGGGACTGGGGTGGTAAATCCTCCTCTGCTGTGAGGACAGAGCAGGTCCAAGACTGCCTCATGAGACTGAATGTGTACAAGTCTATGGGGCTGGATGGTGTGCATCCCAGGGTTCTGAAGGAACTAGCTGAGGTGGTTGCCAAACTGCTCTCCATCATATTTGAAAAGTCATGACTGTCCAGTAAGGTCCTGGATGACTGGAGAAAGTGTCACGTCACTCACATTTACAAGAAAGGGAGCAAGGTTGTCCCCGGGAACTACAGGCCAGTGAGTCTGTGCCTGGGAAGATCATAGAACAGATTATCCTGGATGACATGCTTGATCACATGAGGAATGGGGTTGTGATCTGAGACAGCCAGCAGAGCTTCAGCAGAGGAAGGTCATGCTTGACCAATCTGGTGGCCTTCTATGATGGAGTGACGGCATCAGTGGACAAGGGAAAGGTGACCAGTGTCATTTACTTGGACTTGAGCAAGGCCTTTGACATTGTCCCCCACCATATCCTTATCTCCAAATTGGAGGGACGTGGATTTGATGGGTGGACCACTCGATGGATAAGAAACTGGTTGAAAGACCGCAGATGGAGGGTGGTCATCAATGGCTCTGCATCCAGGTGGAGGCTGGTAACAAGTAGCATCCACCAGGAGTCTGTCTTGGAACTGGTGCTCTTTAACATCTTTATCAATGACATCGATGACGGAATTGAGTGCACCCTCAGCAAGTTTGCTGACGACACCAAGCTGAGTGGTGCAGTTGACACAGTGGAAGGAAGGGATGCCATTCAGATGGACCTCAACAGTCTTGAAAGGTGGGCCCGGGTGAACCTGATGAGGTTCAACGTGGCAAAGTGCAGAGTTTTGCACTTGGGCCGGAGGAATCCCAGGCATCCATACAGACTGGAAGGAGCGGTCCTTGACAGCAGCCCTGTGGAGAAGGACCTGGGGTCTTGATAGATGAAAAACATACCATGAGCCAGCAGTGTGCCCTTGCGGCTCGGAGAGCAAATGGTATCCTGGGCTCCATCAGAAGAAGGATGGCCAGCAGGGACAGGGAGGCCTCTGCTCTTGTGAGGCCCCATCTGGAATACTGCGTCCAAGTGTGGAGCCTCCAGTACAAAAAAGACAGGGAGCTGTTGGAGAGGGTCCAGAGGAGAGCCACGAAAATGATCAGGGGACTGGAGCACCTCCCCTATGAAGACAGACTGAGGGAGCTGGGCTTGTTCAGCCTGGAGAAAAGAAGGCTGTGGGGTGACCTCATTGCAGCCTTTCAATACCTAAAGGGAGCCTAGAAACAGGAGTGGAATCAACTCTTTTAAAGGGTAGATAACTGCAGAACAAGGGGTAATGGTTTTAAGCTGAGGGAGAGAAGATTTAGGTTGGATGTCAGGGGGAAATTCTTTACTATGATAGTGGTGAGGTACTGGAACAGGCTGCCCAGAAAGGTTGTGGATGCCCCATCCCTGAGGGTGTTCAAGGCCAGGTTGGATGGGGCCCTGGGCAGCTGGGTCTAGTTTTGGATGGGGAGGTTGGTGGCCCTGCATGTGATACGGAGGTTGGAGATTCATGATCCTTGAGGTCTCTTCCAACCCTGGTCATTCTGTGATTCTGTTGGGGATTGATTCAATAAATACACATGAAAAGTAATGACAGTAATTAAAAACAAACAAATAAAAAACTTACAGGGAAAAATGTGGTCTACAGTAAATTGGGATAGTTGGGATAGTTGCCCCAATCCCTTGTCTCAGTTCTCATCCTTGTGTATCCTTTGGAGGACTTTAAACTATCGAAGTCCAAAAAGAAGGAAGGAGGAGATGTAATCCAGAGTCTGTTTCTTGAGACTAAATTTCCCTTATTTGAAAAAGCAACTGTAATGCAATATTGTTAACAATATATGTTGTGTTACCAACATAAGTCATGCTACCACATCATACAACACTCATGTTACAATAAGTAAGCAGAGGTAAGGCAATTTCAAATTAGTCTTAAAATTAGGCTAGGAAAGATTTCAGCATCATTTTGAGAGACACAAGTGAATAAAATAGAACCTCCAAATGGCGTAATATGTGTTGTAGCACTGCCCAGAAACTTTCAAACATGATTTATTCATCTGATGCAAAAACACTTGTTTTGGTCTAGGTCTCCATTACATTGGAGGTCAGCAGAGATAATCGTAATAGCTTCTACTGGTTTTTAATTAGAGGATTCACCTGCTTATCTCTCTGCCGGTTGTCTTATATGATTTCCACAGTATGGGCATACTCTGAAGGACATCTATACAATCTCAAAAAAGATCTATATTGACTTTTTATTTTTTAATTTAACAGTAAAATGACTTAATCTGCAAATTGCAGCTATTTCAATGATTCTATTCTATCCCAGTAAAAACAAAAACAAAAACAAAAAAAACCTGAAAAAGCAAAGCAAATCTTTTTCTGAAGACCTACCCAGACCTTTTTGCTAGGATTTACATAAAAATACAAAACAAAACAAACAAAAATAAATTAAAAAAACAAAAAGTAAAACAAGCAAGCAAGCAAACAAAGAAACAAAAACCCACAAACTCATTCTTTTCCTCCTGACCTAAGTATTTTCATCTGCTGTTGGGTTTGGTCCCAGTTATTTTCTTCCCTGCTAACTTACGTTTTGTTAATTTCCTTTCCTGTCTCTCATATGATGCTTATCATTTCAGCTGTACTTTATCTGCCATTTAAACCATGGTTCCCTATTTTATTTCTTTTTTATCAAACACGTTAATTTCCTTTGCTTATCCTCTATGTTTCTGTCTCTCCTTTTCTCTAGCAAAATCCTCAGGGCCAAAAGCTACACCTTCACTCCTCAGCATTAGGATGTTTTACAGAACTTCTTTTTTCCTTCAGACTTATCTGTCTTTATCTTTCACTGAACAACAGCAGTGCAAACTAAGTGTGAGACAACATAGCTGAATGATTGATGCTTTCCAAGCCCTGAGTTTCTTTTCGTCTATTCACATAGTCACCCTCCTGAGTTAAGGGTTTCTGTTGGTACCTGCCATGGTGACTAGAAAAACAAGAGTAAGCTGCCAAATCCAGCGACTGTTTTCTTGTTCTCATATTGCATTTCCTTATCAGTTGTGACAATGTGCCACAATTAATGATAGCAGAAATACCTATGTTTGATACCATATGCATCATACTTAGTAGTGATGGATTAGCAATCAAGAAAATTAATTCTGCCTTTACAAAGTAACATCTGAACTTTGAAGTTAGGCAAAAGCTTTATAGAGTAGTGCAGATAAAAAATTATCTTGGAAATAGGATAGTCACATTTCCATTGTGCCTACATAATTTCTTCTGGACGGATCCCAAACTGAATGGTATAGTTCCAAAGGTACTGCAAAAAATCATTTATAAAAAATTGGATTTCATGTATCCCTGTAATTCTTAGGCAATTCTTGAAATATGAAAGCAGTCACAGCTGGGAGAGTTCAGGGTGGTAGATCCTGATGGCATAAGAATGTCCAGATCTCCCAGATAACCTTGAATAAACAGTTACAGCAGCTCTATAAATAAAAATAAAATGGATTCTTCCTTAGTTCATAAATGAGTTGCATGAAAACAAGTGTGAATACATTTAAGAAATTTCCATTAAACTTACATTAATGAGAGCTTCGAAAGTAAGTTATCGGACAAAGTAAAAAGAAGCATGATAGAAAAGTCAGTCAGCCTCCACTGCTTCCTCCTGATCTCATAGCTTCTAATGTTTCTAAACAGCTCCATGTAAGATGAAGACAGTATTAAGTCTGGAGTAGGATACTGATTTGTCTTCACAGCTTCACCAAATATAGGACATATATAATTCTTTAAAATATCAGAATGACAAAGTGTCACCCCAAATTGAGCATGATTTTCTCTTTCTAGATACCACAGCAATCTTACCTGTCTGAATTTCAATATGATCATTTTATTGTCTTAAAATAATTCTCAAAGGGGATCAGTTTGAAACAGCTGAGAAAGAGGCTGACAACCCTTGGTAGTTCACTGTTGAATTGTGACAATGATATACTTTCAGCATATCAGAATCACTGAGACTTTTCAATTCTTCTTCCATCTACCACTATGACTGGGATTCATTTTTACCCATTTTTACATAGGTATAATGTAGATATAACTGTTGTAAGCAACCATACTTCATTGTTAAAAAAAATAAAATAAAATTAGAGGAGAGGATACAGTGACCCTGAGGGTGCTCAGAGAATGTTAAGACATTGTGTTGAGGTACACGGTTTAGTGTGAACTATTGGTGACAGGCAGGCAGTTGGATAGGATGATCATGTAGTTTCTAACCTCAGTAATTCTATGATTGTCTGACTGTGCATTTGTCCTGTTTAGACATGAACTAGAGGATTAGAGGTATCTACTCCTGGTCTCCAATGTCCATCAGATCTAGTAAGATCTCTAATCCTTATGAATGTTGAGTTTTTCCTCTGGTGAAGTCATTCACCAACATCTGAGTCCATAGCATGAATCTGCACTTTTGTATCTTTTATGTAGCTATCTTTACAATCAGATAAATAATTTTCTGTATCAGATATAAATAGACACATACAAATGCAACAAATAAAACAACAATGCAACTTCTAGTATTTTCTAAGGACACACGGTATTTTTTTCAAATAAACTGAAAACTTTGTTCATGTTGGAAGTATCCAAAAAATATTTAATCTTATGACAGAAAACTGGTGATAGGCAGAGGTTTTCCACAGGGAAAAATAGATGTCTGAAGACAAAGGCAAAATAAGACAATGTGTTTTGGAGAATAAGCAAGGAAATATTTTCTTTCAGATTACATCATATTAAATAAGGATATAATGTCCTGTAGTGATCACTAAGAAGAGAATTGAGAGTTTGAATTTTTCAAATGATATGATTTCATATGTTTATTTACTTTATAAAAGGTGATAAACATTTTTAGATCTTCAATAATTATGTTCTTTTTGTGGGGAAAAAGAAGTGGTCATATAAAAATTATTTTCTCTTCCTGGTATATTTATTTAGTTGGAGATTACTTTTATATAGACAGATTTTGGTGACTAGAAGTTTCTAAAGGAGTTTGCATTCCCCATAACTACTGATAGTTTTAATGTGCTGAAATATTTTTATAGCACTTTATTTTTGTAACTGTAGTCTGTAAGTCTGGCTTTTAGAAACAGCAGGTTTGATAAACCATGGAAAAACAATTTATGGAAGATTTTGTAACTTGGATTGCTGGAGAGAAGGGGAAGTAAAGAATTTTAATAAATGACCGCTATTGATCGCCTCATACAGTGGATGGCATTTTGCCTTCATTTTCAACATAATTGGACTGGAGGATTACTAATCCATAGCAATAGTAAGCTGTCTTTACTAGACCATTAATGCACCATAAATCAGCTAGTAGAAATAGCTGCTATGTTGCAGGCTAAGTATGTTTTCATTCATCTCATTTGCACTTCAAAGCTGAAGTCAATAATTCAGCTCCAAGTAGGTGCAATTGGGGGATATTTCCCTTTTGTAGAATATGAATACAAGCTGAGAAAATCTCTAAATTCATTTGCACAGAACATTACTAATCAGAGTCTGCAACTCAGAGAAGCAGCCCAGATTCCAGCTGAAGTCAGAGGTGAACTTGCAGCTGCTCATAAATCCTTCAAGGTCTGCGTGCAGTGGTTAAACAATGTTTACTCACTATTGGTGATCAATTGTTTTTTGCTTAAGAGAAAAGTATAGCCTTTGTATTTCAAATACTAAATAAGCAGCTTCTTTCCTGCCTTCTCTCTATGAGTGTGGCTACCTTGAATCCAGTTTTTGCAGCATTCCTCAGAAGGGAGGAGGAAAGGTAACTCCAGAAAGGTACAAATGATCACATCACATCATGTGTCAATGTCAGATAAAGTTCAGTTGGGTTGGAAATCAAGGAAATATAGTCATCACAGACTAATTGAGGATGATTCTTTCCAGTTATGCAATATTTTATGTCTTTTAGGCCCAACAAACTCCCTCAGATGGTCTTCATTTGTCTTTCTTTAAACACACACCCACACACACATACATATTGCATTCTGTAATTTTGTTCAGTACCTGAAAAACACTATGTAGACATGCTCAGTCCTGTATATTTTTCCTGCTCATATTATGTTTCTACAAAGAAAATATATATAATTTTCAGGACTATTTGCAGCTTTGAACTGAGTGAATGTATAGACAATTTTATGATACTCTGGCTCAATTTTCTACCGTGGTAGAGAAATAAGGCTGAATCCATGCTGGGCAGAAATGATTTTAAGTAGGATCTATAGTGGAGGATCAGGACAGATTCCTCAGTATTGGAGTGTTTCTCAGACTCAGACAGGGATGAGAGGGAAGATGTAGAAAATGGGAGTTTATTCCTTAGTCGAAAATCAGGGAATGAAGAACCTCAGTTCAATGGGACATGGGAATTAGGGGATTGGCTTAACGGTAGTCATGGTAGTATGATATTAATGGCTGGATTTAATCTTTAATGTTTTCTCCAACCTAAATTATTTTATGTTTCTAAACACTATATTTTCCCATAGACTTCAGTTTTGACAAGCATAATCTGAAACTCAACAGTCATTACTCCAGTGTACTCAGTGGTACTCAAATGTTAGATTTCAAGAACTTGTTTTATTTGTTGGCCTTGAAAACTATAGCTTCCAACATCAAGAGATTAAATGTCATGGCACTGATCCGTTTTTCTCATGTGTTCTAAATGACTCTTTTGAAATAATCAGCTAACTAGGAGAATTGCTGAAGGTCACAAAGAGAAAATTTCAGAGCTGAAACAGTTAATCAAGTAAGATGAATGCGGTTTGTAACAGAGTGAAAATACTGCCTACATCTAGAAGAATCTCAATAACCAAAAATGAAAAGTGGAATCAAATTTTCTATCTTTTCAGTTTCAATGAGCTACTGGGTGGAAGGTCTTAACTCAGAGCTCATTATGAAGGAAGCAACTGTGGATTAAGCTTATGTAGCTGAGAAGAAAGAAGTTTTGGAAAAAATGTAAAAATGTTATCAGATATTGAATATTATCCATCTTGATCCACTGAAGAAGCTAGTGGCAGGTAAAAAAACAGTTTCAACACTATTGAGTTTGGCAGAATATAGGTGGCGTATACAGATATCTCAGTGGAACCTTATCTTGAAAATAAATGCTTACTCATAGTTGATTTAACAGTGGAGATTCAACAAGCTTGTTAGTTTTATCATTTTGTTAATTTAGCCAATTTTAAAACTAAGCTTAATGCTGCTTCAAGTGCAGGCCTGAGGGCCTTGCATATAAAAATGCGTTATCAAACTACTTGTGATTGGTAACTGCTTTATTTATCATCCTTCCAGTGGCATTGTTGGAACAGTTTAGTATATATAAAAACAGAAGTGTCTTTTATGAAAAGAATTCAAGGTACCTCTTCTTCCCTCCCATCCTTTCCCTCCCCATCCCTCCCTTACTCCTTTTTTTCCTTCTCTCCTTTCTACTTCTCTTTCTTTCTTCTTCTTCTTCCTTCTTCTTTGTCCCTTTCCTTCCTCTTCCTTGTTCTCCTGCCCCTGCTCTTTCCGTTCCTACCTTTCCTTTCCTTAGATTTAGTTAGATTTTTAAAGCTAAGTTTTAAGAAGCAGAAAATCAGATTTTTGAAAGAGTACTACTTTATTTCTAAGCATCTGCTGGAACATGTAGATTAGATCTGGTTTTAGTCATCTGAAAAAACACATGCATGGACCAAAACAAACAAAAATCTACAACTTTTTCATATCTTTTGAATGAGTAGAATTACAATGTCAGGTAATAAAGACAAAGATAAAAAGGCAGTAGATCCAGGGAATGATGGACTAGCTGTTGAGTCTGAAAACAGATCTTCTTGTATATAATCTTTTAGTGATCTACTTGACATTGTAACACTATTTCATCTCTCACATTTTATCCAGTTTCACTGTAATGTCATTGCTCAGTATCCACATAGAGAGAGCCTGAAAGGCTTTGAAATTCAATCAGGCCAGTAGCTACTGTCATAAGAATCCATTACTCTTTTGAGGTCAGGTATTTTGATCCACTGGACCTTCCTGGCTATCAGCTTAATGAATAATGACAGCTTGATGTCAATCGCTGTCAGTTTGCAAAGGGCTTTTTAAGGATAGAAGAGGCTAAATTCATAGCACTTGTTATCTACATAAAGTGATGTTGCCAGCACTACCCTGATCATTTTTAGTGCTTGTCTTTCCAATGTATTGATGGAATCATTACATTTGCAGAACTCTTGCTGGCTTTTCACTTTGCAGTCTCTGACAAGCTCTTTTGCATCATTGCCATTTCATTTCAGGAAGCACAACCAGTGTTTCCTTTGTAGAAAGCGTGTTTCTAACATGCTCTTTGATGTATCCAATGATAGTGTCATGCATACTGACACATCATACCATTTTAACAGTGGAAGCTATGCCTGTCTCAAAGTTTTATTCAGACACGCTCAGGTGTGCAGTTTTGTTTTGCTTTCAGTTTTGTTTGTTTGTTTGTTTCCAATTTAAGCATTTCATTTAGTAATAATTACTTATTATTTATTTATTTTAAGGCATTAGTTTGATGTCACATTTGTATGTTGGAATCAGATAAGAAGTACTATCTCACAGCCTGGCTCCCTCTCAGAAGTCTATCCTTTTCCAGGTTACTGACTCACTATTCCAAAAAAGATAGATGTATAGACACTTATTTTTAAAGCATGTTGAGCCGTCACTGTCTATTAAAAGAAATGAACTTGCATTTCAGCATCTCTATAAATCCAAGGGACATCTTCCTATGTTTATTTTTTTCTTTTTTTACCCTTAAAAATTGTTCCAATAAAATCAGTTGCTTAAGTGCTGCAGGCAAAGAGGTGAAGTCAAATAATATTTTCCTCAAAAAACAGAAATCCTCACAGGAAGGAGTTCGAAAAAATATATAAGCTGATTAAATATGCATGACAAAATGAAAACAGCTTTCTTTTATTTGTATTCACATCTATTGCCTGATTTTTTAAGACAGTTATCCTGATTCACTATTGCTCTCGCTTTTTCAATGAGCATTCCACATCTTTTTAGAACTCTGTACAAAATGCATATAAAAGTAATTGAAGAAGAAAAGACAGTGAGTTACTGATTGTACAAAACTGGAGTTCAATTCTCTTTTCCTTTACTGATTAAGCATGTGGCTTTGAAGGATATAATTTACTATTCCTGAATCTCTAAGAATTACTAGTACTTCATTATTACAAGATTGGATCTGCTGAAAATTGAGAGATGTTCAGGAAAATGTCAAAAGCAAGAATTGAGTGTCTGGCTCCCATCACATGAACAATAAATTCATGTCTGCAGTTCTTGCTCCATGCTGCCGTGTGTTGACACAGTGAGAGAATTGTATTAAGCTATGGTTGGGGAAACTACAGGTTCCAGAGAAAAGCAGAAGAGGAGGTCAGAAATAAAAACAATGGAAGAAATCTGTATTATGAACAATCTTTTCCAGCAGGATAGTTTAATACCTCTTCATTGATAGATTTCCTAGTTTCACATGCTAAGAAGTAATGAACTTGGATGTTTGCTCCGGAAGTGTAACAGATTGCCCACTGAAATTGTGAATGCCTCCTCCCTGGAAACATTCAAACGCAAACTGGATAGGACTTTGAGCAACTTGGTCTAGGGGGAGGTATCTCTGTGTATAGCATGGGGGTTGGAACTAGATGATCTTAAAGGTCCCAACCCAAACCATTATTTGATTCAATGATTCTATGAATAACAGTGTTTTCACATTCTCTTAAAAAAAAAAAAAAAAAAAACTGGGAAGAATTTAGTGTTGTGTGGTAACAAGCAACTGCTGGCTTTGGTAACCACTATTCCTTACAGTGGTATGAATCCCTAAAGGATGTGCTTAATCTACTCTTTGGTTATACAGAAAAGCCATTTCGTGCTCAAATAAATAAGGCAGTACATTGGGTAAGATATATGTCTGTAAGCATTTTCAAAACCATGAATAGAGTGCAAGAAATAGCCACAAGATTTGAAAATTTAAAATAATTCCTATTACTTCAGCCGCAGAAGAGAAGTCGCTTATAACTCAGGTTCAGCACAGCTCTGATGCAGTTTTTAAGATACCACCAAATAGGTATGAGCTGCTTTACATCAGATACCTACATGTATGTATTTTTTTTTACCTTCAAACTCAAATACCTCATGGAAGAATAGAAACAGGTTTTTTTTTTTTTTTTTTTTTTCCCCAACCAGAAAGTCTACACGATTATGAGAAACCTGCTTTCCATACAGCTTTCCCAGAATATGGTCCTCACTTCCAGTGTCACGTTGCTCTGGGCTAGGCAACCCTCTGTGAGCCTGAACTACAAAATATGTGAGTTAGTTAATTTTCTAATTGTGGTAATTGGCTCTTATTTTAAGCTATAAAGACTTGTGCTATATTCCTTTCAATAAATCATCCTAATTTAGATGTAGTGTCATCCAAATTAGTACAGAGACATCAGCAGTATTGGGGTTGTATCAGAGTGTCTTAAGGTTACATTAAAATCTGTGTAAATGCTGGTCACTTCTTGGAACTACCCTAGTTAATGGGCCTGACCCATTAACCCTGCCCCAGAGGAGGAGTGAAATAACTAATAATTACACTGTGTATTTAGAAACAATCCTACTTGTGTAATTTCTGCCATTTTTCCCTCTCATCTTTTTATTTCTCACAGTATTTTCATGAAGATGGGATCTTCATTTCAGAGAAGTCCATCTGCTCAGGCTGTCATTCACTTATTGAAGTTATAAACCTGTATCTGCAACATCATAATCCTCTGAACATAGCAACCTGCAGTGAGGTCACAAGTAGAGGACTGTGACTTCAGGTGGGGAAATGAGCATCAGAAGAAGATGAACTGTTAAGAAGTAGAAATTCCATTTTCATTGCAAATGTCCTTTGCATTAAAGAATGAAGTTAGGAAAAGGCAGCCACGGGATGACACTGAAGAAGAAAACTACGAGTACAGAAAGCATGTGCTTTAAAATGTTACACACAATGAACTAGTTCCTGGAAGAGAAACATCTTAAAATGTAAAGCAATTAAGTTTCACACTGAGTGGGATCAGGGATGAATTTAAAAAAAAAAACCACCAAGAAACACAAGCATAAACAAAATAAAATCAAAACCTTCCCTAGAAACTCAGCTTTCCTCTTTTTTTCTTTCTTATTTTCCTTTTTTTTTTTAACTTCCCTCTTTCCATTTCCCTCTTACCTCTTGTCTTCTCACTCTCATTTTTTCTTCACCTTGTGTCTTTGCCTGTCTTTTTAACAGGACAATATAGCAGAAGGAAAGATCTAGAGAATTAAATCCTCCCTGCCCTTGGGAGAAGCACTTCAGAATCAGGAAGAAGGAGCTTGTCCCTCACTGCCATGCAAAAAATGCTGTATGGAATCTCAGAGAAAATATCTTGGTTCTGAGAAATATCACACTGACAGATGTTCCTGGAGGTTATGAAACAAGACAATGAGTAAAGGCTAACTTTGTGAATAATCTAACATCTAATTAGGAAGATTCTGTAAACATATAGGCCATTTTATTATCATGTCCTTGTTTGCACTTTTTTGTATTCACCGATTTATAAAGCTAAATATATGTATATAGGTATATATATATAACAAGTGATGGGCAATCAATTTCTCATCATCCACTGACTGATGCCCAGCTATCCCCAAGCAGTGGCCGCCTTCTCAACCAACTCCTCACCATTTTTCAGGCGCTTTTTTTTTTTTTTCTTCCACTATGATATATGATATGAAATGTCTCTTTGGCCAGTTTAGGTCAGTTGTCCTGGTTTTGTACCCTCCTAGCTCCCTGTGGCCCTCAGCTGCTATCACTGGTAGGACAGTGTGAGAAACAAAAAAATCAAATATTCTGGGTTCCAGCAAGAACTTAAACATTGAGATGTTATCAGCATGGTATTTCTTCTAAAGCCAAAACATAGCATCATATTAGACACTACAAAGGGGGAAAAAAAAAGAAGCAAAGAAACAAAAAACACACATATCCAAAATGAAATCAGGATAAGGAAGAAGAAATTGCAGACAGATTTTCAAAAAGCATTGAACAGTGTAAGTATGAAACTTGCAGGAAAAAGATCTATAATATGCAGAAATAACTGTAGTCTGGCCTGACTTCGCTCCCAATCTGCAGGCCCGATTTGGATCTAAGCAGCCTAAACCCACAGTTACTTTCATCAAATGTAGTCAAGTTGAGCTTATGTGGATGCAGCCTGTCCTTCTTGCACAAAAAACCTATAGGAGGAAGAGTTATATATTCTTATATGATCAAGCCAAAGAAGTGTACACTGACTCCAGCACACACATATTCAGAAAAAATGCCCAAAACATCTGGACAAGAACACAAACATATATCGGCAGAAAGGTGATTGGAGATCACTTATTTGCCTTTTTGATTTTATTAAATAAGAATGTGATAAATTGATCCATGATATGTTAGAACCATAAAACGTCCCCTGTAGTGGTTGGCTGATCATGTCCTAGTATGGAGTTTGCAGAGTGAATCATACTTGTTGGAATACTGCATTTTGATTTAGGGAAGTGAAGAATGGGGAGGGAGGTCTGCAATGTGAAATGTGCTTGCCAGTGGTGGTGAATTTTTTGATGTAAAAAAAGAAAGAGGAAAAATGGAACAGAGTTGTCAGGCATTTTTTTCCCTGACTCTTTCAAGTACAAGATACATTATCATTCATGAAAAGTCACACTGCCTCTAAGTCAAGACTTAGTTCCTTATGGGAGGAGATGACATGACTGTTTGACATTCAGGACTACAAGGTTGCTGTACTGTAATCTCTAGTTAAAATTGAATCTTGTACATTGCACCCTGCCAGCACAGCTAGATTTCTGATAATTATTTAGATGCTACTATGTTTGGATTTTATCTTCCCACTGAAGGGAAGGGTTAGCTGGACTTACAGATCATCACTGGTTAGGAACCAGGGGAAGATAAATCATTTTTCCTTAATGGTTAATGTAACAGACACAGATAAATCTGTGCTGACTTTTGATTTTTATCTATCTTTCTATCTATCTATCTATCTATCTATCTATCTGTCTGTCTATTTATCTATCTATCTATCTACTTATTTATTTTTAAGAAAATTCTCTGTAAAGGAGAGGAAGGGAAAATCCTATTTTCAAGAAATGATCAGAACTGAAGAAATGATCATCTGTTGACTTTCTTGTTCCCATGATATAAGGCAAAGGAAAGAGCTATATGTTTGCTATACTTAAAATGACATAAGTAACAGGAAGATTTTAAGGAATAGAAGGTCAAATTCACTTATGCAAACAGTCATGACAAAGGAGTGGACTTAAACTTTATGTTAAAAACTCTTTGTGTTGCTGCATTTTAGGTCTTGCCACTGAAGATATATTATCAAGGAAAACTGATTAGATGAAAAGTGATCTGATTAAATCTTTAGGTTTCCAAATTGTTATTCTTCCTTCCAGCAATGGAGCGATTTGGAAAAGAAAAACCTTGGATCCAAGCTATTTGCACAAAATACTGAGACATATATATATTTTCCCAACAAATTATTACTACTAGTATTAGTATCATTACTTTATGTAATGTAATGTAATCGTAGAGATACAGAAGGGTTTGCATTGGAAAGAACCTTTAAGAACATCAAATTCCAATATCCAGCCATGGGCGGTTACCCCTTTCACTTGTTCAGGTTACTCAAAGACCCATGCATTCTATTCTTGAGTCCTGGGCTTCCACAGCTTCTTTGGGTAACCTTTATACAATGTTTCTTTATTTTCATAGTAAATAATTTCTTCCATACGTGATCTAAATCTACTTCTTTGTTTGTTTGTTTGTTTTGTTTGTTTTGTTTTTGTTTGTTTGTTTGTTTGTTTAAAGTCATAACTTCCTGTCTTGTCATTCCATTCTCTGGTAATTCTCTCTCCAGCTCTCCTGTATGTCCCCTTAGAGTATTGAGAGAATCACTGGTTCCCATATGGAAAGGAAGGAAACAGCAGTCTGTGCTCTTCACCAGTTGTGGCAGTCTCTCCGTGACATCCTGTTCCTTTTCTCCTGGCAAGTAGCAGATTTCTCTCCACTGTATGTTAGGGTGACAGATGGGATGCCTCCATGACTCTCAGCAGTGGGTCACTCCCTTGTGTGACTTCTAGTTACAGCCTGTGTGTCTTTATCATAATGCAAACACATTCAAGTGATAAAGAACAATAAAAGAGAATAACAGAAGATGATTGACAGAGAGGGACTAAGTGATGCAGGATATTAAGACTGCATTCAAGGGACACTGAAGAGATGCTGAAGTGCTCTGATGTTTCTGTGTCAGCCTGTATTTGACCTAGTGTTAGTATCAAGAATTACATGTAAATGTAAACTGCATAAACTACATTAGATTAAGTGGCAGATAATAATTGTGGTTTATTGTATACAGATTTCCAAATTCACTAATACATGCAATGCTCCAGTTGTGTGCATTTCTAAGTTTGCAATTATGGCTAATATACATTGAACAATAGAAAATGTAGAGCTTAAAGAAGAATCTGAAGTCCTAGAGGCACCCACAAAGACAGATTTGATCCCTTTATGCTACTCAAGTGAATTAAAAAAGAAATAAATGAAAGAAAAATGACTCACTAAAGAAGCCACTATGTAAGGAGCTCCACTTTTAGTGGGAAGTATCAATAGAGATTTGTAACAGCCTTAGCAGCAGTATATAGAAGTTCCATATAAATGGAGAAGAACAAAGAGAGAAAAGAAGAAAGGTTGACAGTTATCTCCTTTGCTCCAAGGCTTCTAAGACTCAAAAGAAAGAAAAAAATCACATGGCTGATGCTGGTGCAAAATTCCATGAGGACTCTAAATGTTTCCTGAACATGAGTACCAAACTACCTCTTTTACTATTTCTGTAGTCCGAGAAGAAAAATGAAGCACAGTTGAATTTCAGTTGAATTGTCATGCCTGAACACATAACACATACGTCACATAAGGACTTCTCAAGATAATTTTAACCTGCATGTTGTGCCCTTATGCCCTTATGATAGAGATACGTCTATGGTTATGGCTGTTTCTCGTCTTTTTTTTTTTTTTTTTTTTTTTTTCTTTCTGAATTTCAAAATAAATAATTATCCCTTCTTCTCATCTTAAAGTACGCATTGTTCTGTAGTATAGTATAAAACTAATATGTTTAGAAATTGAAATGAAAGTTTTTCTCATGAGTATAAAATATTTTGTTTAGTATGCTGATCCCTAAAAAAAGGATCCCAAGTCACTGTAGAAACTCTTTCAAAATTGCTTGAATAATGCTACCAAAAATGTTACTTTTCCAAGGCATGTTATTATTGTCAGCATAATCTTGTTGTTGTTGTTGTTGTTGTTGTTATTTACATAAAGCATTTAAATTAGAATTAATGATGACATTCAAAATGAAGCATCTCTTTTCTTCAGATACAGTTGCTCTGGCTTCCAGTGATAGTTTTAAAAGGAAATGCTTAAAACCCAGGTTTTTTTTTGTTTTGTTTTTTGTTTGTTTTGTTTTGTTTTGTTTTTTTTTTGTTTGTTTGTTTGTTTTTAATACACATATAAAGAGACCTCAAGACACACCTGTAGGTCATTCTTTTATAATGAAGATAATTTTCTCACTCACAGAATGAACTGACTTACCAAAATCAACATAATCTGAGTCATAAAGCTGTAAATTACCATGATATTTTCTTCTAACTCACCGGGAAATTTTATGTTAGAACTTCTAAGAAATAACTGAGTTATTCTATCTTTACAATCTTTTTCCATGTGTGTACACGGGCAGCAGAACATGTATGAATGCCCCATAACTATGCATGTATTCCTTCTGATTTTGTTCAACTGCATTCCCTGCACAAAAGCAAAATAGTTCCTCATGCTCTGAATTGTTGTTCAAAATATCAGAATATTATACTGAGTACAGTAAGAATCTCTCTAAAACACAATGAAAATAGTAACCTGCAGGTGATTTAAAAATGCAGTTAGAAGAGTAAGGCTACTAATTCCATTTGTTCTCCAAAAGTGGTTACATACTTTTGGACATCCTATTTGATGTCTCTCTGTGTCTGTGAAACACAAATGCAGCTGCAAATCTAACTGTCAAGCTGTATTTCATATAGGAAGCCTGAAAAAACTGCTCTTTCTCTTGCTTAATTAGTTCCATTCTGACCCATGAAGAGGAAAACACAGTTCCATATGTAGACAGATTAAAAAGTTTGTAGTTTGTATATTAGACTTGACCAGGAAAAAATGATGAATTTTATTTGTTGGGTCTTTTATTTTGTTTTGTTTTTAAACAAAAGTTATACTCTTGTTAAAATGTAATCAGGTTTTTCTTTCTGGGGTAAGTGACTAAAGTATCTGTCTTCTCATAAACATTTTTTACTTGACCAATACACTGATTACAAATATTCAATTCCTAGAGTTTCTATAAATAGTAAATAGTAGTAGGAATGAGAATGTATTGTTTACCAGTTGGAAGGAAAAGCATGCATGCAAACTCATTTCATAAGAGACATGAGAAAATCGGTTGTAAACTGAGCTGTATTCAGGAAAATCTTAGGTCAGTGCACATCTCTTGTTAGAAAGCCCAGTAAGCACAAAGCTGTAGGAAATGAGGTAACACATTCTCCAACATCAAGTGATGAAAAAGTATTCACTTGTTTAAGGTTGTTCAGGACTGCTGACAGATGTTTTCAGAGCAGACAGGTCAGTCAGAATCAATGTGTTTTGTCCTCTCTTCCTGTGATGTACTTCGAGGAAGCTCGGTGAGGATCTTATTGGCCAGTAATATATAACATATATGGTTAGCACATAACTTATAATTTATAACTTCCAGAGCAAATATTGGCTGTGAATCTTTTTAAATGCTTCAGCTTTTTAATCATTCTCTTATCATGAACTTAATCCTAAGAGTGTCATTGGATAGTTTATCTGATAGATAAGATTGAATCTTTCTCTTAGAGATATATCCAGTCTGACTTTCCAATGGAGATGGACAGATATTTAACATGCCATACTACTGACTAGATAGAAGACTTTTCAAAGTGTTCTTGGATTAACTAGCATTCAATGAAGTGTATCAATAGCTTTTAATCTACTCCTCTGAAATATTTTGATTCTGAAATCATTATGGCTTTGGGTCAAAGTAAATACAGCACCTAACTTTACTCCTAGGTGGATAAACACTAAACCACAGCCTATCTGGAAAAGCTTCTGTTGTTATTGTTATTTTTTTTATATGCAGCTCAGTGTACTTTTGAAGAACACCAATCGATTTCTTTTATTCTAGACCAGAAGAGCTAAAATACTCAATAGATGATTGAATGAGATGGTTTGTAAGGGAAAGTTTGCCAGTAACAGCCTCAAGCAAAATACAAATATTTTAACAGTAGATTACAATAGATTTCCTCTATCTGACTCTCAGATTCTCTAAACTTTGGAGAGTCTTACATGCAAATATAAATCTGAGCCATCTATGTAATTCATATATATAACAATAAAAATCAAGCACTACAAGCATATGTCTTTCCATTACATTCCTGTATTTGATCTCTTATTCTTACTGGGAACCATAGGATACAGAGCTTGTTATGTCAAATACGTTTAAATTTTCTTATCTTTTCTTCTGGAGTTTTATATACACACAAAAGAAAAAAAACAATTCACACATACACAAACAAAAACACAATACTTATCTTTCTTTTCTATTCAGAATAAGTTTTAACAATGGAGGAAAAACAAACCCCAACCTTATCCCTATTTTCACTTCCTTGTGTTTTAACATAGTGGGGAGAAAAAAAAAAAAAAAAAAAAAGCTTTGCTAATGTGAAAGAACTCTTCACTTTTTCAGAAAGGATATTTTTCAGACTGTTCTACTTAAGCTTCTTTTTAGTTATTTGCAACTTCACAATCCCATTCACAAACTGTTGCCATGGTAAATAATTATATCACAGATGAATTGTGTGTGCTGCCACTTCATTGCTAGAAGAGAAATTGTACAAAGAGAGGTGAGAGTGAGAGAGTGAGAGAGAGAGAGGGAAAAAATCAAAATCATTTAAAATTACAGGGAAGAGAGTTGAGAAATGATTGCCTCCTCGTTAACATAATTAACTCCATGAATTATAAATTGGTATTAGAACTTCTGACAAAAGGAGTAATTATATTTACTCATGTAAAATTAAACGATATTGAAAAAAAAATTAATGGGATTCACAAGAAGCTCTGTTAATATTATCATAAAATTCAGAGATCCAAATAACTCAGTTTCAGAAATGATTTAACCAGTGTAAACTTTAATGTTTCATAGATTTGGATTGAGAGTGAATATGTAACCTCTGTTGTTTATAAACAAACTATGACAAAAACCACATAACACTTTATTCTTCAGACAAATGTGTACTAATACACAGAGACTACTACATTCTTCCTAAACTGGAACTTCTTATAGGTAACTTATAGTTTTTGAAGGAAATTTGTGTAAGCATACACAGAACTATATACCTAGATAGTCCTCAGGTGAAGAATAAATCCTGCAGCTGATCCTAGAACTCTTTGAGAAGAACATCACAGGAAAAATGTTAAAGAGAGGCAGCTTAAATTACTGATTTACGTTTGACATTACTACTCTCATATACGCTACCATTTGAGGCTTATTAACTTCACCAACCTTCTTGCTTAAATTTTGTTGTATAAAACTTAGGGATTATTCTAACATGTTTAACCAGTTGTTTGTTTGTTTTTCTAAAATAGGTGTACTGAGAGAGATAGCTCAGAGCAGCTATTTGGTCAATCCAAACTAGATCTCTAAAATAGATGGGGTCAATTCCGTTCTGGAAAAGCAGTCATCGTTTTCCACTAGTTATAAAAGACCCCTTGTTTTTGACCTTTCTTTTTGCTTATGGGTGTTCTTTGTTTTGTTTTTGTTTGGTTTGGTTTCTTTTTGGAAAAATATATATTTTTAGGATGTTTTGACCCTTCTTTTTTTCCTGTATTTTACTTTAAGACTCCTATAAGTTTTTAAAATTTTCCCTCGTGATATCTTAAAATGTTGGCCATACTTTAATGCTTCAGGTTTGCAAGCTGATTTTCTCTGTCTTTCTCTGTCTGTCTGTCTCTCTCTCTTTTGTGCTCTTTACCTTTATTTCTAACCTAGCAAAAAACTCTTGCATTCCTAATTGCACTGTGATGTTTCAGTCATGAAGTTTGAACCACAGTTCTAAGAAGTAGAAAAAGGATCTCTGGAGCTAAAAAAGTTCATCTATTGAGTCAACCAATGTGACTAGGCCTTTGCAGGGGGGCACACTGGAAGAAATTGTACAATGTGTGTGTACTAAAGTCATTGCGCACTTTAATTATTGAAGGTGCAGAATATACTCAGTCTCCAAAGCTCTGATTCCACAGCAACCACATGCCCATACTCTCTCTAGCTGTCATGGTTCTATGTTTTTGTTTTTGTTTCTTGTTTTTGGGTTTCAGTATTCCACATCAAAACATCATGTAGTGTACGGGGCATTAAAGTGTCACTGCCCCAGTTCCAAGTACCTATCCCTGTACATTCCAGCAGTCACGGGATCTGGCCCTTCCGGGTGGGGGGGGGGGGCGCTCTCTTGCTGCCTTGTGGCAGTGGGTGCTGGAGGGTGCTTTCCTAGCCGTTCCAAGCTTTTCAGGTTTGAATCAGTCCCGGGAACCCTCTCTCTCTCTCTTATCTTGTCTGACTTATTAATCTCAATTTCAATTAAATTGTATATTGTGTTATTTTGTATTCCGATATTATAGTAAAATAAGTTTTCCTCCATAGATTGTTGCCGCGGTTCTTTTCCTCCCTTCCTTCCTTCCCATTTTTGTGGGACTGGGGTGGGGGGGGGAGGGCAGAGGCCTGTCACGGACATAGATTGATCTGGTCAACTCCGTGACACTAGCTTATGAACAAAGGCAGGCTTTTTCAATCTAAGATGAATTATCAGCTTTCAAATCTTCCCTCCTGATAAATTTCATGGGGAGACTGCATTTAACTTTCAGTTGTATTTTGTACCTTGTAGAGATCCTTCTTTCTCAATTCTGATCAGATACATAGAAAAAAAGTAGTTATTTCACCCCAGGCTTGTCTGTACTTAGTGTTTCTTTCACCCAGGGCATTAATTTCAATTTTCATGTTTCTACACTATTTTTTCCTCTTCTTCCTTTCTATCTCTCAACTTCATATATGCCAAAAGCCTTACCTGCCAACTGTTGGGGAAAAAAAATGTGATTTCTATTGAATAGTGCACTTTGGAATGAAAGAAAACATTGTATAAACGAGGCTGAGGAACTCATTCACCTATGCCTATATTACTGTGAAATCAATTATGCAGGGCTCTTTCGAAAGTTACTGATTGTAGCAAATTGAATGGCCTCCATTTCAGCATAATTTGGAGAGGTTGATGTAATCAGAGACCTTACACCATAGTGAGATACAAGATTCGTGATATTCAGATGGAAAAAAGGCTACAATGGTTAAGCTTATTCTGTACTCTCTGCTTACCGGCTGTAATGCTTTCATAAGTACAAATGAAATTGTTTTGATGAAGGCAGAGAATGTTCTAAAGGGCGTGGGGGGGGAGGGGGGGGGGACGGGGAGAGAGAGAGAGAGAAAGAAGATGGGGAAAAAAAAAAAAAGAAAGGAAACTATGTTAGGTTGTTTGAAATCAAGGTACTGTACTGTTAAGCGAGGCAGCAGCAGAATCTAATCTTGAGTATAATTGGTTGCAAATGAAACACTTTAATATCAAATCTTGAGTTGTGCCCTGGAGCTGCAGTTCAGGTTTGCATGAGGTACATGTAAGTGGAAGTAAATTGTGTCTTTTTTTTTTTTTCCCCTTTGCAAATGTATTTTTTATTTTAGCCTGCTGGAAATTTGTGGAGTAAAATAATTGATCTTCAGTTTATACAAAAAGGTCTGATAAGTTTCATCATCCTACAAATAATAAGAAAAATAATAATAATTAAAAAAAACCCAAACACTGAAAAACAACAAATGTAAGCAAACACAACTGGAATATACCTTTTAATGTCAGCCTTTGGCTTAGTGTTCAGTGGTATGGAGGAGTTTATTAAATTTATGGTGATAAGATATAATGATATTTTATTTGTGCTGACAATCTTTTGTATAAGTGTCAAATGAAACAAAAAAGAAACTGCAAAAAGTGAAGCTGCATGGAGAATAACAGAACAAATAATAACATTTTGACTTCATGTTCTGAACCCAATCTGGAGATGAATTTTATCATGTAGAGTGGCTTCGCATTTTTTGAAAGAGAATTACAGTAATTGGATCTTCTAGAAACATTTATGGGAAGGAATAATAACAATGCTACTACTAATAATAACAACAACAATAATAATATATTTCTTGGATAAAATTCAAGAGTGAACAGCTCAAATTACTTTCTACCATATTCAAGTCACTTAGGCCAGAATTTTCTGTGCCTCTTGTCACTTCAGAGGATGTCATCTCTGTTCCTTTTTTCCCAGCTTGTGAATTACAAGAGATAACACTTCTTCTATATGAGGTATTTACATTTTAAGATTTTTGGAGATAGGAATTAGACTGTACAATTTCCATGCAAAGTACCAAGCACATAGTGTCTTGTTCTTCAGTTTATCTACAGTACTGATAAATAAAACTCTCATTTCTAGATTTTCCCACTCATAGTTTTAAACAGCATTTTCAGAATTAGAATAACTTGAGTACAGAAGCAGAAATTTTCAGAGACACTCTTCCAGTTACTTTAAGACACTTTTTAGTTTACAAAAAGATATATGAATGAATAAATTCTTCATTTTTAAAGAAAGATAAACATATATATTTAGTTATCAACATTAAAAAAAAAAAAAAAAGTTTAACTTTTTTCTAAATTATCTAAAACTGGAATCCTGAATCTTACACATTATGTTCCTTTAGAATTTCTTGGTTCATGTAAACTTCTGGTTTTAAAAGCCACTTCTCATTCCCAAAGCTAAAGATTTCGTCTGATATGAGGTTGCTATCAAACTTCTTTCTAATAATTAAGTTTAGAAACTCTTGAATGGTAGAAACTCAAAATTGTGAGCTTTGATAGAGAAAAATTCACAAGGTAGGTTCCAAATGGCTAAAAGTTCATATATTTCCTTTAAAAGCCTTAATTCAGTTACATTTACTCTAAGCAATAGCAGAACTCCCTATTTTGCTTTTATTTCCAATTTTTGCAGTCTATGGAAAAGGAAAATTTGACCTCTTGCTGGGCATTTCTTTACTCTTTCTTAATACTCTTTGTATTAAAAAATGTAGTAATTTAGTCTGTACTTAAGCCTGGTTATTGCTTTACTTCATAAGCAAAAATAAATAGATAAATAAATAAATAGATACATAAATAAATAATATAAAGAATACACCTTGACAATACGTTTCATTTAAAATATAAAAAGGAAAACAAAGCATTGAAAAACTATTGAATATAGACTGAAACTATATGGAACTAATCAGTATCAGACTGATATGGAATTTCATACAGAAGACATAGAGCATTCTCTATTCGCTTTGTCTGTTGGAATTGAAAGACTAAATGTGTGTTGTATTTCCAGACCTTTTACACTTATGGTTTTAAATTGTACACATCCTACTACCAACAAGTGATTTCTGGAAACTTTTGCAATGCTGTAGATAAAATTCCTTAAAATTCCTGTGTTACCATATGCTAACTGGTAGCTTACTGCAGCAATGGCATATCACTATCATTATAGGAAAGAGATTAAATGTAATATGAACTTAATTTGAATGTAGAATATCCAGAGAAGCACTGAAATAAGATGAAATTCATTGGCTTTGAAATTGTCTTATCTCGTTTGAAATCTAAAGTATTTTTAAATTCAAGAGAATACACAGATTTCTCAAATTATATTCTTCCTACTTTTCTCTTCCTCAGCTGCTGGTCATTTATATCTGCAGCTGTAATGTTGCCTCCCAAGTTACATTACTTTCCAAACAACTCAAAGTTTCAATTTTCTTCATTTTCTCTTCTCTATTTTTTTTTTTTTTTTAAGGTACAAACATGCTGCTGCTACTGCTACTGCTGCTAATCCTGCTAATCTGCTTCTATATTTCAATTACAGCTAGTTTTCCAACTTAACAGCTCATATTGCATTTGAGAGAAAGAGGAGAGGAAAAAGGAAAACACTGCAGCTTAGCTCAACAACTGTGTACAATAAGTACAAATGAATGATAGTTGGACAATTATTCATCCATAATATAGAATTCCTATTTTCTTTAGACCATAATTCTGGAATACTTCACATAGGTGATCAATGGGGAAAAAAAACAGCTAATGGCTGCCTGTACTGTGAGATTTCTTTGAAAATATTTATCATATTCTTGAATTGCAGTATGGTGTTAAAGTGAAAGAAAATGGAGGCAGAGGGGAGAAAAAGACACAAAAACTACTGACATATTTAAAATTTTGCAAGAGAGGAGATAAATGTAAAATAAAAGGGGGGAAAAGAAGTATAAAGGAAAAAATATATATATTTCTATTGAAAATAAGTATCTCCCAAACTCATAAACACTGAGAGAGTAGGTCATAAATGTAGGAGATGTTTATTACCCTGTGCAGTCTCTCTACTTTGCTGTAATCACATAGGCATTGACAAATCCAATTTCAATTTAAATTATATTTTATTTCATGATTATTCCATGAGGAGAGGAGAGGAGAGGAGAGGAGAGGAGAGGAGAGGAGAGGAGAAGAGAAGAAATTGCTTTGGCTCCTGGAAAAGAAGACATGCATTGTAAAGGTGTGACAAAAGATATCTTGAAACAAATATGAATGCTTTCCTGGAAACTTGATATTTTCATCACATACCTGCTAAGCTAATACAGGTACTGCTTACAGTTAACCTCTACAATATATTTTGAAGCAATTACCTTGCTCTGAGTCATTTGTGTCATAATGCTCTCCATAGGTGCCCATAAAATGAAACTGTAAGCCTCTTTTATTAGGGACGTTACATCTTAATTGCAAATATTAAAGGCTATTGCTCTCCTACTGTTTTGTTATTTTTTCTTTCTTATTTTCTTTTCCTTCCTTCCTTCCTCCCTTCCTCCCTTCCTCCCTTCCTTCCTCTCATTTTCACTGAAAAGAGCCTATAAAATTATATATAAAATAATTGTTTAACACTTCACTAAGTTATCTCCAAATAAATTGCTGAAATTACAACTCATGTCAAACCTGCTACTTGTTACTTGAAGCTTCCCTGTGGATTAGCTTCAAGCAACACTCATTTCAGAAAGGTATTAGCATAACTCTATTTACAAGGGCACTTTGTTGACCTTTTGAAAAATGTCTTCTCTTTTTAATTAAAATATTAAAGTGACTGCAAAGTGATACACAGGAAGACACCTTTGGGAACCCCACCTTCCTTACTAAAGGAAAAAAGTTATCAGAAAAATATATCGTCTAAGTGTATATAAGTAAAGGTCTGAAACTTAAGTTTGAAACAAAAAGGCTGTTAAAAATGGATGAAATTGAAGACCAGTTTGGGGAAGAAAATCTTTTGTGATTTCATATATGCAATGCGGAAAAACAATGCGCTATTCTTCTGTAGACCTACTCTGTGCTGTACTGTAAAGCCACTAAGGTAATCATGAAGATTAACTTCCTGCTATTAACTGAAGTTCACAAGCTGCTTACTGTAACATTATTCCTTGTTTTAAAATGTAATCTAAAGGAATTATTTATTTTCACGTAAATAGAAAGTGAAATTTATCATCAAACAGGTAAGGCTCTTTTGATTTTGATATTTTCATGGGAAGATGATGATCAACACCTCCAAAACCCAAATATTTGAACAGGAGATAAAATTATGTTAAAGTTACTTTACCAAATAATGTAGTTATCTTTTTGGAATAAGCAGAAATAGTATAACTTTGAATCAAAAGGAAATTGTCATAATTAGGGTAGATTTACAGTGGAGAAATTCACAGTCTCCTGAGTCCCTCTGTCAGCTCAGATGTTTTTTTAGTAAAATATTTTACACTGGCAGTTGTATATCATTTTACTCATTTACTGTATTCATTTTATTCATTCAATTTTACACATTTTGTCAAAAGATTCTGTTAACTTGCTCTACTCTGGTGATTTATTAGAAATTAATTGGTCAGAACTCACAATGATGGTATACACACAATCACTGGAAATAATTAAAGTCAGCAATTAAAGGTGTTACAGGGGGTTAATACTGTGTGCTGTTAAAATGGTTGCTTCATTAAACTGCAAATCCAACACCTTAAAAAAGGCTTTGGATGCTTTTTAATGCTAACATTTACAGAAACATCTCAGTTTCAAACTCAAATGAAAATCAAGCCTTTATGCCTTATATATGTATCCATATAAAGGTACAAAATGGGACTGCTGCTGTGGGGAAAGCTGGCCTCATATAATCAAAATAGTGGCAAATCAATGAGCAGAGAGATTGATCATCCATTTAGTCAGCTTTCCAGTATATAGAAAACTTTAATATTCACATGACAGTTCCTCCCACCATTCAAGATGAAAGAAACAGAGATTCAATATATCCAAATACAATCTAGTAAGTATGCTTCTCAAATATTTGATTGAAAAATGGTCACAGAAAAGAGTGGTGGCAAGAGGTTTACATGTAGCAATGTGTAAGGTGAATATTTTCAGGTTTTCACCCTAAAAAAACCTTTTGAGCTCAATTAAACATCATCAGATATTAATTTGTTTTTCTGTAAGGAAAGGGCTCAAGGAAAAGAGTAAAGCTAGAGTCGCAATGACAATGGTACGGGCTTGTGAAGGACATAATTTAGAAGCCAGCTCTAGACATAGTTAGTCACATATGCATTGTTTCAGTATAGGGAATAAAAATAAAGAAGTTACATTAATCAGAATGATTACCAGTCAGTGATGTAATAATAGTGGTCTAGCTGTTCTTAGTTAGAACATCTCCTGTCCAGGAAAATATCCAGGTAGTCACCATTTTCACACTGATCATATCATGAAAAATGAAGGTAATGATTCAGGTTTGGCATCCATAGCTTTTCCCTGAACTGATTAACTAATAAGTGGACACTAAATCTTGATGTATTTAACACATTGGATTTGTCAGGCATGCACAATCTTCTCCAGAAAACTTTCCTTATCATTCAGTGCACCAGTTTACTTTTTCCATTTGATTAACACTTTGATAACATAAAAATCCTGAGTATGCTAACAATTATTTTGGATATCATGTATCTGAAATGCTTAAATAGTATTTCCTTTCAGCAACAGAGAATGCCTTTAAAAAGGGGCACACCGTGTAACAGCCTGGATCAAGAATTATTTTATTTTTCCATTAAAAATTTGAATGAAAACACTGAAAATTTTCCAGTGCAAAATCTTAGTAACCAATCAACAGTACAACCCAGTCAATAGTACAACCACCAGCATAGGAGTGACTATTAAGACAGCAATTTATGTTGAGGGGACAAAGCAGTGTAGAAACAGGAATATTTTCAAGGAAATGCATGAAAATTTTTAGGCGTAGTAGATATCGATAGAAGATTTTTTTAAAACTGCAGGAATTTCTCCCACTGACTATGTTTAAGGACGTACTAGACAAGCATCTGCAGGAATAACTGTCATTTATTGCAAGATGTAATGTGGGAAGGCTTTCAGATTTATTTATTATGATTTCTCTACTAGTAATAGTAGAGTAATAGTAATAATAGTATTCTCTACTAAATTCAACCCAGGAAATATACAATCAGATAGCCATTTCTTCCCTCAAACATCTAAAGTAATATACCTGTGTAGAGTAGCTCACCTCTTAGACATCCTAAGTGTTTTTACAGGTCTCATCAGAATGTGAATATTCCTATACTTTCCTTTCTCCTTTTACATCTATATCTGTGGAAGAGATCCTGGCAACACAAAACTGAACAAGTCTGTACCATGCCACTGATGCATTAAAGATCTTCAGATGGCTCAGAGCAATTTTGCCAAAAGTTTGGATGGATAACAGACCTTTCCATTGTTACTGCTGGGGAACGTTTAAAAAAAAAGGTGATGTAATTAAGAAATATTCATATAAATTACAAGAAATTTGTGAATTGTGGTTTTGAGATAAATGGCAAAGCATTAACACATTTTTCATAGCAGAATGTCCTTGCATCCCTAGTACACTCAGGTCATAAGCATGCAGCATATGCTAGTACTGATCTGTGATTCACCTGAAGTGAGTAAAGCAAATAGTGTGTTAAAACTGACAAAGTATCTACAAACTGTTTCCATAATGTACAACACAAAATTATAACAGTTGTTTTTATCATTTTGTCTGGATTATGTTATTTATATCTGTTACTGAAGGATTCTTTGACGTGACATATCCAATAAAAATAACTTCAGGCTTCAGAAAAACATTTTTATTTTTCCATAGATATTTTCAAGGACTGGTGTTTTTCTGTTGTTCAAAGTCCTTTACGAAATCAAAAGACAAAATCTCAGAAATAGCCCTGAAAACTTACTGACATTACCACAGCTACCATAAGTCTAGTAAGACCAAACAGTTTGTGTCAGTCAAATATTCTAAACTCCGTCCTATCAGTACAAATATTTTTAAACCTTATTTTCTTTTATTTAATTTATTTAAAAATGTTTGTGCTTAAGAGAAACAAGCAGTCTTCTTGTAAAATGTTGGTTTTCAAAATGACTTTTGAAGAAAAGTAAGCATATTGCATATGAATGAGGAAACAGAAGGAAATACCCATAAAACCAAACAAGTTGCACCAAAGTAAGCAATGCTAGGACTAGACTTGAGACTAAAATCCTCCAGGGATGACCAGTAGCTTGAATTTTTATTTTTAAATTGGTGCTAAACTAGTATTACAGAGAAGCATTACAAGACATTCTGTAGTTTGAATGGTTGTTTTCTCCAAGAAATGCTGGTATTTGTGTTACCTGTGAAGTCACATGGCAATGGCTGGAGAATGTCATGTACAGTGCAAAGCCCAAATGGAATGACTTTTTTCCTTCATCCTAACTTGTTAACATCCTGTGATTATTTAAAAGAATGTACATTATTCCGTCTAATGTTACCGTTGTTTTGCTTCACTGTGAGAGTAGCTGTGTCTTCCATTAAACAAAACAAAACAGCAACAGTTTCTATTCGGTAAGATCACAGTTTGCAAGAGATTTTGCATCCAGAATTCTTAGGCAGCTGTTGTGGTTTAACCCTCAAAGCAGCTAACAGCCACAAAGCTATTCCCTCACACACCACTTTCAAGAGGAATGGAGGAGAGAATAGAAAAAAAAGGTATAATTCATATGTTGAGAGAAGAAAACAAACAAACAAACAAAAAAACACAAAAAACTATTTACTAAGGCAGAAAATGAGGATATAAATAACTATAATTATATTATATGGATATATATGTGTACATGCAAAACAAGTAATGCACAATGCAATTCTTCACCACCTGCCAGCTGACACTTTGTGGTGCCCAAGCAGCAGCCAACTCACTTCAGTTTTATAATTTTTTTACATGATGTCATATGCTATGAAATATCCCTTTGGATATTGGTTCAGCTGTTCTGTTCCTCTCCCCTCCCAGCTCCTTGTGTCCCTCTGTCCCATCCCGTTGCAGACAGGGCAGTACAAGAAGCTGAAAAATTGAAATATTTTCATTGGCTCTATATGGCTCTGCTCAGCAACAACTAAAACATTAGTTTTATCAACATGGTATTTCTCACAAAGCCAAAAACATCATACAAACACTATGAAGAAAATCATTACTATCCAGCTGAAACCAGGACAGCAAGCATCGTTTCTACAGCTTGCTATGGTAAACATAGGAACCATTCCATGTTACTGGAAGATATCACAGGGGAGTCCAGAAGATGTTGTTTTCCCAATTACTCTGTGCTGTTTATCTCTGAGATCATGTCTTGTCAATCTCTACTGGGGATAGATAGACCATAAAACTTTTAGGAAACTATTAGCATGGAAATAATCACACAGCTCTAATAATTACTACTTTTCAGAATTTCTGCCTGTGCAGCACTTTAGAATAAACTGTGTGAAGCAGGTGCCTTGCAGATGAATGGAAAAAGCGAAATTTCCCTAGGCAGATGTTTCTCACAGCATTTGATGGTTCTGTGATTTCTCCTCCCTGACAATTGGTGCTGATAGTTACTTAACTGTATAAACCTCCAATTTCAAAACTATTTGTACTGGCAGGATGCCCCATCTCTTTACCAATTAATATGAATTTGTCTATGGGTTTATGAGTTCATGTCAGACTGATTGTCACAGGTCTGGCAGCTGAATAATTCTGAAGAGCTTTGAAGAAATATCTTCTCAGATCAGTCTGATAGACACAGCACAGATGGCTATGACACTTTATTTATTTATTTATTCCCCTTCAAAGTATGAATTAGCTTTTTGCTATAATCAAGTAACCTCTGTGCTTGTACTTAGATTACTGCATACTTTGGGGCACATCTAACAATTGTTCACAGGGCAGTAACTGTGCTTCATAGCTTCAACTTGCATCTTATTGGTCAAACAGGCATAATTTCCACAAGGTTAATTGGTGAGACTCTGTAAGATTTATCAACAACAACAAAAGATGATTATAAATAGCTTTGAATGTAAAGAAAATTTAATCTTCAGAACAGAGGAATGAGGATGTAAATCATGAGACTTTTTTTTTTTTTTTTTTTTTTTTTTGAGAAATTCTTCATCTTTCACAGCACCTATTGTGCACATTCAGTGGCAATAAGACTTTGCCTATGAGCAAGGCATTCATTAGCTCCCCACCTTCAAATGGGATGGAGGAGAGAATTGAAGAAAAAAGGTACAGCTCTTAAGCTGAGAGAAAAACTACTTACTAAGACAGGAAAAGAGGAAGAGATTATAAATAGCAGTAATTATATGTATACATATAACAAAATAAGCGATACACAAAGCAACAGTTCATTACTAGCCAGCTGATGCCCAGCCAATCTCCAAACAGAGACTGTGCAGCAAGTTCAAGGTGCTCAACCAGCATCATGGATTATTAATGGAATTTTTCTTCCAGACACATCTGGGACATATTGGCTGTATGACAGGCACATGTGAAATCTGAAAACCTAATAAGTGTACAACCAATCAAGAGCTTCCAGAAGAGATCCCATTCATAGTGTATGTGCTGTGTAGCTGATAAAAGGAGTATCAAAAAGACTGGCTAATGAAGAAAGACTTTAGACTTATAGCAACTATGCAAATGTTTGTGTGCTGGAAACAAGTGCTTTCAGTGTACATCTATGTTATGTAAGTTTTATAAAATCACAAGTGATGTTTTGACCAGCATTTCAAGTACCCAATAGCCTGTTCCAAGCAATTACTTAATCAAAGTCTATTATTTTGTTTGTTTATTCCTCTGTTTCCTTTCTCTTCTTTGGAAATATGTATGTGAAACTCAGAGAAATAGTAGCCCTACTTCACAGAAATTTGGCACACAAGACTGAATTCACCATTGCTATAAGTATCTTGTATGACCTTGTCTTAGTCACTTTTTGTCTTTGTCCCTAAGCTTCAATCTGTAAAATGGAGATAAATGCATTTCCATACCTCATGGGGGCCTGCTAAAATTCATTCATTACCAAGAAGTACATTTTATCTCCCATTTACACCTTCTTTTTTTTTTCTTTGCTGTTCTTGCTAGAAATCTGATTGTTCAACCAGTCCCAATATAAACACTCTTATTTCTGAGTGGATGCCAGGATCTACCTATTAAATATCTGATAACCACCTATTGCATATTTTTCTTCTCTGAAACCTCCACTTCTTTATATATAGAATTCTGGACTGAGCAGACAGCTTTTTGACCCAGTCTAACTGTTTCTGTATTGCTCATTTTGTGCCATGTAGTTCAGGGAATAGTATCAGTGCTTAAGATCAACTTCCCCTAAGCCATCAAAATACAGTCATTATTAATGGAAGAACTGGTGATGATTAAATTGGAGAGATATAGACTGGATTACTTATGAAGGTCATCTAGTCTTACATTTTCAGATCACGAAAGAGAAGGGAAACAACCTCTGGACCAATATCCAATTGCATAAAAACTTATGATGTAAACTCTTCAGATAAATGCTGCTCTACTACACTATTCTAGATCGTTGATTCTATCCTGAATCTATTAAATGTAATCAAACATTATACTTATTTATATATAGGTATGTATAAACACACAAAGATGTACTAGAGAAACATTACAAAGTGTTTATGAGTTGTTTGGTAAAACTAAACTGAAAATATTGAGATAATAAGCTGTCTTCTCATAATGGTTTTACCTTTACTTTTTTTCCCCTGAGCAAACTTTTTTCTTTCCCCTAGATTGAAATAGATTTCATAGTTGTTATATGAAGAAAAGGAATTTGGCTGTTATTTCCAGCTTTGTTAATGTTGACTGCATTATCTTCCCCTATACTTCCCCTATATTCAGCACTCGTGAGGCCGCACCTCGAGTACTGTGTCCAGTTTTGGGCCCCTCACTGCAAGAAAGATATTGAGGCCCTGGAACGTGTTCAGAGGAGGGCAACAAAGCTGGTGAGGGGTCTGGAACACAGGCCATATGAGGAGAGGCTGAAGGAGCTGGGAATGTTCAGCCTGGAGAAGAGGAGGCTCAGGGGAGACCTTATTGCTCTCTATAACTTCCTGAAGGGAGGTTGTAGTGAGCTGGGGGTCGGCCTCTTCTCTCGTGTCATTAGTGATAGGACCAGGGGGAATGGTTTCAAGCTACGGCAGGGGAGATTCAGGCTGGACATGAGGAAGTATTACTTTTCAGAAAGGGTGGTCAGGCACTGGAATGGACTGCCCAGGGAGGTGGTGGAATCACCGACCCTGGGGGTGTTCAAGGAAAGACTGGGTGTTGTGTTGAGGGACATGGTTTAGTAGGAGCTATTGGGAATAGGTGAACGGTTGGACTGGGTGATCTTTTAGGTCTTTTCCAACCTTGGTGATTCTATGATTCTATGATTCTATGATTCTATGATTCTATGATTATGAATGAATGAAGAAACAACAGCAAAAAAACCACATGCATATTTGTATTGTAAGTTATGATGGTTTCCACTTTAAAGTTTAAGATCAACCAGTCATCAGTTCCAATCCTTCTGCTCAGGAAGAGATACTGTGTGCAGGTTGCCCACGGCTATCTTAGGTGGTTTTTGAAGATTTCCAAAGAAAGAGACTCTATTATCTTTCTGGGCAGTGAAGTCTATCAAGCACGCACACACACACACATATCTATATATGGTATAAAAATATAACTTTTATAAAAATATAAAAATTATAAAAATAATGAGCCAAAAAGCATTTGTATCTCTCTGGTCTGGTAGCTAGGAAAAGAATTTTAGATGCCTTTAGTTAAGTGATCCACTTTATCTTCCACTGTGAGGTCATAAAGATATATGAAAGGCAAGAAACACGATAAAGTAACTTTTGCCAGCAGTAGTTGGGATCATTTTTACTACTGAGCTGTTAGGTAAAAAGCTGAGACAATATAACTTACATGCTAAAAAGAAGTATTGGGCTCTTAATTAAAGAACTACAGCAACACACTCTACCAGTGTTATTATACAAGCAACATTTATTATTAGGATCATTTGAAGGCCTTGATAAACTTCATCTAACATTTTGACACCCAGTTAAAGAACCCAGGTTGGAAGATTAGTGGTCTTAGTCTCTATAACCTATAAGTCTATAAGTCTCAAGGAAAGATGCAGTCCACTAGGGAACTGAAAACCCTCAGACACCACCAACTCTTTTAGTTTTCTGCAAAAGTCGCACAGGTGTTCGGAATTTCTGTTGAGATATATGAACGTGTTAAGATGAAGTGAGGAGACTGGACTTAGAGCTTCAGCTGTCACAGTACCACTCTCTGATTCCAGGAGACTTAAAGTCTGAAGCATCAACTATGCGTGTCCTGAAATGCCTCACTGGCCAGCAGTTTGTCATTGTTTTAATAAAGTCATAGGGCTTTATCAGCATTTTTTGATTTCTTTTTTTTTTTTTTTTTTTTCCAATCACACTTATTGTGTGAATTCCCAGTCGTAGGAATATCACATTTCCACTGTGGATATGCCTAAAAAATTCAGTATTGAAATCACAAACCTCTGTGTGTGCAAACTTGAAGTTCACTTTCCAAGGTCGAAACTTCTCCTCACTCTGTGAAGTTACAAGGCAACTATTCAAATATTCAGGCAGGCATCTGTTTCAAGTCTCATCTCCAGCATACTCCAGACAGAGAGCAACCCTGAGTTGACTTGACTTTCATGAGACAACTCTTGCCTCCAACTCTGTCTTTGATATGCCATGGGCTTCTTCACATTGTAAGCTGGCCTTCAGCTTCAAAGCCTGGCTCCACGCGAGAAATCACTTTTTTATGTAAGTCAGAGAAGTAAAACTACACGTCAGATGCTGATTAAACCATCTGTTCTGGGGCAGGTGCTTTCAAACCATATGGGGCAGAAACATCTGATTGCTATTTGCAAAGCTCAATAGCAGTGCTGTTTACTACGTTGTACGATCCAACGTACTTGTCACCTGAGCAAGCCCTAGCATAATCTTAAAGACTTGCATCATCTTTACATTAAATGCAAAACACAGGCAGAAAAGTGAGAGTAGAAGTTGCCAAAGCTCAGAACATTGGGCTAATCTTTTCATGACCTTTTCTAAGCAAGCATAACTCCCAGCTGTGCCTCTGAAGGGAACGCGACTTGAACAGGGAAATAGTAAGCTCCTTGACTACATAAGTAATATAGTTACTTAGATATTTTTTTAATTGACTTAAGTCAGTTAACTAAGCTGTTAGTTAATTTGTTATTGTACTTGGAAATTGAAATTGATGCAACTTAACCATTATTAATATCTACAACAGCATATCAGAAGGAACTATTGCTTGCATAACTACATTAATAAGATGCAGCAAACCAGTCTTTTCCACAGTGAATGAGGGACTCCAGTGAAATGATAAAACCTGACAGACATAACCACAAATAAGTAGGACATTCTTGATATTAAGAGAATACTCCATTCTGCCTCTCCAAAATAAATAAATACATACATATATATATTTAAAGAAAAATTGCATGTTTTCATCTGAAAGCAAACAAACAAACAAAGCAATCCTATGTTTTATCGCCTTTTATTTACGATCTTATATATATATATATATTTATTTGTTATATATATATATATACATATTTGTTTGTTAGTTGTTACTATTATTTTTATTCAAAAACTCATCTTCATCACCATAAAAGGGATGGTCATGATTGTTATAGTTGGAGAGCAATTATACAAACAGATAAAAAGGAATAAAAGAATAATCTGGAAGAATATTAAGCAAATCTTACTATGTCTTTATTTTCTTTTCTGAGAAAGCAAACAAGCAAAAAATATATCTCTTATTCTATTAATAAACCTTATCTAAATGTTGTAACATTTAATATGTAAATTTTTCATTTACACTGGTATTTCAAATGGAAGAGGGAGAAATCAAACAGTTATGTCTCTGAGAAGTGTCATGAGTTTTGGGATACCAGTTGGTCTAAAATCTAACAAAGACCAATTCAGCTGGTTTTGTCCATCCCAAGTAGTTTTTCTCCTCTATTACCTTATCAGATTTTTAACTCTCTAGTCTACCACAAATTAGGTACATAGAGGGATGTTTATATGTGTTGGGTCAAAGAGGAGACAACAGAAAAGTATGTTGTTTATTGCATAGTATAATGTTCCCAGCTAGCCAACTGTTCTATCATTTTCCATTCAATGAGCACTTGAGTGTTAGCAGATTGCCTCCAGGTTGAGTGCACAAAATGCTATAGATGTTTTTTTGTGGCTCACTGAAGGGAATGTAACTGATACTGACAGTATCTGGAGCTGAGATGATATTAATAGAATGAGACGGAAACAGAGTTAGAGCATGGAAAAAGAGTATGTCTTGAGTACTGGTTCCAGATTCTTTTTCTCTTTTTCTTTCAGGAACTATCCATGTTCCACCTCAGTGGTGTCTGCACTACAGCAATGAATTTATCCCCTGCTCCAGTAGATTACATTCTGCTTGCAGATATATCTGCAGTATTTTCAGGGTTAGAAAAGGAATTTGACTCTGAGAAGTGTGTTTTATTCTCACTTGGTAAATGTCTTCAGAAACATCTAGAGTGAAGGACATATGTCAACATGAGGCATTTGAGTATCACAGCGTAATCATAAATCTATTTATCAAGAATCTTGTAGGAATATCTGTACAAATAAACTGAACTAGTTTTGTGTCATGAAATATGTCTGACACAGGAACATGATCAGCTATGGTGCTATTTATTTAGACCAGCCTGTGGTACATGTTTTGACCTAAACCAACATGAAATTTTTTTAATCAAATTTCAGGCACAGATCAAGAGTTAGCTCAATCCAGAGACAATTTCATAGTATTCACATAAAATTGCTTTGTTGCAGATAAGAAACAGTACGCATAAGATCCTGACAAATTTTCTTACATCTTCTAGATGAGACTCTCACTATAAAATCCTACAGAAACTTCAAATGATTCATCAGGATACCAAATGGATGTGAAAGTAGCAAAGTTAGCTCTGGAGTTACAGAAACTCATGAGTGTGCCACAGATTCAACACCTGGATGCATAAAGTAGAATAACTATAGTGCTTTCACAAAGATAAAAATCAGGTTCAACTCTGTTGTAGTTTAACCTGGCAGAAAGACAAAGACCACACAGTCATTTGGTTATCCACCCCTGCAATAGGCGGCAGAGAAAACTGAATAGTGCAAGAACCTGTGTGTTGAGATAAAGACAATTTAGGAAGAGAAAAGAAAAAGATAAAAAAAAGAGAGAAAGTTAAAAAAAAAAAAAAAAAAAAAAAAAGTAATAACTGAAAAGCATCAAATTATGTGCAGCACAGTCCCACGCACTCTTGCATGCTAATCCCAAGAGATTCATTTATTTTTTGAAAAGGTGATGACTGATAATACTAGACTGTGGGTGATGTTGATTGCTTGCAAGGATTTAAGTTTATTCTGGGTGACTGAAAACACTGAATCAAAAGGCTTGTGCTGGCAAAAGAAAATAAAATAAAAAATAAATAGAAGGGTGAAAAGGATGACCTCAGGAGCTACCAACCTGTCAGTCTCACTTCTGTGCCTGGAAAGACCATGGAGTAGATCCTCCTGAAAGCTATGCTAAGGCATATGGAAGACAAGAAGATGATATGGGAGAATCAGTATGGCTTCACCAAGGGCAAATCCTGCTTAACCAACCTATTGGGCTTGTATGATGGTATCACTGTATCAATGGACAAGGAAGAGCTGCTGTTGTTATCTGGCTTGTCATCAATAAGGTCTTTCACATGGTACCCCACAATATCTTTCTCTCCAAATTAGAATGACATGGATTTGAAGGCTGATCTGTTCAGCGGATGAAGAACTAGCAGCAGAATCAAGTCCAGAGAGTGATGGTCAATGACTCAGTGTCTGCATGGAGATAATTGATGAGTGGTGTTGCCAGGGGTCAGTGCTGGCGCCAATACACTTTCCTATTTTCATCAGTGACATTGACAATGGTGTTGAGTGCACCCTCAGCAAGTTTGCTAATGACACCAAGCCAACCAGGCTTGAGCAATGGGACTATGTGAACCTTATGACATTCAACAAATCCAAATGCAAGTGACTGCTGCCATCCAGGACAGTCTGTAACTAGAAAGCTGCAAGTTAAAAAGTAACTTGAAGAGACCTGAGGAATGTGGAATAATTACACAAAAGAAGCATTCTTTTTGTTTTCTGTGCAAGAGCAACAGACTCTTTTACTAATCAAAGAACATAGAAAACTCAGTTTGAGTACTATTATGCCAAAGCAGAAGAGCAAATTCAACCTTTCAGCGTGGGGGAGTTTCCTAGTCTAGTATCAGGTTTAAGAATTTGATGTAAGGATGTAAAAGCCTACGCTATGACTCACACAGATCAGATTATTTGTCCACAATTCCCCTTTGTGGTTGTAAAACCATTTAATTTCATAGTCATAATGATGAAAAAGGTTTTACCTTGCTCCAAAAAGAAAGCTTTCTATTGTATCATGTTGGCCCACAACACCAGAGGCAGATGTTGGTGGTATGGCAGTAGAGTTTGCAACTTCCCACCACTATTCCATAATATTTTATTGCTGTGTGACAGATTGCAGCAGAGGGGCAATCTGACAAAAAGGTGCCTGACATGGAAGTGTGTATGGAGCAAAGATTTATCATTGAATTCTGCCAAGCATAAAAAATTGTTCCATTGACATTCACTGACACTTGCTGAATGTTTATGGAGACCAAGCAGTGGATGTGAACACAGTGGGTGGTACATTTCAGCTGTAGCAAGGATGGGTCACTTCCATTGATGCAAACTTCTATAAGCACAGTTTTCAGGCTCTTGTTCATCTCTTGCAAAAATGCATAGCTAATGGTGGCTGTTGAATAACAGTGTTTTGTAGTTGAAAGCTTGCTCCGTCTGTATTGTGGTGCTCTTTGTATCTGTTTTAATCTCTACGGAAATAAATAGGAGGGATTACTTTCAGAGCAACCTACATAGATGGATGCAAAAAGACACAAAGCAGAAGAAGAATAATCAATCAGTTATCTAAATTCATTAAAAATATATTGGGAAGGGAAAATATGGACAATATATTCTTATTTTCTTACTATATGTATGCACACAGAGCACAAAGAATATGATTTTAATTTAAAGACTTTGAGTTACGTAGATTATTTTTGTAAGAAGTTACTATATTAATGCAGTTCATATTTTACTTCTCACAGCAGTAATATTTTACTTCTCACAGCAATAGATAATGTGATTTAATCCTATCAAAAGCTTCACTATGCAAAATCAAGAGGCAGTGTAACCCCAGGACAAAAGTGACTGCTGCCATCCAGGACAGTCTGCAACTAGAAAGTGATTAATGATCTGTTGCAAGAAAATAGTAAAATATTCAACTAACAAGATACAAATCCACAATTTGATGTTGCCTTATGTTTGTTAAATTTCTATTCGTAATGTGTTATGTGATGGAGACAAAGAATCACAAAAACAAACAAACAAACAAACAAACAACAAAAACCAGACTAGTCACCACTAACCAGCTGAGATAGAATAATAGAATGCATGCATTTTTCTAGCCTTTTGCAAATTAAAAGTAAAAATGATTTAGTCAAAACTTTATAGTTATTCAGTATGGAAAGTCTTCAATGCAAGGAGTACAAAAATGAGTCGCTAGGTTTTCTTTATGTCATCAATCATTTGACATATCAAGGAGCAGTTTCAGAAAATTGTAATAAACTTCTCATTGATGATCTTATATAGAAAGTTGTCTTAAGAAGACATAAAAAGTAGTGTGAAGCATTACTGTTGATTCTTACAGCTTGACTGATTTTTAAAAATCAAGTTAATGGTCATCTGCCAATACTGTAAGTGTCTCTGCCACTTAATTTCATTCAATATATTGGATTTAATGGAATTTCATTCCAGTTTAAAACCATATTCTATGGACAAGAGTGGTGTCTGTGGAGCAGAGAATCAGTCAATTACAGTGAAACAGCTGGCATTCACATAATCATTTTGAGATGAAGATGAAATAATGAAAAAATTGTGTATTTATCCACCTCTCATTGTGAAGGCAAAATTTTAGGCATTACTCTCCAGTCATGCTATGTGAGAGGCAGGAAGCACTTGTTTCAGGTTTAACAACTTTTTTGTTTGTCTGTTTGTAAGTATTTGGAGAAAGAGTGATATTACAATTCTTCTTTCTTTTTCTCTCATTTACTATTATATGTGGGTGAGAAGGGGATAGTGAACAATAAATTACACTACTTAGAGATGTAGGCTAAGGCTTTTCTTGTCAGTTGTGTCAATAAAGTACACACATAACATCAGTTTCCCATTACACACATCATTCAGACTCATATATTACTCAGTATAATGGGAAAAGGGGCCACTGAAATCTAAAATGAAAAGACAAATTGAAGTACAACCAGCTAGCAGCAACTGAGGTAAAAAGCAGCTTTGGCAGTGAAACATTTAGTCACTGTTGCTAGAAAAAGAAGAGATATTGGCACTGAGGGTATATAGTGCCACATACTTGGAAGCATCACTTTAGATGGGTTTCTATGGGATTAAAAAGTATTCATTTCTGAGCCTTTTTTTTTTCTTTTGTTTGTTTATTTCCTAATGTATTGCTTTTTTTCTTTTTCATTTTTCTTTCTTTTTTTTTTTTTTTGAATAATAATTTATTACAATACAAATACAAATGAAAAACAAAATCCAACTCATGATACTGGCCAAGTCTTGACAATGTTTTCATTGTCTGTTTATATAGCAGGGCATATGCTATAATATTTCTTGACCCAAATTTTTGTATTACCAGTTGTACTACTGGGTTCCTTTGCAAAAGTGTAGTGAACACTTATAAATGGATCATGTTGTGCTTATAGTTAGTGCTAGATCTTGTAATGATGTGGTTAATTCATATGGCTTGTAAGACCAATCATTCTATTTCAAGCAAATTCTCCTCTGTATGTTTTAGTGGTCAATCTGTTTTTTCCAGTTAGTTCATAATATATCACATACTAATACAAGATATATGGCAAAATAAAAAATGTTGTGGGTACAAATTTTCTATTACACACTGTCAAAAAGAGACTATTCTTTTTCCATTGAAGGTTATTCTACTTGTTGAACAACTTCTAACAATTATCTGCTATCCTTAGATCAAATTTATATTTAGTGTAATGGCAAAAACAAACAAACAAACAAACAAAAACAAAAAAAAAAACGTGTGAGGTAAGAGTCCAGCGTCTGGAAAAAGGGAGATATAGCTCCCATTTTTAACAAAGATAAAAAGGAAGGCTCACAAAACTACTGGATGGCAAGCCTCACTTTGCTGGGAAGATCAAGACACAAATATTACCGGAAGCTGTGTTAAGGCACATGAAAGATGAAGAGGAGATTCAAGGCAGTTACAAAGCTTTACCAAGAGCAGATAATGCCTCACCAATTTAGTGGCCTCACTGCAGCCTTTCAGTACTTAAGAGGATCTCATAAAAAGGTGGGAGACTGACATTTTACATGGCATGATAGTGATAGGACAAAGGGGAATGATTTTAAATTAAAAGAAGGATGATGTAGATTAGATGTTAGATGGAAGTTTTTCCTTCAGATAGTGGTGAGGTGGTGGAAGATGCTGTCCAGATTAACTATAGATACTCCATATCTGGAGACAATCAAGGGCAGGGTGGATGAGGCCCCGGACATCCTAATCTAGTGACTGGCATTTCTATGCATGGCAGGAGGACGAGAGGTAGATAACCTTTGAAGTCCCTTCACAGGTTAGCCAGTCTATGAATCTATGATTCTGTGATTCTATTATTCTCTATATAATCTAGTGTTAAAAGTGATAGATACTCTCATACTTCAACAGAGCTGTCTAGGACATACTGAAAGTTCTTGTGATACTTGTTTTACTTTTGTAGTTTAGCCTGGTAAGCAGCTAAATACCATAGAGCCTTTCACCACTTGCCTATTGATGCCCAGTCAGTCTCCAAGCTCCACTCAGTTTTATGTTGCTTTTTTTCATATGATATCATATGGCATGGAATATTCTTTTGGCCAGTTTGAATCAGGTGCCTTGGTTCTGCTGTCCCAGCAACTTATCCTCCCCAGACTTCCTGCTTGCTGGACAGTACATTAAACTGAAAAATTGAAATGTACTTGGCTCTGTCACTGACTTTATCAGTGACAACTAAAACATCAATGGGTTATCAATGTAGTATTTCTCCCAAAACCAAAACATGCCATCATACTAGACACTAAGAAGAAAATAAACACTGTCCCAGTTGAAACCAGGTCAATATCCACCCCTTATTCAGTACCTTTTACATCATGCTAAGGTCACACCATTTCCCATACATCCTAACTAATTATCATTATCTAACTTGTCTTTTTATATAAAAAGGTACACATCATTATCATGGCCTATGGGCCAGCCCTTTAAATTGTACAAGGAATTAATCTAGTCCATGGCTTTGGACTCCATCTGTCAACAGTAATTCAAGGCGGGAGGGGTGATGTAGTGTTGGGTTACTGAATGCTGCACTTAGATCTGGTTCTATGGGAATTCATTCTTCCTTAATCTGTGCATATCTTACTGTAATAACATTTATAAGGTATATAACAACCACAGTAATGATGACATGCAGTGTTCTGTAAAAATTGACATTTACAACTGAAATTATTGGCTGTTTTCACTCATAAACAAATCCCTATGAGATACACACTGGACATCCCCATTCTTCTGTATTACCCATAAAATGTACACAGGTCCTTATGCAAAAATAATCACGCAGATAGGCTTGCCTTTGCCTGGGGCAGTAATAACTCAGACTGTCATGTGCAGCATGTCTTTCATGTGCACTACAGGGACTTTACCCTCTTTTAGAGTACATAAGAAGTTCGACTGGGCAGTGCCAGGTCGATTGGCAGATTTCTGAGTATTGTTTAATTGGGTAGTTTTTGCTAAATGTGTCCCCCAATTTTAGAATGTGTCAACATCCATTGCTCTCACAGCAGTCCTTAACAATCTACTGTATTATTCAATTTTTGTAGATGTTGGTGCATGATAGGGGATCAGATATGCCCACTCTATGTCATGCTCTTTGACCTAAGTGTTTATGACATTGTTTCAGAAATGAATCTCAATATCTGACTCAATTCTTTCTTACATGCTGCATTGCCACAGGACTTGCTTATCAAGGCCCAAGATGGCATTTGTGACAAGGGGTGTGGGATGTGTTTCCACCAGTAGTTATTTCCACCATTATAAGCACTTGGTGTCTGCCTTGGCAGGTTTGAGGTAGTGTGATATAATCAAAATGACAGTTTTCCCCATATTTATATTTCATCCCTCAACTACTTGGCTTGCTAAATTGCACAATATGTTTCATATTCATGGATAACCTGTGCAATAACACCCATGGTCAAGTCTCCTCAGTCCTGAGCCCATCTGCATGTTACATCTTTTCCTTGATGGCCTGAGGTGTCATGGGCCCATCAAGTTATGAATAATTGTCATGGTTTTGTGATTTTTTTGGCTTTTGGTATTCCACATCATAACATCAGGGGTAGCCCTCAGGGGAAGGATTTGGGGGTGTCAGTTGATGAAAGACAATGTGAGCCAGCAATGTGTGCTTCCAGCCCAAAAGGCCAACCATATTTTGGGTTGTTTCAAGAGAAGCATGATCAGAAAGTCAAGGGAGAAGATCCTGCCCCTCTACTCTGTTCTTGTGAGACCCCACTTACAGTACTGCGTTCAGTTCTGGGGCCACCAACATAGGAGGCACATGGAAAAGGTCCAGAGAAGGGCCACAGAGATGACTAGAGGGCTGGAGCACCTCGTCTACCAGTACAGGCTGAGAGAGCTGGGGCTCTTCAGGCTGGATAACAGAAGGCTCTTGAGTACCTCAAGGGACCTTCCCGTACCTCAAGGAGGTCTGCAAGAATGCTGGGAAGAGACTTTTTAAGGGCATGTAGTGATGAGACAAGTGAAAAAGCTTTAAACTGGAAGAGGGTAGAATTAGGGCAGATGGTAGGAAGAAATTGTTTACTATGATGGTATAGAGATGCTGGAACAGGTTGCCCAGTGAGGTTGTGAATGCCCCTCTTTGGAGGTGTTCAAGGCCAAGCAGTATGGGGCTTTGAGAGAGGTGTCCCTGTCTACGGCAGGGATTTGGAACTAGATGATCTTAAAGGTCTGCTCCAATTCAGGCTGTTCTGTGATTCTATGATGAAACTGAATCCCATTTGATTACTTTAACACCTGAGCTGTCTTTCTATAAAATTTACAAAGTGAACAAAGGATGGAAAAGCAGCCTTCGTTCTGTCTTTAAAGCTGTGAAAAGTAAAACTCTGAGACTCATAATTAATTAAGGAAGAGAGTGGGGTTGTGGAATTAAAGTCTATTTTCTGAACTAATACTTATAAAAACTGGTTGGCACGATCTGTGATTTTGTAAATGTTCTGAAAGAAAGTGTAGTGATTGCATAATAGCCCCATCAAAAGGGTAGTTGATTAGCTTAGTCAATTTGGCGTAAATTTCAGCTATTATTTTAGTTTGTGAAGCAGAGACTGAATGACACCGCTGTATTTATCCCGGACTTTGCAAATGAGCAACCTAAGTCTGAAGAGGTTATTTCTGACTTTCCCATAACTTGTGACATAGCTGCACCAAGAGCATCAAAACCATAGAATCACAAAAATATTGAATGTTTCAAGATTCATATGTTTTCTAGATATCTTTTCTACACATTCCTATAAATATTCCAAGTGATTTCTTCAATTTCTAGATTACGGGAATGTCTCTATATAATTAGCTATATCAAAATGCTTCTATCCTTTGTGCTGTTTATCAAATAAGAAGCCATTTTCATTCTTTTTACTCATCAAATTTATCATAGTCTTTTGATTGAAGTTAGGTGCTCAATGAAATATTTGCCTAAAAGAAAATTATTACCTTCAGTGGCGTGAAATTCGTAGATGACGCTGTGTTGGAGAACATGTAAGCTCGCTTGAATTGTTCAGTTTGGACTTTAGTATCTCTACTTCAGAAGTTCTATTTCTCTTCTGATGAACTCCAGACTTGTCCAATCTCACTATTTTACCCAAATCTGAACTCATAAGTTTCAACTCAGGTTTGGGTTGCCTTTGTTTCTTCTGATAATAACGTCATATCCATCTCTAGACATCAAATTCAGAGCAAGACTCATTAGACCAAATATATTTTTAAGTTAGTATTGCTCTGTGGAAACAATGCCAGAGTTTTGAACAGCTTAAGTTGTCAGAAAATAAGTTTTAATCTTTCTTCAATATGTTTAAGTAGTCATGTGCTGGATAAAACTATATGAGACACAGGAACTAAAGCTACATTTTCTGTTTCTAAACTGAAACTTTGAAACACTTTGAATTTTTGAATTCAGGATATACTCTCATTTGTGGATAAATCTTCATCAGAAAAAGTCATGTCATATAAGTGCTCATCTTGTATACTTATTTCAACAAAAAAGATATCTCTGTGAGCAGAGCTAGCATCACTGATAGTATGTTAGCTAAATCTCAGCCTAGTTTTCTGGGGGGAACAAGATCTTGGCATGTGTTCTGATGCACAGCCCAGGCCAGTTGTGATATACACATTGACCTGGATTGATAATGATATGACAAAACTCATCATAAATTTATTTTATTATCTATCTAGCACATATCTTCTCTCCCAATCCATGCTAGCATTCTGAAGCATACTTCACTCTAGGGACTGTTTGTAGATTCTCAGACTAGTGTCTGGTAATTCTAAGAAAGGATCTAACCTCCTTTTAACCACCACTGTCCTTACTTCCATATATGCTTACAGATAAAGAGTTAAAAGGGATGTGAAACCAAGCAATTTACCACAATGCTATAAGAATCTGCCACACCTCTTACAAAGGGTCTTGTCTCTTCCTAAACAAAGAGAGAAGAAGAAGGAAATAACTCTGCCATCATAACTTCCTGGAGGAGAGAGGCAACATGAGTTCTTCCACCCATTTTCTTTTTTATTTTCCATTCTTAATTTGTTATCTCTCCGAAATCTTTCTTTGTATTCTTCTCCTTCACATTTCTATTCTTATTTCTAGCCTCTCATTTACTTTTCTACCTTCTGTCTTATGTTTCATCTGATTTCTTCCCTCTTCAGCCACTCCTTCTTTGTCAGTTTGTTTCTCTACCTTTCTCTATATAAAAGATTTCAAAGTTTATGTAGTTAGTGAACACTGCTTGCTCTGAGAGAACGAGGGACACAAAAAGTAGTGGCTAATATCAGAATCATGTGTGAAGATATGTTTTATTCATAAACCCTGCATCTCCAGTGAAATTAAAAGCAAAGCAAAGGGTCGAAGCTCTGAACCCTCTTTCCTGGAGCCTGTAAACCAATAAAGGCTTTATATTAGCTATCGATATCTATCTCTGACTTGGCTTAATAACATCTTATTCCCTGTTTTCAGCAGCCATCAATAATATTTCTGCCTGCCCGCTCAGGTCCCCATCTCTGCGTGCAATTGCATTATAAGGGTCTATAAGCCCAATTTGCTTCACATTCTTATTTTTGGAAAAGGCTGGCTGGCTTTTGTAATGAGAGCAGCTGCCAAGAAGGCTTGACAGAATTTGTGGCCCATCTGGCTTATAATCTTCATTCAATATCACAGGAGTCTAAACTCCCAGACCAACTGATAAGTCAGAGCGCACAGGCAAGCGATGGCAGTAATCTTCACTGTGATTTCTCATTAAGGACAGGGACATCTCAGTGAATCTCTCATATCCTGGATATCATATCATATATTCTTTTTCTTTCTATTTTATTTATATATTTTTTACTAACAAGACCAGTGCTTCATTTTTTTAAATTATGATAAAAAACATGACAGTTAGAAAAGCACTTATGTTTCTCACAAAATGCGTAAGAAACAAAGAAACAAAAGATGTGATTATGCCTTTGAAATAAATAGCTGAGTGCCACAATTAACTTATGCATATATATGATATTTTCACAGAATAACAGAAAGCAAGGAGAGAAGTAATACTGAGAAAACGTCTAGTGCACTGACCTGCATCAAAAGAGAATCAGTAGCACTTCAAGGATGCTCAGGCCTCAGCCATCTCTGTATCATCTCAGAAAGGCTCTATAGTGCTTTAAATCCTCACTCTTTGAGGAGTTTCCATGTTGTCTCAGATCTTAAAAATGAACAATCTCCACTCTGAAAATAAAAGTAGATAGTCTTCCTTCATGCACCAGTGTCCCACATATCCATCACTTCTTTAACACAAACGTGTTCAGTGCTTTCTCTTTTGTGTCAATTTTTCTCATTTCCATGGCTCCTTTCACATTAAGTTTATTTCCACTGGTTCATGGAATGGCCTGGGTTGAAAAGAACCACAATGGTCATCTAGTTTCAACCCTCCTACTATGCGCAGGGTCGCCAACCACTAGACCAGGCTGCCCAGAGCCACATCCAGCCTGGCTTTGAATGCATCCAGGGATGGGGTATCCACAGCCTCCTTGGACAGCCTGTTTCAGCATGTCACCACCATCAGAGTGAAAAACTTCCTCCTAATATCTAACCTAAACATCCCCTGTCTTAGTTTAAAATCATTTCCCCTTGTCCTATCACTATCCACCCTCGTAAACAGCCATTCCCCTTCCCATTTATAAACTCCCACAAGAACTGGAAGGCCTCTGGGGAGCCTTCTCTTTTCCAAGCTGAACAATCCCAGTTCCCTCCACTTTTGTTCATAGGAGAGGTCTCCAGCCCTCTGATCATCCTAGTGTCCCTCTTCTGGACCCACTCCAAGAACTCCACGTCCTTCCTGTACTGGGGACCCCAGGCCTGGACACAGTACTCAGATGGGGCTTCACAAGATCAGAGAAGAAGGAGACAATCACCTCTCTCTCCCTGCTGACCATCTCTCTTTTAATGCAGTCCAGCATATAGTTGGCCTTCCAGGCTGCAAGTGTACACTGCTTGCTCATGTACAGCTTGTCATCTACCAGGACTCCCAAGTCCTTCTCTATAGCACTGCTCTCAAGGAGTTCTTCCCCCAGTCTGTATAAATACCTGGGATTGTCCCGGCCCAAGTGCAGCACCTTGTATTTGGCCTTGTTAAACTCCTCAGGTTTACTCAGAAGTGGGCCCACTTCTTCACTGCCCAGGATGGCTTCACTTCCCTCTACTATATTTTACCACATTGCTAACCTTGGTATTGTCTGCAAAGTTGCTGAGGGTGCACTCAATGCCATCGCTTTTGTCACTGATGAAGATGTTGAAGAGCACTGGTCATAAGACTGACCTCTGAGGGACAGCGCTTGTGATCGCCCTCCACCCAGATGTAGAATCATTAATCACAACTCTTTGGCTGTGAGCAGCCAACCAATTCTTAATCCACCAAACAGTCCATCCTTCAAATCTATGCCTCTTCAATTTAGAGAGAATGATGTGGGGAAAAAAAAAAAAAAGAATTTTGCTTGTGCTATTGTTTGTATGTTTTGGAAGTTATTTTGTTTTATTTTATTGTTCTACACGTCTTAGATAATTTGTTTTTATTTCTTTTAACACAAGAAGTTCAAATTCCCTTTTACTAGACATTCATCAGCCTCATGTTAAAATTGCGCTCATAGGATGGTTGTCTTTGATATGTAGCTTTTTTTGAGATCTTGAAGTCCTCTGCCATCACCAGTCAGAAACTGATGAGGAGATATTAGGAATCAGCTAACAGGTCAGCAAGAGAAACAGGAAAAATATTCATGATGAATTTTTCAAACAACTTTATGAATTTTTTTAAAAACATTGAAAACGTCTCTCAGTGAACAAATATATAATAATGAAATAATGGATAGTTTCAAAAATTTAGGAACATTTTCTCTCTCTCTGTTTTTTTGTTGTTGTTGTTGTTGTTGTTGTTGTTGTTGTGCAGATCTAGCTGCAAATACTTTTTAAAACTGTGAGAAAATTATCTTAAGGGACAATTTCTATGTTATGCTTTCCACTCTCTGATTTCCTTCTGTTTTACATCATGAATCTTGATGGGGATTAATAAAAAAGAAATTGTTATAAAACTATTGCGCAGCATAGCTAATATGAGGGCCTCTTATGTGCCTCTTATTGTATTGTGTTGTTGCACAACATCAGATGTTTACGTTGGAGATGTGGCAGTAGAAGTTGTGCCTTCCCACCAATCCTCCTTAGTATTTTGTTGTTTTGTGACAGATGGCAGGAGAGGGGAAGTCTGTCAAAACAGTGTCTGACACAGAAATTCACATGAAGTGGAAGTGTGACAGTGAATTCCTCCATGCAGAAGAAATTGCACTCATTGACATTCACTTGCTGAATGTTTATGGAGATCAAATAGTGGATGTGAGCACAGCGACACAGTGAGTGGTGCATTTCAGTAGTGATAACAGTGACATGAATCACAGAATCACAGAATTGTTGAAAGATAAGCCACATTATGTATGGCCATGCAGATGTTTACAAGTGTGACATGCAGGCTCTTAAACACTGCTGGTGAAAATGCATAGCTAATGGTGATGACTGTGTTGAGAAATAGTGTTCAGTAGTCTAAGAATTTGCTCTATCAAACATTGCTATCTTGCTCTTTGTATCTGTTGCAGTCTCCATGGAAATAAATAGTAGGCATGACTTTCAGAGTGACCTACTTCACAGGTGAGTGTACTAATTTTTACGTCTCACTGCAGCTTGGATAAATATACTAAAGTTCTGACACTATTTCTAGTGTCAATTCATGAGAATTATAGGATTAAAAAAAGAATAGTTCATTAAAAAAATATATTTCTTTTCTCTGTCCAAGTCATTCTCTGTGGTCGTCGTTCCTACAAATAGAGGTGAGAAGAATTCTGATACCAGTTTTCACATGGGTAACAGGAAGTGATTCTGAAGTTTGACATTTTGTTTTATAAATGTATAACTGAAGATTGAAATAGGTAAGATACATCCTTAAAACTACGTATCATTTTCTTGGGGCAGAGAACCTAAGCTAAATAGATTGTTAATTCACAAACTAATTCTCTGCTTATTAACTACTTAGCTCATTTAACTTGATAACCGTTATTTTGTTCAGCTATTTGTACTGTGCTCCATATCATAGTTAGTGTAACTTAGTTCTGTGAAATTCACTGAGGTTCACCTTCCACCCCCCATTCATTTTGTTTTAAGACTGTGTTTTGCAGAATTTATCCAAAGAAGATAAAACAAAAGCAAGAAAAAGCAGTCACCAGCCTTTCACATAGCTGTGGAAAAAAATAAAACAAACAACATAGCACAACAGATTTATTTCCAAATTTAGTCTTCAAGATTTTTTTTTCCATCAAACTTGAAAACCGTATTTTCTGACAGCTTTGAAACTGCATATTAGCTAGCATATGAAGGTTTGATGCTTGTTCAGTTCAGAGGTGCCTACTTCTGATTTGTAAAAGAACGTCACATCCTTGTAACATTAAAAATGTTATGATTGTAACTGTGGTGAAAAAGATTAATCATGCACTAAAAGAGAGATGTGTGGTTAGGTGCTTTCTCAAGTTATTTCCAGCGTATGCTGCAAATTTTAAAATTGAAAGAAAAATCACAAGATGACTACAGAATGCTGAAATTGACTGATTTGCCTGAGCAAGGCTCACAAGAGATTCAGATGATTTACACTCATGGCCTGGAAAGCTGAGTAGTGCTTATGGATTTTCACAAATTTGAGATAATCTTAAACGCATCATTATTTATATTTCATGAGTTTCAGAGAAACAGATGAAATCAATGCACTAGAATTCCAGATCTCTTAAAGAAGCTACTGTTCTAAATGCCTGAAACTATAAAAAATGAGGTAGATAAATTATAGGGAGTACATCCCAGCATACATGTTTGGAGCTTCCATTTCAGCTCTTGTAAAGGGAATTTTAAGATAAAGCAATTATCCACCAACCTCTATGTCGTTTTCCTATGTCTTTGTTACAGAAAAAAACCTACTCACCTAGTCTTAAAAATAAAATAAAATAAAATAAAATAAAATAAAATAAAATAAAATAAAATAAAATAAAATAAAATAAGATAAAATAAAATGTGCCTGATAATTAATTTCAGTTACAAGAATTTGCCAGAGAGTTACAATTCTTCCTTCAAGAGAGAGTTGCCCTATTTACACTGATGCAACTCAAATCAGAGAGAACTAGAACTTTTTTTTTTTTTTCTGACTTAGTATGAAGGAGGAACATCATTATAACATAAAGCAGAATCATATTTCCACATTCTGGGATGATGAGACTTTAGATATTGAATTGTTCTGGTTATATCTCCTAGAGCTCGCTCTGCTGTTTATAGTCATCGACCAGGCAGGTGTAAAATGATAGCAAACCTGAAGAAGAAACAAAAAAAAAAAAACCAACCAACTTAAGAGTAAATAAAATAATTTCCACATGTTCCCTGCAGGGTCAGTAGTAATCTACATCCCTAACAATGTAAGAAGCAGAAATAAAATGGTGTTGGGGATGGAGAAGGGATCTGAAATGGAATAAAAAAGAAGGTGCTATAATAATTCAGCTTCATTAATGGGAGACGCTGTGAAAGAGGAGTTCAGGGATTCATTATCTCAAAAATAGCAGTCCAAACTGACAAGAATGGGTGAAAACTTCCTGACCCCCTGGACAAGTGGATTTCATAGTTCCTTCTATTTGCCTTTTAAAAATCTAGGAGGTAGGGAAAAGAAAAATAAAAGAAATAGCCTGTTTTCTGAAGCCTTGGAGCTTTTCTGCTATCATGGAATGGAAACAGAAGAAAAAAAGAAGCATAAACAAGCCAGAGATCTTGCCCACAAATAGCCAAGAGACTAAAAGTATTGTTACCACTGTACAATAGTTTAAGGTCAGTGTATTCCCACATCTAAGACTATGAAAATCTGACCCACATAAGGTATTAAAATTCAAAACACATGAAAATTAGGAACTCCTGGAAGCAGTTTCCCCTTCTTTAAGTAAAAATTTTCACTGCCTACATCTAGCATTTAAAGGAAACCATCCAGATAATTAAAATGCCTATAAATGAAATGTCAAAGTTAAATGTTTTTCTTCCTTTCTTTGCTTTTTTTTTTTTTTTTTTTTTTTTTTAATATTAAAGAAGCCCTCATACTTAGAGAGTTTGAAACCTTTATTCTAAAATAATATGCCTTAAATACCACTATCTTTGTAAAAGAACAGAATAATTAAAGTATGTAAAATAGGTCTATAGGTCTAAGAATTTCCCTATCAGGTATGCAATCTTTATGAAGGGGGGGGATTCATAAGTGCAAAGTTTAATTAATTTATTTATTTTAATATTGCCTTTGTCTCATTATTGTAAACATGAGTCAGAATGTATGCAGCCATCAGTCTAGTGTTCAGAGAATAAATTAATTGCATATGTAGAATAAATTAATAAAAAATCAGTATTTGGCAGTCTTCAGATTTTTTTTTTCATAACTCTCATTTTCCTCTGATAGGTGAAGCTAATGAAACAAGGAAATAAATCATGCACAATTAAAATGAATAAAAGCTGAAAAGACAGTATCACTTATTATATTGAATAAAATGGGAGGTGGAGGAAAACTACACCATTAGGAATACTGAAACATGGGCCGTGCTCCCTCATTAATCATTCATTGATATTGATACCTGAAATATAATTGAAGCCTTCAGTGTGGTTGGCTTCTATTGGGATGATGCAGCTCTTCAGCAGGTGTGGCAGCATGTTGCCCACATCCCAACAACTCCAACATTCTCCTTCAGCCTGGACCTTACACAGAAGGCCTTACACAGGGATGCAATGACCGAGTACTGAAAACATTGTCTTGCTAAGACAGATAATAATCACAAAAACTACCACATATGCAGATGGATGAAAAACTGATGGCAGACACCAGGTTCGACAGCAGGTCAATTGAGTATCTGTCAAAACTACGACTACGAATCAACCATTTTACCATATAAATAGTGAGAAGCCCACGAGCCCCTTGAGTTCTCCTGAATGGCGATTGGCTGTATGACAGGACCTTCCCTTGATCAGGGGTCTCTTGATGTTACACCTGCACAGAGACACCTTACCCTTTGATGTCAAGAGATATCTTGCTGATACAGATCCTTGTTAAGAGACTAATTGTTTAAGCTGTGTTAGCTTCACTAAGATTTCATCTTTGAGCAAACACAATCTCTTAGACATAAAATCTTGACCAAGTCTGGAATTAAGAATGGATTCAGCTGCACTTGGGTTCCTTACTTCCTGGTTCAAAATGTTCAAAAAGCAAAGCGGTTCATTCTGAATCTCATGAATCAACAGGAGGGTTTCCTCAACTTTTAGGTGTAAACCTTTGACCAAATCTGGGATGAGGTATGGATTCAGAATCATCTGAATGCCTTACCTCTGTGGTTTAAAATGTTTAGAAAACAAGGGAATCCACTGAACCTCGTGATTCAAGAATCACATGACTGCAACAACAAATTCTATATGCAGTGAATAAACAAGAGTATCTTACCACATCAAATCCTGTTACACTGCCCTCTTATCTACAACTAAGCTCTGTCAAATCTAACAGTAAATATATTCCTGCTTCTCTCTTATGAGTGAGGTCTCTCTCTGGCAACAGGGAGAGGGGAAAGCCTTATCATGTGATGGATGAGCCTAGGGGAACGATGCTTGAGCTGGAGGAGAGGCAGATGACTGAACTGAAGTGCATCTATACCAATGCATGCAGCATGAGCAATATGCAGGAAGAGTTGGAAGCGATCATGAGTTATTATTTTGATCTTGTTGCTATTACCGAAACATGGTGGGACCACTCCCATGACTGGAGTGCTGTGATAACTGGCTACAAGCTCTTTGGAAGGGATAGATGAGGGAAAAAGGGTGGTGGTGTGGCCCTTTATATTAAAGACTGTTTTGATGTTGACGAGTTTGGGGTTGGGAATGACACAGTTGAGTGCCTATGGGTAAGGATCAGGGGGAAGGCCTATAGTGGCGTCATCTTGGTGGGAACTGTTATAGACCGCATAATCAGGATGAAGAGTTGGACGAGGCATTCTATGAGCAGCTCACAGAAGTCAAGCAATCACCAGCACTTGTTCTGACCGGAGACTTCATATATATGATACATATATGTATATATGACCCTGATATATGTTGGAAATATAGCACAGAGGAAGAAGTCCAGGAGGTTTCTAGACTGCGTGGAAGATAGCTTCCTTATGCAACTGGTAGGAGAGCCTACCAGGGGTGGTGCCCTGTTAGATCTGGTTTTCGCTAACAGAGAAGGACTGGTGGGAGAAGTGAAGGTTGGGGATTTTCTTAGGCAGAGTGACCACAGAACTGTAGAATTCTCTATTCTTGGAGATGTCAAAAGAGTGACCAACAAAACTACTTTCTTGTACTTCCAGAGGGCGGACTTTGATCTGTTCAGGGCTCTTGCAGCATGGGTCCTTTGGGAGACTCTTCTAAGAGTAAAGGGGTCCAGGAAGCCTGGACAATCCTCAAGATGGAAATCTTAAAGGCACAAGAGCAGGCTGTCCCTGAGTGCCGCTAAGTGAGCCATAGGGGAAGGTGTGGGTGAGCCGGGAACTACTGTTGAGACTGAGGGAGAAAAAGAGAGTTTATGTCCTTCGGAAGAAGGGACAAGCTACTTGCGAGATTACAAGGAATTAAATAAGGTATGCAGGGAGTAAGTTAGGAAGGCAAAAGCCCAACTTGAACTCAGGTTCGCCACTGTGATAAAAGAGAATAAAAAGTCCTTTTATAAATATATCAACGGTAAGAGATGAACCAAGGAGAATTTTCATCCTATACTTCATGCAGCAGGGAATATGGCTGCTGAGGATAAGGAGAAGGCTGAGGTCCTCAATGCTTTCTTTACATCTTCCTTTAATAGCCAGATTAGTTATCCTCCGGGCATTTTATGCACTGATCTGGAAGTCTGGGATGCTACTCAGAATATACCCTCAGAGATTCAAGTGGAGACAAAGAGTTCCTCCTCTATCTGGACTGTCACAAGTCCATTGGACTGGATGGACTACACCCTTGGGTGCTGAGGGAGCTGGCGGGGGTGATTGCCAAGCCGCTCTTGGCCATCTATCAATGCTCCTGGTTAACTGGAGAGGTCCCAGAGGATTGGAGGCTTGCTGATGTGACTCCCATCTTCAAGAAGGGCCATAGGGATGATCCGGGGAACTACAGGCCTGTCAGCCTGGCCTCGGTAGTGGGAAAAGTCATGAAACAAATCATCTTGGGTGAGATCACACGACATGTGCATGGTGTCCAAGGGATCAGGACAAGCCAGCACGGGTTCATGAAAGGCAGGTCATGCTTGACCAACTTCATCTCCTTCTACAACTGGATGACCAGACTGGTAGATGAGGGAAAGGCTGTTGTAATCTGCCTAGACTTCAGCAAAGCCTTTGGCACAGTCTCTCACAGTATTCTCCTGTGGAAACTGGCTGCCTGTGGCCTGGACAGGTATAAACTTCTTTGGGTAAGGAACTGGCTAGAGGGCTGTGCCCAATGAGTAGTGGTTAAGGCAGTTAAGTCCAGCTGGTGACCCATTTCAAGTGGTGCCCCCCAGGGGTCGGTACTGGGGCCTTGTCATGGAGTTAACTAGATCAATATATGCCCATGACAGGGGGCAGTAGGTGTTGTCAGCAACTGCCACAGCTCTGGCCTCAAGCATTTGAACATTTGCTGAACAATCGATTATCACCTTAGATTCCCATTTGCCATCCTGAGCTTGCCAGACAGCTACTCCTTGTTTGGTAGCTGAAGAAGCATCAGTAAAAATTGTTGGGCCGTCCACAGGGGTATCCAGTACTCTATACTGCAGTGATATCTGGAGAGGCCTTGCTAGATCAAAGATAGGCAGTGAGTCTGTGTAGCTAAGATTACCACTGAAATCATGGAGAACAAGGAAAACCTCCTCTGGCAAAGGCTGAGCGTTCCGAAAGGTTCCTGGTAGGTATATAATATCAAGGTCCTTTCCAAAGGCCCTTATTGCAGTAAGACGTGTTTTACGTAACAATAACGAGAGTTGTTCTAACCACGAGGTAAATGCTTTTGTCGGCTGAACAGAAAACAACCAGCACAATGGGCGAGGACGAGAGCTAAGGGTATGCCCTATTACAGCTGCTGATCCCTCCTGGCATCTAGTCACTGCGCCTTCTAGTGGCTGGTCTGAGTTCCACCTTGCAAGCGCGTTGGAGGAACAGGCTACTAGTATTTCTTGCCAAGCAGACTCCATCTCTGGTGTCCACCGTCTCTCTTCCTGAGGATTAGATCCCTTTAGCTGATCATAAAAGGGTTTCATAAGCCGTGGAGGTATGCCTAATGCATTTCGCACCCATTGCATGGCCCCCATAAGCTTCTGAACGTCCCACAGGGTTGTAATATGGGGTTTAATTTTTAATCCTTCTGGGATCACCGTTTCAGATCCAAACCTGTATCCCAGGAACTCAATTCCTGGTTCTCTCTGAATTTTTTCTTGTGAAATAACAAATCCAGCAGCAGTAAGCACATTAACTATCTGCTCCTCTAGCACTTGCAGCTGGGAATCACTTGGTGCTGCAAGCAACAGGTCATCCATATAATGAGCAAGCTGACAGTTCGATAGTGACTGTCTTACTGGTTCTATAATTTTGCCTACTACCAATTGACAAATTATTGGAGAGCAAGTCATTCCTTGTGGAAGAACCTTCCACTGAAATCTTTGAGCAGGTCCCTGATTGTTCAGGACCGGGACAGTGAATGCAAAAGCCTCTCTGTCCTGCTCTGCCAGCGGAATAGAAAAGAAGCAGTCCTTAAGGTCAATGACCATCAGAGGCCATCCTTCCGGTATAGCCGAAAGTAGAGGTCCCCCTTTCTGAACCGGACCAAAAGGGATAAGTTGTGCATTGACTGCTCGGAGATCGTGTAACAGTCGGAAAGATCCCGATGTTTTCCGAATTACAAAAACAGGTGTATTCCAACTACTGAGTGACGGTTCTATATGTCCTGCATCAAGTTCTCGTGAAACAATCTGTACAAGCGCTACTAATTTATCAACAGAAAGGGGCCACTGATCCACCCAAACGGGAAATACATCCCGTTTCCAACGCAACGGAATCGCATATTGCAGCGCTAAATGATGGACAGTGGCCCTTTTCATAAATTTGTCAGTTTTACTCCCAACTCAAAAAGAAAGTCCCTGCCAAGTATGGATCCTCCTATCAACTGTACTAGAAGTTATACCACTTTCCTCCACCGACCCCCCTTCCTCGTTATCTTTACAGGGCTTAAGCGAAGGATATATGCTGCGAGCCGGGTACGGAGGCGGGTCCTCCTTTTTATGGTATGATTGCTCCTGCTTCACTTCGTTCTCCACATAAAAGTCGCGGGCCACTGCCGAGGCCAGTCATCTTCTGAGATGACAGTAATATCTGCACCAGAATCAAGTAAGGCTATAAAAATTACCGTTTTGGGCACCGTTTGTCTGATCCTTGCCCCATCTTCTTAGGGCACTGTGCTTTGAAATGGCCACGCTGCCCACACCTAAAACACGGGCCTTTATTCCTTCCTTCCCTGACCCGATTGGCGTCTATCATTTCCTGCATGGCGGCTGCTAATCCCTCATTAGTTAAATGATGAGGACAATGACATGTATGGGCGCAATGCGGGGATTTCGGGGTGTACGCGGTTAGGGTCCTCTCGAGTTGTAGTATGTTTTCTTGAACATGGAGAGGGGGAGATGTTGTCAGCAACTGCGAAACTGCGAGACCCCCCCTGCGGGGTCTGATGTGTTAAGCTCCCTCCCTGCTCTAATGATTGATGTGTGATGTGCCCCCTTGGGGGCGTAGACGAAGTAATTAGGCTATATAAGGTAGTGTATACGGGTAATAAACGCCATTTGCTGCTCATCATATTGGTGTCGCCTCAGTAATTGGCCAAGCTGCGGTCTCCCGGGAAATTCGGTACGGGCGTGAAAAGCAACAAGTAGGCCCCTGCTTCTCCCCCTCCCGGACCCACAAAATAGGAAGGAAGGAAGGAAAAAAAAAAACTGCGGCAACAATCTATGGAGGAAAATTTATTTTATTAACTATAATATCAGAATGCAAGATAACATAATATAATACAATCTAATTGAAATTGAGACTAATAAATCAAATAAGATAGGAGAGAGTTCCTGAGACCAAGTCAAACCTGAAAATCTTTGAACAGCTAGAAAAGCACCCTCCAGCACCCACTGCCGGGCAGTAAGAGATAACCCCAGACAGAAGGGCCAGATCCCATGACTTCCATAATGTATAGGGATAGGTACCTGGAATTGGAGCATTAACACTTTAACTGAATAATGGAAACCAAAAAACATAAAAACCATGACATTCCATTCCTTATTCTACATCATGCTTAATATATATAAATATATACAAACAAACAATGATTAAAATCCATTACACACACGTCTATATACATACATATACATAAAATTATTGACTGCACTCCCCCAGCATCAAGTTTCCTTGTGGTACACATTGAACATTCCCGTTTTAATTCTTGGTGGGTCCTACCCACCAAGTGGACCCTGGTCCCTGGGCAAAAACAGTACCACAGAGAGGTTTGCTCTTTCCAGAAGCTGGAAGAACCCAAACTGCTTTTCCCAACATGCTCTTTACATGTTGTCTCACTCCAATTTATAGGAGGAAGAGGAGGTTCTTTTATTATCTATATACCCGGCGTGAGATTAAGAAGCAATGGTTCAAATGTTGGTCCGACCAGTTTATTACAAATCTTAGTCAGAGAAAATGGGGAAGGGGAGGACGGACACTATTATGAATTAGGGTACTGGGGAAGGGATGGAGGGCGATAGAAAAGATAGGAAAGAAGAGGCAGGGAGTCTTTATAGGCAGCAAGAGGGACATAGTCACCACCATGGATCCAGCGAGGTTCATATTTCAGGCTTTGATCTTCAGTAGCGGTGGGTCGTCAGGCAGAGTTGTTCCGTTGACAACGACAATGACCCACGATGACAACCATGGTGATGATGGCCCCTTTTCAATAGTTTCAGAGTGGTCGAGTCAGCTGTCTTTAGAGTGACAGCTCAAATCCAAAGTGGTTGAGTCAGCTGTCTTTGGAGTGGCAGCTTCTGGCTCTGGGATCTCAGCAGAAACTCCTTTGTTCCCATCTTCCGGGCCTTGCCAACAGATAAGAGGGAGCAGGGGTGCCCATCTGCATCCTGTTTCTCACAGAACACGATGGTATCGTTCCCCAATTTTCCCACAACTAGCTGGAGCTGTTTAGTCACAGGCCAGATCTTCCGCCAGTAAGCAGTAAACACTCCTGAGCACTCTCATCCGCTCTTCTACAGAGCAAGCAGCTCTGGAGGAACGGGCTTTCAAATGTTCCCAAAGCGATATCGATTGTCACACAGTTAGCACCCATTAGTTGCCTCCTCAACAGATCACTCAGAGTCTTATCACAAGAAATACCTCAGGAAGCAAGCTTTGAGCCAAAAAACAAAGAACAATTCTCACACATGTGCAACAGGGACTTTATCTACCTCTATGGTATGTAGGGAGCTGGATTGGGTAGGACCATCACGATTGATAGATCCTCTGGTATTGACCAAGCAGGTGGTTTTTGCCAAATGCTTCTCTCAGTGCTTAAATGTTCCGCCACCCATTGCTTTCAGCACAGCTTTTAACAACCCATTTTATCACAGAATCACAGAATTGTAGGGGTTAGAAGGAACCTACAGAGCTCATCGAGTCCAACCCCCCTGCCAAAGCAGGTTCCCTACAGCAGGTCGCACAGGTAGGCATCCAGGCAGGTTTTGAACATCTCCAGAGAAGGAGACTCCACAACCTCCCTGGGCAGCCTGTTCCAGTGCTCCGTCACCCTCACTGTAAAGAAGTTCTTACGCACATTTGTGCAGAACTTCCTGTGCTGCAGTTTCCGGCCATTTCCCCTTGTCCTGTCTCCACTCACCACTGAAAAGAGTCTGGCCTCGCCATTCTGCCCCCCACACCTTAGATATTTATAGACCTGGATCAGGTCCCCTCTCAGTCTCCTTTTCTCAAGGCTGAACAGACCCAGTTCACTTAGCCCTTCTTCATAGGAGAGATGCTCCAGGCCCTTCACCATCTTTGTGGCCCTCCGCTGGACTCTTTCCAAGAGATCCCTGTCTTTTTTGTACTGGGGAGCCCAGAACTGGACGCAGTACTCCAGATGAGGCCTTACAGAGCAGAGTAGAGGGGGAGGATCACCTCCCTCGACCTGCTGGTAATGCTCTTTTAAATGCACCCCGGAATGCCATTGGCCCTCTTGGCCACAAGGGCACACTGCTGGCTCATGGCCAACCTGTTGTCCACCAGGACACCCAGGCCCCTCTCCGCAGAGCTCCCCTCCAGCAGGCCATCCCCCAACCTGTACTGGTGCATGCAATTATTCCTCCCCAGATGCAAGACTCTACACTTGCTTTTTGTTAAACCTCATCCATTTTTTTTCTGCCCCGCTCTCCAGCCTGTCCAGGTCTTGCTGAATGGCAGCACAGCCTTCAGGTGTGTCAGCCAATCCTCCCAACTTTGTATCATCAGCAAACTTGCTGAGGGTGTGGCACGGAGTTGACCAGTTCAATCTATGTCCGTGACAGGGGCGACAGGCCTCTGCCCTCCCCCCCCCACCCCAGTCCCACAAAAATGGGAAGGAAGGAAGGGAGGAAAAGAGCAGCGGCAACAATCTATGGAGGAAAACTTATTTTACTATAATATCGGAATACAAAATAACACAATATATACAATTTAATTGAAATTGAGATGAATAAATCAGACAAGGTGAGAGAGGGAGAGTTCCCAGGACTGATTCAAACCTGAAAAGCTTGGAACGGCTAGGAAAGCACCCTCCAGCACCCACTGCCAGGCAGCAAGAGAGCGCCCCCCCCCCACCCGGAAGGGCCAGATCCCGTGACTTCTGCAATGTACAGGGATAGGTAGCTGGGATTGGGGCAGTGACACTTTAATGCCCCGTACACTACATGATGTTTTGATGTGGAATACTGAAACCCAGAAACAAAAAAAAAAAAAAAAACAAAAAAAAAAAACATAGAACCATGACAGGGTGGAATTATCATTCAATTGAATGATTGAATGAATTTATAATTTCTATTTTACCAGATGCTGGTGCATTGTAGGGAATATGATAAATCCACTCAATGCCATGATCTTTGGCCCAAGTATTTACAAGAGAATTTTTGAAATGAGTCCCATCATCTGACTCAGTTCTTTCTGGGGTGCCATGTCGCCACAGGACTTGTTTCTCGAGACCTAATATGGTGTTTCGGGCGGTAGCATGGGGTACTGCATATGTTTCAAGCCACCCAGTGGTTGCCTCCACCATAGTGAGCACATAATGCTTACCATTGGGAGATTGTGGCAAGGTGATATAATCAACCTGCCATGCCTCCCCATATTTATACTTTTGCCATTGCCCTTCCTCCCAGAGTGGTTTCATCCTCTTGGCTTGTTTGATGATGGCACATGTTTCACAGTTATGAATAACCCGTGCTATAGTGTCCATCCACCCCTCAGTCTCTAGCCTGCTTATATGTTGCATCTCTCCCTTGATAGCCTGAGGTCTCATGGGCCCACCAAGCTAGAAATAATTCACCCTTGTTCTGTCACGTCTACTTGTGCCACCTCAATTCTGGCAGCTCGATCTACCTGATGGTTATTTTGCTGTTCTTCAGTAGCCCTACTCTTGGGCACGTGAGCATCTATATGGCGCACCTTTATAACCATATTCTTTATTCAGGCAGCAATGCCTTTCCACAGTTCAGCAGCCCAAATAGGTTTACCTCTTCTTTGCCAGTTATTTTGCTCCCATTGCTATAACCACCCCATAGAGCATTTGCCACCATCCATGAGCCAGTGTAAAGATAAAGCGTAGGCCCATTCAGCAATATCTAAGGCCAATTGGACAGCCTTTACCTCTGCAAATTGGCTTGATTCTCCTTTCCCTTCAGTGGTCTCTGCAACTTGTTGTGTGGGGCTCCACACAGCAGATTTCCATCTGTGATGCTTTCCTACAGTACGACACAATCCACCAGTGAACAGTGTGGGTGATATTCGGTGTGGGTGGCACTTGGGCTGTGATGGGTGATAGTTACAGGGGGTGGTTCTGGGTGGTGCTTAATGGGTCACAGGTTCACGGGGTGGTCGTGTGTCAGGTTTATAGGTGGTTGTTGCTCAGCAACAAATCAGCACTTGAGCTACACTCTATGCGTGAGTCTCTTGTGTCCCTGTGCTGGGTGAGGTGCAGATGGTAGAGGTGCTGATGTGGTGTTGCTAAACGGGCAGGGTTGTGAGCAGATTGGTAACAATTGGTGACCGTGACGTGATGAGGTGTGCGCACACAGGTAGGGGATAGCAGCTCACAGTATGGCTTCTATGCAACAGGTGGTGAGTATGCTGAAGATGGTGGGAAAGCAGGCAGGAGTTTCGCTATTGTGGAAACAGCTGCCAACGTTGATTAATTGGATTCGGTGCTGTGGTTATGGGAGCACTTGGAGTGCTTATCCCGTAGGAATTTAGATAAGGAGGCAGAGGAGTTGTGGGAGGAAGTCAAAGCAGGAACAAGTGGTGCAGTGGATAGGGAGATTAGAGCGGGCTCTGAAACCAGTGGGAATGGAGGAGCAGTGTTGGTGGATGGCTCAGGAATTGGTGTTAGATCAGCTCGGGGAGGTCAGCTTGGGGAGGAAGGTGAGGAGTCAGGGAAGGAGCCTTCGAAGGGGGGTGAGAAGGTTGTTGCAGAAGTTGAACAGGGCCAGAGCAGGCCAGAGTTACAGACTGGGCAACAGGAGGAGGAGCTGGGGGCGGATACACCTGGAAGGAGTGGCAGGGCTGGGGGAGCCGCACCGGGGATGGAGGATGATGTGCCTTGGGCGGTGCCCGTGTGGCCTCCTGCGGCGTCTAACTGGAGGGCTACTGGGGCTACACCAGCATTCTTGTATGTTCCCGGGACAGTGCCTATGCCCACGGCTGTTTCAGTACCAGCACCCACGGCCCCTCCCCCATATGCTGGGGGGAGTGCCGTAGGGGGTGGAGGCAGCCAGCCTGCGATTGGAGCATAAAGGGAAGGGACAAGAGCAACCGGGACCAGCGATTGGAGAAGGGGTCGGGCAGGTAGAACAGGAACTGGGTGTAGAGGAGGCTGGGGCTGTGCAACAGCGGCGTAGGGCTATTATGCAAAAGAAATGAGTGCAGCTGTTCAAAAAGCTGAGTGGGCAGCAAAGAGGGTGGCGGCAAACACCAGGGGCTCTGCCTTAAATGGTGCCCTGCAAGAAACTGGAAGGGAGTGGCTTTTCAGGGCTAAGGACTGTGTATTGATGAGCTGTCAGCTGCAGACCATTGAGCCTGATGCACTCCTACCCTCAGTGGCTTTTCCAGTTTTCGTGGGTCCAGATGGGACCCATCAATGGAATCCTGTAGATTATAAAGTTCTGTTGCAGTTGAGATCAGCTATTCAAGCAGAAGGGATATTGGGATCAGGGGCACAGCTGATGTTAGATACCACTGCAATATCAGGACCGCTAATGTTTGACTGGCGGCATATGGCCAGGGCAGTGACAGCTCAAATCCAAAGTGGTTGAGTCAGTTCTCCTTGTGGTGGCAGCTTCTGGCTCTGGGGCCTCAGCAGGAAATTCCTTTGTTCTTATCTTCCTGGCCTTGCCAGCAGATAAGAGGAAGCAGGAAGGCACCAACTTGTATCTTGCCTTCACAGGATACAATGGCCATTGAAAAAGTAGCTGAAAAACTGGACAGAATGGAGAACAAACAAGAAGATATAATAGATAAACTATCAATTGTGCCTGATGCCGATGAATACATGGTGGTAACAGATACATCCAATGAGGCCCAAAACAGCCTACTTGAGGGGCTAACCAACTTGATTTCCTCCCAGTCAGTGTCATCCAACGTCTCAGCTATCAAAAGAAGACGTCCTCCTGCTCGAACAAGTGACAAGTGACAGTTTATTGGACTGTGTGGATTAGATGGCCTGGCACATCAGAATCACGGAAATATAGAGCCCTGGTGGATACTGGTGCACAGTGCACTCTAATGCCCTCGAGTCACCAAGGGACAAAATCAATTTATATTCATGGGGTGACAGGAGGTTCCCAAGAACTGACTATGTTGGAGGCCGAAATCAGCCTCAGTGGTAAAGACTGGCAAAAGCACCCTATTGTGACTGGCCCAGGGGCTCCATGTATACTTGGTATGGATTACCTCAGAAGGGGATATTTTAAGGATCCCAAAGGGTATCGATGGGCCTTTGGAATAGCTGCTGTAGACACAGAAGGTGTTAAGCAGTTATCTGTTTTGCCTGGCCTATCAGAAGATCCGTCTGTTGTGGGGTTGCTACAAGTGGAAGAGCAACAGGTACCGATAGCTACAAAAACGGTGCACAGACGGCAGTACCGCACCAACAGGGATTCCTTGCTCCCCATTCAGAAGTTAATTCGTCAATTAGAGAATCAGGGAGTGATCAGCAAAACTCACTCGCCCTTTAACAGCCCCACATGGCCAGTGCGTAAAGCCAGTGGAGAATGGAGGCTGACGGTGGACTACCGTGGCCTGAATGAAGTCACACCCCCACTGAGTGCTGCTGTGCCGGACATGTTAGAACTCCAATACGAACTGGAGTCAAAAGCAGCTAAGTGGTATGCCACCACTGACATTGCTAACGCCTTTTTCTCCATTCCTTTGGCCAAAGAATGTAGGCCACAGTTCGCTTTCACATGGAGGGGCATTCAGTATACCTGGAACCGTTTGCCCCAGGGGTGGAAACATAGTCCAACTATTTGTCATGGGTTGATCCAAGCTGCACTGGAACAGGGAGGTGCTCCTGAGCACTTACAGTACATTGATGACATCATTGTGTGGGGCAACACAGCAAAGGAAGTTTTTGAGAAAGGAGAGCAAATAATCCAGATCCTTCTCCGTGCTGGTTTTGCTATTAAGCAAAGCAAAGTGAAAGGACCTGCCCAGGAAATTCAGTTCCTAGGTATAAAGTGGCAAGATGGCCGTCGTCACATCCCGACAGATGTGATCGACAAAATCACTGCTATGTCTTCCCCCACTAATAAGAAAGAGACACAATTGTTTCTGGGTGTAGTGGGTTTTTGGAGAATGCATGTTCCAAACTACAGCCTCATTGTAAGCCCACTTTATCAGGTGACACGGAAGAAGAATGATTTTGTGTGGGGTCCTGAGCAGCAGCAGGCCTTTGAGCAGATTAAACAAGAGATAGCCCGTGCTGTGGCCCTGGGGCCAGTACAGATGGAACAGGATGTGAAGAACATCCTCTACACTGCTGCTGGAGAGAAAGGCCCCACTTGGAGTTTGTGGCAAAGAGCCTCAGGAGAGACCTGAGGCCGACCCTTGGGATTCTGGAGTCGAGCCTACAGGGGGTCGGAGGAGGGCTACACTCCAACTGAAAAGGAGATCTTAGCTGCGTATGAGGGGGTTCGGGCTGCTTCTGAAGTAGTCGGTACTGAAACACAGCTCCTTCTGGCACCTCAACTGCCAGTGTTGAACTGGATGTTCAAGGGAAAGGTTCCTTCCACCCATCATGCTACTGATGCCACTTGGAGTAAGTGGGTTGCGTTGATTACACAACGAGCACGGATGGGGAACCTCAGCCATCCAGGAATCCTAGAAGTCATCATGGACTGGCCTGAAGGTAAAAAGTTTGGAACGCCACCAGCAGAAGAGGTATCTCGTGCTAAAGAAGCCCCACCATACAATGAACTACCAGAGGATGAAAAGAAATATGCCCTGTTCACAGATGGATCATGTCGTATTGTGGGAAAGCATCGCAGATGGAAATCTGCTGTGTGGAGCCCCACACGACAAGTTGCAGAGGCCACCGAAGGGAAAGGAGAATCAAGCCAATTTGCAGAGGTAAAGGCTGTCCAACTGGCCTTAGATGTCGCTGAACGGGAGAGGTGGCCAATGCTCTATCTTTACACTGATTCATGGATGGTAGCAAATGCCTTATGGGGGTGGTTACAGCAGTGGGAGCAAAATAATTGGCAAAGAAAGGGCAAACCTATTTGGGCTGCTGACCTATGGAAAGACATTGCTGCCCGAACGAAAAATATGGTTATAAAGGTGCGTCATGTAGATGCTCATGTGCCCAAGAGTAGAGCTACAGAAGATCAGCGAAATAACCATCAGGTAGACCGAGCTGCCAGAATTGAGGTGGCTCAAATAGACCTGGACTGGCAGAACAAGGGTGAGTTATTTTTAACTCAGTGGGCCCATGAGACCTCAGGTCATCAAGGGAGAGACGCAACATACAAATGGGCCAGAGACCGAGGGGTGGACTTAACTATGGATGCCATGTGATACATGCGCCACAATTAAACAAGCTAAGAGGATGAAACCTCTCTGGGAGGAAGGGCAATGGCAAAAGTACAAATATGGGGAGGCATGGCAGGTTGATTATATCACCTTGCCACGATCTCGCAATGGTAAGCATTATGTGCTCACCATGGTGGAGGCAACAACCGGGTGGCTTGAAACATATGCAGTACCCCATGCTACCGCCCGAAACACCATATTAGGTCTGGAGAGGCAAATCCTGTGGCAACATGGCACCCCAGAAAGGATTGAGTCAGATAATGGGACTCATTTTAAAAATTCACTTGTGGATACTTGGGCCAGAGAACATGGCATCGAGTGGATTTATCATATCCCCTATCATGCACCAGCCTCTGGTATGATCGAACGCTACAGTAGGTTGTTAAAAACGATGTTGAAAGCAATGGGTGGTGGAACATTTAAACACTGGGAGAAGCATTTGGCAGAAGCCACCTGGCTGGTTAACACCAGAGGATCAATCAGTCGAGATGGTCCTACCCAATCCAGCTCCCTACATATTGTAGAGGGAGATAAGGTCCCTGTAGTACATGTAAAGAACATGTTAGGAAAAGCAGTTTGGGTTTTTCCTGCTTCTGGGAAGGGCAAACCTCTTCGCGGAACTGTCTTTGCCCAGGGACCTGGGTCCACCTGGTGGGTGATGCAGAAAAACAGGGATGTTCAGTGTGTACCACAAGGGAATTTGATGCTGGGGGAGTGCAGTCTGTAATCCCATGTGTTAAGCATGATGTAGTGATGTAGAATAAGGGGTGGAATGTCATGGTTTTATGATTTTTGGTCATCAGTATTCCACACCATAACATCATGTAATGCACTGGGGGTGGGGTTTGATATCTGCCGAATGTTCGTCCGTCGAAGAAGAACTACATTTCCCCAGGAGACTTTGCGGTCAGCAAGGGGATATAACTCCAAGCAAGGTCACCTGATCCTTCTTCTTTGCCTGCTCTTCGCTGTCTGCGCTTCGCTATCTGCGCTTCGCCGCCTGCGCTTTGCCATCTGCACTTCGCCGTCTGTACTTCAGTCACTCAACTGGACTGCACTTCTCACCCCAGCATTGTGGTGAGGTCTATACAATTCAAACAGACTCTCTCTCTCTCTCTCTCTCTCATTGTATTTTACTAATACTATATTTAGTAAAATCATTTGTTCCACCTCAGATCAGTGCTGTTGTTTTCAAGTATTTTGGGGTCCCCTGCTTCCCCTTTCCCAGAGGTGCGGATCTGCAGATCCCTCCGCCCTGCTGGTCACGGAACTGGGCCGGACCAGCCCATAAACCGTTGACACTTATCTACTGAATGATGGGTGAGTTTTACTACCATTTTCCTGTTCTCAGAACTTGAAGAAAGAAAACTTCTGTTCCTAAAGAAAGAGTGGAGGAATGGCACATACGAACTTCACAGTTTTCACAGTATGAAAAGAAAACCCTATCACCTGACTACTGTATAAAGAGGATGAGTAATTCATCTGGTACTGTGCTATACATGATACTCAGACAAGTCTCAAGCTATACCTGAGAATACAGAGGGAATGATTACCAAGGTTGTCTACTGAGATATGTAAACTCAATTCTCACCAGAAGCTTAAGGGAATTAAGCTTCAAAGGCACACACATGAGCTTTAATAACCATCCACCAGTTTTAAGAGGAAATTGTCCCAACTATTGGACACTAAGCTGAAATTATAAAAAAATAAAAATAATAATAAAAAATCCTGTTTCTGTGTAACTGACATCACTAGCTTATTCAACAAATTTTACTAAGCTATTTCATCTGTTAATTCTTCAGTATTCGAGCTGTTAGATGAAGATGACCAGGCTCATATCTCAAAATAATGCCAAGATTGAGTGTGTACTGGAATATATTTTCTTTAGAAGTCCAGATAAGGAAATCTAGTAAAGAAAGTCAGATAAAATATATAAATAAATAAACAAGGGAAGTGAATGCAAAGAAAAAAAAAATAATAATAATAATTATGGGTTCTTATGAAACATAGCAAGCTTTCACAGTTTTAGCCAAATCTCTGAAACGGATTTGTCTTTCCTAGGTCTGCATGTGACAAAGAAGGACTAGCTTTCAATCTCTACTTTTGTTAATGGCATGAAATTCAAAAATGAGGTGAGATTTCAGTATAAATATTATGTTCAGTTCTGGGCTTCTCAATATTAAAAGGATATTCAAGTCCTTTAAAGTGTACAGCAGAGGGCAACAAAACTGCTGTAAGAGCTGGAGGGCATGTCCTGTGAAAACAGGCTAAGGGCAATTGAGTTATCTAGTTGAAGAAAAGGAGGCTGAGAAGTGACGTCATTGCTCTCTGCAGCTTCCTACAGAAGTGAAATGGAAGGGAATGTGCCAAGTTCTGTTCCCTGGGAACTGATGCCAAAATGAACACACAAAAATGGCACAAAGGTATATCAGAGGAGGGTCAGATGGCATATTAGAAAAAAAAAATAATAATAATAATAAAAAATCATTACTGTGAGAGTTGCCAAATACTGAAAAGGCTTCCCAAAGAGGTTGATGCCCAATACCTATTAGAATTCAAGAGATAGGATTCAAGATGAGTGACCTCAGTAACATGCTTGAACTTTTGATTAGCACTGAAGTGGTCAGGCAGTCGACTTGATGATCTTTGTAGGTTCTTTCCAACTGAACTACTCCTATTCTGTTCTGTTTTGTTGTTCTTTTCTCATTGTGACTAGACCTTGTTTGGGGGAACATTTTAAGCCTCATCATTTTTTTCATAAGAAATTTGGTATCAAGGAGCAGGTACTTTACTAGGGTGATGAAAAATAAGAAGGGAAAACTACATTTTCTTTGTGATATAAAACCATTAGGGGAAGCTTCTTTGAAAGACTACGTTGGTAATAATATGTTACTATAAAAAATATAGCATTTCTTGTTGGAAAAATAATTGGAATTTTATATTTCCAATCAGTATCTCAGTATTTCCTTTTTCTCTTTTATCAGCGGAAGAGAATAAGAACTAGAAAAATAAATCCTTTATGAATAAATGGGAGATAGAGTATCCAGAGGACTAATGTGTAAAGCATAAACTGATATGTCATATCATGTGTTGAACCTGATCTTCCTAGGCCTGTCAGGATTTATCCATACGAAATACATAATATGTATGTAGATCATACTGAAAGTAATGCCTTTGTTTTATTTCCATGGAAACTACAGCAAATATAAAGAGCATGATAACATTAATTAATAAAGCAAATTCTCAGCAACAGAACACTATTTTTCAACATAGTAACCACCATTAGATGATTTGTGCATATGAGCTCATTGAGGTGCTCTTCCTTTCATGTTGTAACAACTGTACTTGGCCTTTTGGAATGTGATCCATCTTTCATGTAATTGTTGTCACTGCTGAAGTACCACTCACTGCGCCCACTTTCACTGTTTGGTCTCTGTATATGTTCAGCAAGCATCAATTAATGTCAATGGGTGCAATTTTTTCACTAAGAGGAATTCAGTGACTCAGTTTTATTTCGTATGCATTCCCATGTCAGACATCATTTTGTGAGACTGCATCTCTGGTGTCACCTGTTACGCAGCAACAAAATTTAATGGAATATTGCTGGGTGGGATATTTCAGCTCTACTGCCATACCATAAACATCTGCCTCTGATACATTGGGCCAGCATATTAAAATAGGATGCATTATTTTTGGAGTAGCCCTCATATTTGCATGTACCAGAACTGCTTCTCTTTGTAAATCTCCACATCTATATGATGGAGAATATTCAGCAGCATCTGACAGGAAAGTGCTTGTGAATCACATCTGATTCTTTTGGTTACGTGGTGTCCTACATCTTGACTTTGCATAATGGTCTCATTCACTTCACAAAGTCTGACTATAGCAATTCATTTGAATTCAGATGCCTATGAACAGATTCACAAAGAATAGGAAGTTGCTGTAGGACTTAAAATTAAAGGTGATGATAAATAGTGATGTATTGCATTGTGGGAAAATGTCTAATGACGTGCCTTAAGGACTAGCATTGGGTCTAGCTTTATCTTCACTAATGATCTGTAAATGAGACTCAACAGCACAGTTATTAAATTAATGGATGCAACTAAATTGGGAGGTGTTGTAAAGCTGAGTGAGTTGAGAAGAGCAACGTAAAAGGATCTGTGAGGCATGGTGATAAAAAAAACTCTGCACTGCTCAAAGCTGTAGTGTGGGCTGAAAAGCAGCTGGAGAATATATACCAGAGGAGAACAAGAGAAACACTTGCAAAGTAAAGGGGAAAGAATATAGAAAAAAAAAAAAAAAACATTGTTTAGCAGAATTTTTTGCCAGTTTGTAATGGAATCTAATACTTGAAATGGACAGGAAAATAATACTGTTTGCAAAACAGTTTGCACACCCAGAGATATTTTAGGGATGGAGATGTAGTGAATTATCTTCCTACAGTTGCGCTGTAAAGACAAAATGGTTTGAGCTGTATGAGCAAGACGCAATTTTTTACCCAGGTGAAAAGATGTTAGCAAGTTACGTTAGTTCCTCATTACCTGGTGAAAGATGAAAGATTAGATTCTTCAGAGTATTCAGGTATTTAGATAGATATGTGCCTACTGAGACTTTCAAAACCATCTGTGCATTGATTTTGATGGGAATTAGGCATATGTGAACAGTTGGAATATTCATTTGATGTCTATCTGCTTCTTTATGCATGTTAATAGCTATGTAAGTGTTTAAACTACTTTTGAAAATGGATCTTAGCTATTTAAATGAATTGGGTTTTACAATGCTTAGGCTGAAATACTTCTAAAAATCTGGGCATTAAAATCCAATTCCTGATACTTCACTTAGAGCTAAATGAGGGAGCTTTCTTCACTAGCATTGGTTGCCTAAAAATCTGACCTCCTGTCCAAATTAAATGTCAGGAGTTTCAATAATAAGTGAAGGGTATTATATTCATCCAGAGGGTGATTCATCCTAAAATGGTGCCTAAGATAGGTCACCCGTTTCCCCTTCTCTCTATTAATTACAGAGACAAGGTAGACAATAATTCTTGCCCCAAACTAAACTTTTAGGCAGGTTAAGTTAGGGAAAATCATCTCCACTGCTGTGATTCTCAAAGTTTCACTCTTAAGATATTGATCTGTGGTTAATGTCTTTAAAAAAAAAAAAAAAGTTTGATTTTAAGCAGTGTTGCAGCAGAAATATTGGATGTCTCTTATAAATAACTAGAAATAAGGAGAAATTTCTGCCGTTGTGTATTTCTTTTTGTTGCTGTAGTTGTTGTTGTAGTCTTCATAATGAATTTCAGAATAATTATGAAAAATTCTTTTTGTTATGTCTCTATCATATGAAATCAAGAATATTTCTGTTTTCCCAGACACTTGTTATTCAGTTTTTAGCTGGTAATCAAGGAAAACAGGACATTGTTCACAGATAAAAATAAGTTCCCTGGGCAGAGTTTGGAAAGGGGAGAGAAGCACATGTGACTGAAAAACAGTGCTGCCAGCATGGTTCTGTGTGCTAGCAGACTGCCAAAAATAAAAGCAACAACTTTTCATTTTTTTATTTTCCTTCTTAAAGAGCTGGTTACAGAGAGCCTTTTATGTTTAGACAGGAAAAAAAAAAAAAAAAAAAATCTATACTAAATTCTTTTTAAACTTTACTTCTTTGTTGTTTCTTTAAAGCTGTGTCCACAGGGAGATCCAGAGCCTGTAGTGTATAGAAGATGGCAAAAATATGATTAAATTAGCCTTCCAATTTCAACAAGAAGAAAAGTTGTCACAGTGCAGTAAGGACTTACAATACAATACAGTGTTTTTGTTTGTTTGTTTGTTGTTTTATTTTCTTCTGCTTTACTTTCATAGCACTCAGTGACAGGATGAGGGCAGTGGGTACAAACTGGAATACAGAAAGTTCCATATGAACATGAAGAAAAACTTACTTTGAGGGTGACAGAACAAGGAACCAACCTGCCCAGAGAGATTTTGGAGTCCTCCTCTGGAGATATTCAAAACCCACTTGGATTCTTTCTTGTGCAACCTACTGTATGGAACCTACTTTAGCAGAGGATTGATCTAAATGATCTCCAGAGTTTCCTACCAAACTGCTGTGTTTCTGTGATTTTTCAAAGTGAATGAAAACATCATCATTATTCATTAATTGTACCTATAGCTTCCATACTAGAGAAGCTTCTGTCCAAAGAGATCAAATAGATCTTATAAAGAGACTGATCGTATCACTATTTATTTTAATGGATGTGAATATTGAGGTAGAAAAATATTAAATATTATCATTGTTCAAGCTTGCAAAGAAATTCAGGAAGTCTGGGCAGTGACATGTATGCACTTCAGTTTCACAGAACCAGGAAAGACAGTTATACTTACCTTGTGTAAAAACAACCCATACAGTAGAGCCCAGGACCCGCAGCAGCACATGAAGACCTTTGCATACCCCTTTGTTTTTGTATATTTTATTTTTATTTCTATTTTTTAAGAGAAAAGCTTTCTTCATGAAGACACATGTCTTCCTGTTTCTTCACAAAAATAAATAAATAAATAAATAAATAAAAAATAAAAAAAATAAAATAAAAAAAATCTTACCATTTACTGCTATTACTCTGAAAGCTAACTTAGAGATGGGCAATTAAAAAAGTATCTATAAGGTCACATGAGGACTGAGGAGCTGCAAAGATGAACCTGTACAGTGTAAATCATTGTGAAGCTTTTGCATGGGACTCATGGTTCAAATCTACATTAATTTTATGAATTATCTTTTCAGCATAAATCTAAAGTCATAGATGGGTTATAAACCAATAAATGAGCAAACAATGTTGGAAGGTTAACACTTTGACACATTGTCTGACTGGGCTGATCTATTACCTATAAAAAGAACCTCAGCATGTTCTGTACTCCTCTCATCTCTGTGGAACAACAGTCTTTTAAAGATGTATCTCTGTTTATATTTATATAATAACATAAATTTCAGGATTACACCCTAAGATCATTATTATTGCTCAAGGAGATAATACTGTCAGATATATGCAGAGTTACCCAATCTACATACGTAATTTCAGGCTTTGAATAATGATCTTGACTAATTGAACTTTCACGTGTTAGTCCATCAGGATTTAACATACATGCATAGTTTGTATGGACTTTTAAATCCTTTTTAGACTTCTTCATTCCACAGTTCAAACCATCCATGGAAAATTTAATGCCTCAAAACTTGGTGAAACTTCTCAAATACCTGTTTAAGAAGAAACACAATAATTCCTTCACATTCCTTCTGTTATGCATTTCCACTTACTTTTTGTAATGGGAAGAGGGCTACCTTTTGAGAAATGAAGGCCCAAAATATACAAGCAACTATTGAAATGGGTAATTCACTCAAGGTATTAAATGGTATTAAACTATTACCATTCTACTTAGAATAAATGTGCTTATTCTTACGACAAATAAATTTGATATTGTTTAGTTTAAAATCTGTTTACTCCATGTGCATGTACATGTGTTTTTGCAGTATAATACATAGCCCTTTTTAATGTATGAGCAGTTTTTCAATTGTTTGTCTTTTGTGTCCTCACTGCTGAACGGAGAAAAATTGAAGCAAACAGATAACACTAAAGAGTTGGAATATAGAGGATGAAAGTTGGCTTTGAATCTTTATGGTTACTTCTGAAATGATGGTATGTTTTTATGACTTGTGTCTGGTATTCCACAACATAACATCATGTAGTGTATTGGGAGTTAAAGAGTTAATGTTGCAGTTCTGGGAATTATCATTATTTCCATCTTTTGGTCTTGGAAGAGAAAAATGAACTGCAACTGCCAGAAGACTTCATTTTCAGAGGAAAAGACAAAACAGACTGAGAGTCACGAGACTTCTCTTTGTTCTCTTTGCTCTCTGTGCTCTCTTGTCATCTCACATACAGCATAAGAACAAAGACTTTTGTTTTGGACAGTCTGATTTTATTTGATTTATTAGTTCCAGTTCCAATCGTATTATCTTGTATTATCCCAAATTTTGCTATCGTATGTAGTAAACTAAGATATTTTCCTTGGCTCTTTGCCAGTGTCTAGGCCCATCTCTCTACCTCTTCCCGTCCCCCTTCTGCACTTTCCTGAGATGTGGGTCCATGGTCCCTTCACCCAATGTCACAGAACTAGGCTGAGCCAGGCCAAAACATGACAAATGACTGTATTATTTTAAATCATAATTCTTTAATTATCAATTAAATTTGAAGTGCATAATCTCTTGAATGATACAGTGTCTCTCTTTCCACCATTTTATGGACAGGATAATTGCAGCAAAGCACATCCTTGGTTATTAGATACTGCCAGAGATTTCAGCTGGATTTTAGGACAATTTGTCTGTTAAAATTTGGACTTTGAGGAATATCTTTAAACTAGCTAAGTTCTGACATCAAGTAACACAACAATCCCAGTACCTAAGAAGGCAAAATAGGTAGAATAAAATATGCTTGACAGAAAAGACTTGAGGTTTCTCTTCAAATGGAAACTTTCCTTAGGATCAGAAGATATCATTCCTTTCCCTAAGTCTCAGTCTTTGCATATTGGAGCTGTTTGAGTGCTGCTAGAAAAAGTGTCTCTGAATTGCACAGATCTATACGTAACATTGAAAATGTGATTGAAAGAGGAATGAGGACACTTACTTGATGTATCCTTGCCATAGCTTCCAAGGGAAAATAAAAGTAGCAGAAATGGTAGTGGCAAACCACTACCAATATGAACATAATTCAGCCACTCTGATAATATTGTTCTGTGGTTATTACTCTATGCTCAAGAGTTCAGTCAATGTTTTCACAATTGTGAGCCAATTGGACAGAAACTTACACACTTATTTCACTATAATCTTAAATTAATGTTCTTTTTGACAAGTGGCAAAAGTTTTTTGAAAATCTCATTCTACATCATTAAATATTATATAAATCCAGCATACACTTGAATTTGATAGATTTTGGATTAGGCCCTTGAAATGCAGTATGTCTCGCTCCAATTTGTAGGAGGGAGAGGAGGTTCTTTTATTATCTATATACCCGGCGTGAGATTAAGAAGCAACGGTTCAAATGTTGGTCCAACCAGTTTATTACAAATCTTAATCAGGGGAAATGGGGAAGGGGAGAATGGACACTATTATGAATTAGGGTAATGGGGGAAGGGAAGGAGGGCGATAGAAAGGATAGAAAAGAAGAAGCAAGGGGTCTTTATAGGCAGCAAGAGGGACATAGTCACCACCATGGATCCAGCGAGGTTCGTAGTTCAGTCTTTGATCTTCAGTAGCGGTGGGTCATCAGGCAGAGTTGTCCTGTTGCCAATGATGACGACGACCATGGTGATGATGGCCCTTTTTCAATGCTTCAAAGTGGTTGAGTCAGCTATCTTTGGAGTGACAGCTCAAATCCAAAGTGGTCGAATCAGCTCTCCTTTGAGTGACAGCTCAAACCCAAGGTGGTTGCTCCTTGCGGTGGCAGCTTCTGCCTCTGGGACCTCAGCAGGAACCTCCTTTGTTCTTATCTTTCTGGCCTTGCCAGCAGATAAGAGGAAGCAGGGAGGCACCAACTTGCATCTTGCCTTTGCAAGATACAATGGTATCATCCCCCAGCCTTCCATACTTAGCTGGAGCGGTTTGGCCACAGGCCAGATCTTCTGCCAGTGAACACTCCTGAGCACTCTCTTCCGCTCTTCTACAGAGCAGGCAGCTCTGGGGGAAGGGGCTTGCAAATGTTCCCAAAGCGATATCGATTGTCACACAGTTAGCACCCATCAGTTGCCTCCTTGACAAGTCACTCAGAGTCTTATCACAAGAAAAACCTCAGGAAGCAAGCTTTGAGCCAAAAAAAAAAACAAAGAAGGATTCTCACACAGTATTGCAACCTCTACTTAGTTCATTAAGGGCATGATCCAGTGCCCAATGACATCAATAATAGCTTTTGTATTTTGAGCAGGTCATAAATCCTTGATCCAAGCAAAGCTCTTAATCTTGTGCTTAAATTCATTGCTGCATCCATTCCTGATTTGTTACATATAACTCCTGTTATAGTTCTCCAGACTCTGTGCAGTTTCTCCTGCACTCCATGATTAAAATGGAGAAAGAGCTCAGTATTTCCACAAAATCACTGATGTATTTATTGATGAAAGTTACTTTCCCAACTATTTTCCCATAGAAAAGAGCACAGGATGTATTAAATTAGATCTATGGGCTTTATAATCTCACAAAAATATATCACAAAGTATTTGATAAAATATGACTTTATTGTTGCTATTTATTTTAATTTTTTGCTTATTTTCAGACCATTAAATTGATAAAAGAATTGAGAACCATATTATGTTGACTGAAAAGAAAAAAAAGAAAAAGAAAAAGAAAAAAAGAAGACAGAAAAAAAAGGAAGACCATACTATTAAGATATAAATTGTAATAGAAATCAGCAAGTTAGCTCAGAAGAAAAAAAATGCTTTTGATTTAAATTATAATAGAGCTGAAAATGCCAATAGATGACAGAACATGGATTCTGAACAACACTAAACTCTTCTAATGTTACAGATTTAAATATAATTATCAATGTATTCCTTTCAGCTATTATGCCATTTTAATTGCATTTAGCTTATTTCTATGGCTTATAGAGCTATATTTGCAACAAGAAAATGAAAGTAGCAAAATGAAAATGGAAGAATTATGATAAAGAATCTTCTGAGTTCTGAATCCATGCTTTCTACTTTATATGTGATTCATTTTTTCCTGTTTTAGCTTTTATACTGATGATTATAGGTGAGTGACTTCCCAGGTGGTTAGGTTTTTTTTTGTTTGTTTCTTTGTTTTGTTTTGTTGATGTTGTTTTTGCAGTCGTATTTGCAGTTTTCAGCCTCCAAAGCCTCTGAAATATGACTTGTCAAAGTTACATTTTTCATTAGTTTTGTTAATTCTTCTGAATAATAAAGTAAATCTTCCTATTGTCTTATGTGTCCCTTTATTTCATGTTGCATTTTCTGTCCCATTTCTGGATTTCAGATATTCAGCACTTTACCACAAACTGACAAACCTTCAGGCCCTCTAGGAACTGCCTCATCATTCAGCATTTATCTCTTCCTCTTCTTATCCAATGATCTTAGCTCACTCCCTTATGCTCCTTTGGAATAATTTTCAATGCAGATATCTTTCTGTGCATTTTAAACATGAGCTGATTACTTCCATAGTTTCTTTGGAGATACCTAAGATACTTGCTCAAATGATATCAACTAAAAACTTAGGAACTTCATCATGATTAATGTTATTATAAAGATTACCAAAGGAGTTAATAATAATTAGATATCAATTGCCAACCTCTGTGGATGGGGACTGTCAGATGCAATTTATGTGCAAAGCATTTATTTCAAGAGATGTCCACCTTTCTCTGAAATCTTCCAGGCACTACAGGGAGTATATTAAATATGATATCATCTATCCATAACATGTGCAAGAATTTGGCCTGGTCTTTCTCTAAGCCATTCAGTTGCTGGCTCAGACTAAAAATAAGCGGCTCTGGTGGGAGAGAGACTGGATTATCTTGAGCCGAATAACACGATAACTCTGCCATGCTGCTTTTAAACTGGAGCTGGCTTAATTCTTACACTATAGTCAGAACTATTTCACATCTTCCCCTTATCGGACAGACAGACAGATTCTAGCACATAAATAATTGCTAATAGTAATGGTCTGTTGCAGTGTTTTTATTATAACAACATTTCATTTAGCCTCCAGGAGCTGATATCAGAATCTTGTCCCCTGTTTATATGTACATGTATTAACACATTAACTGCCAGTAGGTGTGCTGAAGAAAAATGTGTTAGAAAATGTCTTGCAGATAAGAATTTGTTTTTAAATGCTATTTTTTTATGTCTCTTTTTAGTTTCCCCCTGTATGTCTGACAGTAAACTTCATATTTAAACTTTATTATTATTATTATTATTATTATTATTATTATTATTATCGTCATCATAGGTTGAGCATATAGAGGCAGAACATCAGTTTAGTCTGACCTTTATGAAATCATAAGCAATTCTTTCTCTTTGTCACAGTGATAACAGAATGGATCAGATACTTCCTGAAGACATTATAATAGAGTTCACCTATCTATGCTGTACATTAATGAAAAATGTAAAATCTACCCGTTTTCTGCAGTGATCTCTACTAGAACAGAGATACTGTCTTGAAGAGAGCATTCTATACGCTGCATTGGAATCTCTGATATTTCTGTTCTTGTCTAGTAGATTTCAGCATGGTTATTTTTTTTCTTCCTATTCTGTGTGCCATTTCTAAAAAAGACATGAATGTATTAACTAATAAGCTTTTATGTACTTTTCTTCACTCCTTAATTTTCCTTAATTTTCCCTTGTAGGAAATCTACAGTGAAATATACTTTCTGTTTTAAAGAAATGAAGCAATGGTTGGGCATTATAAATGCTTGATTTCTTAGGCTTTTTACACAGTCATATTCTTCAGCGTTTGTAAATCAGTGTAATCTTCTTACTTCACAGCTTACTTTTGCAGCTACAGCACATAAGGATCCATTTCTTATTTAAATGAATTGTTGATTTGTTTTCATCTTTATGTGGGGGGGGGGGGGGAAAATTAGATTTAGATTTTGGTACAAGTGGTAAAGGGACAAAATGAAACTTTTACAAGCAAAACAAATGTAGCATTTCTACCAGAGCTGTCTGACCTGCCTTTAGATTCTCCGAAAATACTCTGTTTCAGTCATTTTTTTTTCCCCTTTTTTACCAGAGATATCATCATTGTCAGTCCCTCCCCTTGCTTTCCATTTAACCTCTCAATTTTTGTGGAAAAGGAAGGGAATGGGGTGAAGGATAATATAACATCCTGCTTGAGTTGCCAATTTTATGAAGTCAGAGTGATCAATGATCTGTAGTATTTGGTTTGAAAATAGTGAATTCTGCATTGTGACCTTTCCAAATGGATAGACTTCAGAATTTTTTCTCCTGTAAAATGTTCATTAGTATTACTTTTCTTTGTGTTACAGAATAGAAACACATACTGAAATACCAGAAGTTTTACTGGTCAGGAACTCTATTTTAAGGACAGTTCTAATTTCAGTTCTTGGCCTATCAGGTAAGGCTGACAATAAGGCTATTAATTAGTGCCCATTTCAATGGTGACATTATTTATCTCCATCTCTATATACTGACATTCAAAAAGGAAAAGGACACTGTGTCCCTCGTACACTTGCATACCTCTTTCAGAAATATCAGTGAAGCTGAATGTGGAACATGTAACTGTGATTTCAACCTGGATTTTCTGTATTTCGTCCTCTCGAGCTGCAGACCTGGTTTGGGTAATTTTGTAATTTTAGCCAGCTACGATGAGAAAGGAATATGATAGAGTGCAGGTTCTCCATCAGATTGAAGTTATCAAATGCCTATCTCCCATACTGGTTTGCATGATTCATCAGAAAAGTAATCACTAGTTTGCATATCCAAAGAATTAAAATTAATGTGCCTGAATGATAATTTTTTGTATTTTTAAAAATGCTAACTACATCAAGGTTTTAGCTATGAGTCTCAATAATTGCTGTCTTATAAAACAAAATAACAGTCCCTCCAGCTTACTATCATTACATCACTTGTGCTAGGCACAAGAAACTCATTCAGATATCTACCAGATCTGGAATGGAAACACTGATTATTTTTTAACCTATCAGGAGAATGCCTTGCTTCAACTGCTAGCACAACATACTAACCTCTTTCTCTCTCTTTCTGATTATTTATGAAGTTGTTTCAGCTGGAAACACTCAAAACCTAATTCCAAAATAACAAGTATTCTACCAGTTAAAATACTGAACAATACAATGCAGGCATTAGTTCAGGCTCTAAATAAAACAATGTAGACTTGAAAAATGTTTTATCAACTCGGTGGACAGTTAGAGAAACCAGACTGCTGATCAAGTGAGGAGTTTTGGTAGAGGAATGAGTATCTGTTTATCATGCAAAGAAAGTCAGTAATTTCACAATTTGAATGAGATGTATCAACCAAAATCAAGTCTGTGATGAAAACAGGGGAAGGAATCAGTGCAATTACTGTTTGAAGTAAGGCGTGGGACCACCAATTCATATTTTTGTTCCTTAAGAAACATCACAAATTCAATCACCTCCTTTATGCATCATTCCTACTCACCTCATCCTTTATCTTAGTAGAAAACAAACAGAAATATTCACCAACATTACAAAATCCTTATACATGCTTTCATTATCCAGATTTGCAAAAATATAGCAAACCATATATGTTCTGCAATTATGATGCTTTAGGTAAGAAAAGAGAATCTATTTGACAGTGAGATTCAAATAAATTTTTTAGAAGTAGAGCTTAGAATAAAATTAAGAGCTTGTTTAGTTGGCATCAGGAAAAGGGAAAGGTAAGCTGATCATGAACAAGAAATGTGCCCCCACAGCCAAAAAAGCCAACAATATCCTGGGCTGCATCAAAAGAAGCGTGGCCAGCAGGATGAGAGAGGTGATCCTGCCCCTCTACTCTGTGCTGTTGAGGCCTCACCTGGAGTATTGTGTCCAGATGTGGAATTCTCAGTACAGGAGAGACATGGACCTGTTGGAGTGCATCCAGAGGAGAGTCACAAAAATGATCCAAGGGATACAACACCTTCCCTATAAGAACAGGCTGAAAGAGTTGGTGCTGTTCAGCCAGGAGAAGAGAAGGCTCTGGGGAAACCTGAGAGCAGCCTTTAGATATCTAAAGGAGTGCAATGAGAAAGAAGGCAACAGACTCTTTAATAAGGTCTGTTCTGATAGGACAAGGGGAAATGGTTTCAAAATAGAAGAGGGTAGAATTAGAATGGATATAAGAAAAAAGTTTTTTACAATCAGGGTAGTGAAGCACAGGTTGCCCCCACAGGTGGCCCCTGAATACATTCAGATACACAAGCCATATTTTCAAGGTATTTGGCAAGCTTCCTCACTCAATTTTCTTCCTCAGGCTGACCCACATATTTATTCAAATGTGTGATGTCACATGTTGTTGTAGTTTAGTTAGAAAATGGTCAATAGCAAGAAAAATAGATTATATGCATATATTGCATGTGACTAGCTTGTATATACACTTCATTATTTTGCTGCTTTTTCTTTGCTTGCTTTTTATTTAACTCTGAAACTGTTGAGTCATGTCAGGAATGTAACTCACAAAAAGCATCAGATCTGCTTTAATCAGAAATTTTGCCTGGTCATTGAATCCTCATCTTGTATTTGTGCAGTTACTTATTTTTAAATGCATAAATCCTTTTTAAAGTGCATCATGTTTTTCCAGACCATTTATCCACTTTGTTAAGATCATTTTACATTCTAATCCTGTCCTGTGAAGTGCTTAGACATCCTCTCTGCTTGGTATCCTCTGCGTATTTAATGACCATAATCTCTCTTGCATTATTCAATACTTTAATATCTTTTAAAGGACCAAGTACTGAAATTATCCTGACCTAAGTCCCAAAATTCCCCTGGATTACAATATCTCCTAGAATGTCTCCTTATTTTTTTAAAGCATGTATAGAATATTAATTTCCTATTAACCCCATGGCAGTTAAGAATAATATTAAACAAATCAGATGTCAAAACTCTTGTGTTTAACGAACTCATAAAAGTATGATTATTAACTACTGTTTCAACTCTTAAATATGCTGAAGTAAGAGTGTTCCATTTAGAAGAATATGAATACCTGAACGATACTAATTCATATCTATGTTATTTGGTAAAATCTCATGATAGGATAATAATATTGTTTTAAGGAATGGTGGTCCAACACATCTGAAAAAAAGCCCCTAAAGCATATAAGCAATTTGTTATCTTTTATTATTATTATAAGTCTATCATCTTTGAGAGGTCTTGAAGAATGGGGAGGTGCCTGAAGACTAGAGGATAGCCAGTGTCACTCCAGTCTTCAAAAAGGGCAAGAAGGAAGATCCAGGTAATTACAGGCCAGCCAACCTCACCTCTGTCCCTGGAAAGGTAATGCGACAGCTTGTGCTGGATGCCATCTCCAGACAACTGGAAGAAAGGGAGGTTATCAAGAGTAGTCAGCATGGGTTCAACAGCGGGAAGTAGTGCTTGACCAACCTGGTACAATGTTGTCACTGGCTGTGTGAATGGAGGGAGAGCAGTGGATGTAGTCTACCTTGACTTCAGCAAGGCATTTGATACTGTCCCCCACGACATCCTTATAACAAAGCAGAGCAAGTGTGGGATAGATGAGTGGACAGTGAGGTGGGTTGAGAACTGGCTGACTGGCAGAGCGCAGAGGGTCATCATTGGCAGTGCAGAATCCGGTTGTAGACCTGTAACCAGCGGTGTTCCTCAGGGGTTGGTGCTGGGTCTGGTCTTGTTCAACATCTTCGTCAGTGACCTTGATGAGTGGACAGTGGCCACCCTCAGCAAGTTTGCTGATGATACGAAGTATGAAGGATTGGCTGACACACCTGAAGGCTGTGCTGCCATTCAGCAAGACCTGGACAGGCTGGAGAGCGGGGCAGAAAAAAAAAAAACAGATGAGATTTAACAAAAGCAAGTGTAGAGTCTTGCATCTGGGGAGGAATAATTGCATGCACCAGTACAGGTTGGGGGATGGCCTGCTGGAGGGGAGCTCTGCGGAGAGGGGCCTGGGTGTCCTGGTGGACAACAGGTTGGCCATGAGCCAGCAGTGTGCCCTTGTGGCCAAGAGGGCCAATGGCATCCTGGGATGCATTAAAAAGAGCGTGGCCAGCAGGTCAAGGGAGGTGATCCACTCCCTCTACTCTGCTCTGTAAGGCCTCATCTGGAGCACTGTGTCCAGTTCTGGGCTCCCCAGTACAAAAAAAGACAGGGATCTCTTGGAAAGAGTCCAGCGGAGGGCCACAAAGATGGTGAAGGGCCTGGAGCATCTCTCCTATGAAGAAGGGCTAAGTGAACTGGGTCTGTTCAGCCTTGAGAAAAGATGACTGAGAGGGGACCTGATCCAGGTCTATAAATATCTAAGGTGTGGGGGGCAGAATGGCGAGGCTGGACTCTTTTCAGTGGTGAGTGGAGACAGGACAAGGGGAAATGGCCGGAAACTGCAGCACAGGAAGTTCTGCACAAATGTGCGTAAGAACTTCTTTACAGTGAGGGTGACGGAGCACTGGAACAGGCTGCCCAGGGAGGTGGTGGAGTCTCCTTCTCTGGAGATGTTCAAAACCTGCCTGGATGCCTACCTGTGCGACCTGCTGTAGGGAACCTGCTTTGGCAGGGGGGTTGAACTCGATGATCTCTGGAGGTCCCTTCCAACCCCTACAATTCTGTGATTCTGTGATTATGAGTCCAGTAAGCACCAAAATAAAGCTACAGATATACAGCTGATACAATTGTCAATTATGTATATAGCGCAACCCTTCCACATAGCCTAACATCCATTTGCATAGTTGCAATAAGTTCAATTATCTTTGTAGCTCAGATACCTTTGAATTAGATTTAGATATTGAGCAGCTAACAAACCCTAGCTAGTTAGCTAACTGTAACCCCAACAACACAGTATTTGTCACCAATGCTCTGTAATTCATATTTTTTTAACCTTGAAACTCCCTTAGTGTTTTTTTTTTCCCTGCTGCTTCCCTGCTTTTCATATAAATAAATAAATTAATAAACATATAAATAATCTTGGAGTATAAGACTATATTCAGTGTGCCCAAGTGGCCAAGAGGGCCAACGGCATCCTGGCCTGCATTAGAAATAGTGTGGCCAGCAGGAGCAGGGAGGTGATCATCCCCCTGTACTCTGAGTATATATATATCAGATACCTGATCTGAATGTGTATGTTTGGTGGCCCTGCTAGGCAGGGGGGTTGGAACTACATGATCCTTGGGGTCCCTTCCAACCCGGGTGATTCTGTGATTCTGTGATTCTGTGATTCTGTACTCAGCACTGGTGAGGCACTGGTGAGGCCGCACCTCGAGTACTGTGTTCAGTTTTGGGCCCCTCACTACAAGAAAGACATTGAGGCCCTGGAGCATGTCCAGAGAAGGGCAACAAAACTGGTGAGGGGTCTGGAGCACAAGTCTTACGAGGAGCAGCTGAGGAAGCTGGGATTGTTCAGTCTGGAGAAGAGGAGGCTCAGGGGAGACCTCATTGCACTCTACAACTTCCTGAAGGGAGGTTGTGGTGCAAAAGGGTCTGGCCTCTTCTCTCAGGCAAATAGTAGGACCCGAGGAAATGGCAAGAAGTTATACCAGAGGAGGTTTAGGTTGGATATTAGGAGAAACTTTTTCTCTCAGAGAGTGGTCAGGCACTGGAATGGCTGCCCAGGGAGGTGGTGGAGTCGCCGTCCCTGGTAGTGTTCAAGAGGCGCCTGGATGAGGAGCTACGAGAGATGGTTTAGTAGCTTGTGGCACTGATAGGAATGGGAGGGTGGTTGGACTGGATGATCTTGCAGGTCGTTTCCAACCTTGTGATTCTGTGATTCTATATTAATTTTATTTATTAATTTTTTCCCATTAAAAAAAAAAAAAAAAAAAAAAAAAGAAAGATAACTATAGCAAGCAATCTTTCACACTTAAAAAAATAAATAAGCCAATCTATACTTCTTTATTGTAGAAGAGAAACTCTCTGTCCATGAGTAGTGTGAAATTCTCTTGCTCCTAGAAAAGGAAGGTTTCTTGTCTTGTATTTTTATTAAGTCTTTTTTATTGTATAGGTAAAATTCGAGTTTCCTCTCTTTCTGAATTCAATTGCTATCATTTCAAGAAGAATAAGTAATGAATAGTTTTGGAGTTTTTATACTGGAGTTGGAAAAAAAAGATCCACCTGAAAAGATAAATTACTCTGATAAGTAGCCCACTAAGTAGCCCACTGTGAAAGCTTTGTCTACTGAGTGTGATTTCTAAAGCATTTAGTTGACTTTAATTTCACAACATATATTGGAATACCAAATCAATAAATGATATTCAAAGAGCTTTGAAGTCCTGCACGTTGCAATGATCAGAAGTTTGGCACCATATACAGAGACCCCTCGGGTATTGGCCTGAGGCTCTTCAGAAAACAGTATCCAATTCCATGTCACACTTTATACTAGAGGCCCACCTATAAACAGTTTACAAAGAACTAAAGCATGATTGCTAGAAGCTACAGACATAAGAAATCTGTGTTATGGATGACTGGAGAGACACAAGTGAAATGTGTTATAGATTGTTATAAGTCAACTACTGACCTTTTAGCCTCCAAAATGTACTCTAGCCATTTATCAAAACCTCTATTAACCATTTATTAACCATTTAGAAGCTATAAAGAAACCTCTAAATAAAAAGTGTCTTCTGTGTTCCTACACAGAGATATAGTGGTAACAAAAAAGACAGATTGTATTAGCAAAGGCTCCCGTTTCCTGAAAATTACAGATTTATTTTGAGCTTCTGCCCAGGATTTACAATCAAAATTAAATATATCTTTCTTTGCAGATCTTTATACAGAAGTCTATATTCCTCTTTTCATTTGCATTCTGAAACACTTTATGGATCTAAGTCTTCTGTATCCAAGGGAAGGAGGAAGGGATTAAAAATCTACAGAGCTAATTAAAACCATGAGTTTTGGAACAAAATGGAAAAGTCACTCTATTCTAACATAAGGAGCTCAGAGAACAAGTCTTTTGCAGTAGCTAAGACTCTGAATTCACAGCAGTAGCAGTAGGCTGTGATTCTACTCTTCCCACTTGGAAAACTTCCTCTATTTTCATGGCTGCAATAAGGATGTTATGTACAAATGATCTGAGGAGGTGTCAAAGGCAGGTGACACTAGAGTAAGCCACCTGTGATCAGTGCGATCTCACTAAACTGAAACCCCAACTAAAGTGAACTTTTTACTCTCATTACATTTACTGATATCATTACAGTTACTTAAATCGAGATATTCCTGCCAAGTAAGGAAATGCTCATGTCCCTGTTTCATAGTTGGAAGTCTGTATTAAAAATAATAAGATATCTAGAAATGATATGCACAATATCAGTGTCAGATCTGAGTTACTATGAAACAAGGATTTAGCTTACTGTCATGCCTTCAATGAGAAGGCAAGATGTAAGACTTTACACGAACAGAATTTTTGCTTGATTAGATATGAATAAGTCTAACTCTGCATCATTTGTCTTTGTTTTGAATTTAGAGAACATAATATCTACCCAGATCCATCATAGATTTTCCAATTTACAGACTGAGTAATATGTAATTGGTGGACATAAGGAGTTTCCGATACAACAGTCTTCATTTTAGCCATTGGATCACCCTTCTTTCTTTTAAGAACAAAGAAAAAACTGTGATATTCCAATAGTATAAGGATATTTTTGTCTCTTAGAGTCTTACTTCTACTTAGGTATGGAGTAGTTCTTTCATGGTGAGAAAGAATTTGACACAGTGCTGCTGTGTGTTTGCTGACTGAGGTCATGATAAGAAAGTGGTAGAGGAGAATATACCATTTGCTGCGGTGATGTGCATCAGAGCAGGTAAGACTGCGCTGGGCAAGGGATCTCAAGTAAAAGACTGACCAAAAAAACTCTTTTTAGGGCTAGTTTGAAGCTAGCAGTGGTGCCGCGCTACTAGTGGGGATCTAGCAGCTTGTGGGCGGGATCTTGACTCGGCGGGGGCGGAGCTGACACTGCCTGCTCTTTATCTCTGGAGCTTGACCTTGACCCATTTGTTGTGTGGATAAAAAGAGACCAGGGAGGGTGGGAACCGGTTCCCGCCCACATAACACAAGCCAGAAGGTGTGGAAAGCTGCTCTGACCACCTAGGGTGGAGGTAGTCAGTGTGTGAGGGCCACTAGCACTTCATTGCCCATTCATTAAGGCAGCAGTGGGGAGCAGAGGCTGTGTCTTGTGTCAGCAAGGGTGAGTGCTCTTGTCTTTTTCTCAGGTGACTGGCTCTCCTGTTTACAGGCCCTGACACCACCCTTTCAGTCATGGTCCTCACCAGGAAACGTGCTTCCCATGCAAAGACTGTGGTAACCCAGACAGAGGGTCTGCTTAATAATGTGGCGGTTCAGGTCTCTGGCTGCCGGGAGTGCCTCAGCCTGCTGCTGCCAGGGGAGGATGGGAAGGATGCCACTTGTGTGCGGTGTGAGCAGCTGGATGAGCTGCTCAACCTGGTGGTGGAGCTTAGGGAGGAGGTAGGTAGACTGCGGACCATCAGAGAGTGTGAGCGAGAGATTGACTGGTGGAGTGACTCTCTGCGAGAAAGGCGCAGAGATTGCACTACCCAGACGGAGGGAACAATGGACCCTCTCTCTCATTGCAGTCAAACAGGGAGAGACAGCTTGAGAGAAGATGAGGAATGGCAGCTGGTCTCATCCCGGCGTTGCAGGCAACCCCCAAGTTCTCGACCTACCTCGGTTCCCCTGATCCCTCTCTGTAATAGGTATGAAACCCTGAAACCAGAGGGAGTGGTGACTGATGATAATGTGGGAGCACTGCCGCCAAGCTTGCCTAAGGTGAGGCGGTCAGCTCCGCGTTTAAAGACTGCCTCCTCCAAGAAAGAAAGGAGAGTGGTAGTTGTAGGTGACTCTCTTCTGAGAGGAACAGAGGGTCCAATATGTCGGCCTGACCCTACCCGTAGGGAGGTGTGCTGCCTTCCTGCGGCCCGGGTCAGGGATATTTCTAGAAAACTCCTCAGCCTTATCCGCCCCTCTGATTATTACCCTCTATTGATAGTTCAGGCCAGCAGTGATGAGATCCCTGTTAGAAGCCTGAGGATTATAAAAAATGATTTTAGGAGACTGGGGAAGTTAGTTGATGGAGCGGGCATACAAGTAGTGTTTGCCAGTATTCCCTTGGTGGCAGGGATGAACGCTGAGATGACCAGGAAAAGCCATCTTATAAATGCATGGCTGAGAGGCTGGTGCAAGCGCAAAAATTTTGGATTCTTTGATCATGGGGTGGTCTACTCGGCATCTGGCCTGAGGTCTGCTGATGGGAATTGCTTGTCTCCAAAAGGGAGACGGATACTTGCCCAGGAGCTGGCAGGACTTGTAGAGAGGGCTTTAAACTAGATAGGAAGGGGGAGGGGAATAAAGCCAGGCCTGCTAGAGAGCAGCCTGGGGAAGTGGTAATGGGATTAGGTGAGAGGCGAGGGGCTCAGCTGAGGTGCATCTACACTAATGCACGCAGCATGGGCAACAAACAAGAAGAGTTGGAAGCCATTGTGCAGCAGGCAAACTATGACCTAGTTGCCATAACGGAAACGTGGTGGGATTGCTCCCACGATTGGAGTGCTGCAATGGATGGCTATAAACTATTCAGGAAAGATAGGCAAGGAAAGCGGGGTGGCAGTGTGGCTCTCTACGTTAGGGAATGCTTTTACGCTACTGAGATTATGACTGGGGACGATAATGTTGAATCCCTATGGGTAAAGATCAGAGGAAGGGCTGACAAGACAGGCACTCTGGTGGGCGTCTGTTATAGACCCCCAAATCAAGATGAAGAAACAGACGAGGTATTCTATAAGCAGCTGGCACAAGCTGCACAGTCGCCTGCCCTTGTCCTCATGGGGGACTTCAACTTCCCTGACGTATGCTGGGAGTACAGCACAGCACAGAGGAAGCAGTCTAGGAGGTTTCTGGAATGCGTAGAGGACAACTTCCTGATACAGCTGGTCAGAGAGCCCACGAGAGGAACTGCCCCACTAGACCTGCTGTTCACAAACAGGGAAGGTTTGGTGGGAGAGGTGGAGGTTGGAGGCTGTCTTGGACAGAGTGATCATGAAATGATAGACTTCGTGATTCATGGTGGAGCCTGGAGGGGGAATAGTAATACTGCTACCTTGGACTTCAGGAGGGCGGACTTTGAATTGTTCAGGGGACTAACAGGGGGAGTCCCCTGGCATTCAGTCTTAGCGAGCAAAGGGGTCCAAGAGAGCTGGTTGCTCTTCAAGAAGGAAGTCTTAAGGGCGCAGGAGCAGGCAGTCCCCCTGAGCTGCAAAATGAGCCGGCGGGGAAGAAGACCGGCGTGGATGAATAGGGAGCTATTCCTGAGGCTCCGGGAGAAAACGAGAATCTACCGCCTGTGGAAAGAGGGACAGGCCACTCAAAATGAATACAGGGAAGTTGTTAGGATGTGTAGAGGTGAAATCAGAAAGGCAAAAGCCCAGATTGAATTTAACCTAGCCGCTGGGGTGAAAAGGAATAAGAAACTCTTTTATAAATACATTAACAGTAAGAGGAGGACAAAGGAGAATATCCACTCTTTGCTGGATGAGGCTGGGAATGTGACCATTGAGGATAAGGAAAAGGCGGAGGTTCTGAATGCCTTCTTTACGTCTGTCTTTAAAAGTCAGACCAGTTATCCTCAGGATACCCCTCTCTCTGACCTGGTAATCTCGGCTGGGGAGCACACTAACCCCCCTGTGATTCTGAAAGAAACAGTCAGAGACCTACTGCTCCAGCTGGACTGTCACAAGTCGATGGGGCCAGATGAGATCCACCCGAGAGTGCTGAGGGAACTGGCGGAGGTGATAGCCGAGCCGCTTTCCATCATCTGTCAGCGCTCCTTGTTGACTGGTGAGGTCCCAGAAGACTGGAGGCTTGCCAACGTGACTCCCATTTATAAGAAGGGTCGTAAGGAGGATCCCGGGAACTACAGGCCTGTCAGCCTGACCTCGGTGCCAGGGAAGGTTATGAAGCAGATTGTCTTGAGGGAGATCATGCGGCATGTGCAGGGTGACCGGGGGATCAGGCCTAGCCAGCATGGGTTCGTGAAGGGCAGGTCCTGTTTGACCAACCTGATCTCCTTCTATGATCTAGTGACCCATCTGGTGGATGAAGGAAAGGTTGTTGATGTGGTCTACCTAGACTTCAGCAAAGCCTTTGACACTGTCTCCCACAGCATTCTCCTGCAGAAGCTGGCAGCCAGAGGCTTGGATGGGTACACTCTTGGCTGGGTAAGGAGCTGGCTGGAGGGCCGGGCACAGAGAGTGGTGGTGAATGGAGTCAAATCCAGCTGGCGACCAGTCGTGAGTGGTGTTCCCCAGGGGTCGGTGCTGGGGCCTGTCCTCTTCAATATCTTTATTGATGACCTGGATGAGGGCATCGAGTGCACCCTCAGTAAATTCGCAGATGACACCAAATTGGCTGGAAGTGTGGATCTGCCTGGGGGTAGCGGGGCCCTACAGAGGGATCTGGACAGGCTGGAGAGCTGGGCTGGAGCCAATGGGATGAGTTTCAACAAGGCCAAATGCCGGGTCCTGCACTTCGGCCACAACAACCCCAGGCGACGCTACAGGCTTGGGGCGGTGTGGCTGGAGGACTGCGTAGAGGAAATGGACCTGGGGGTACTGATTGATGCTCGGCTGAACATGAGCTGACAGTGTGCCCAGGTGGCCAAGAAGGCCAATGGCATCCTGGCTTGCATCAAAAACAGTGTTGCAAGCAGGAGCAGAGAGGTGATTGTTCCCCTATATTCAGCACTTGTGAGGCCGCACCTTGAGTACTGTGTCCAGTTTTGGGCCCCTCACTGCAAGAAAGATATTGAGGCCCTGGAACGTGTTCAAAGGAGGGCAACAAAGCTGGTGAGGGGTCTGGAACACAGGCCATATGAGGAGAGGCTGAAGGAGCTGGGAATGTTCAGCCTGGAGAAGAGGAGGCTCAGGGGAGACCTCATTGCTCTCTATAACTTCCTGAAGGGAGGTTGTAGTGAGCTGGGGGTCGGCCTCTTCTCTCGTGTCATTAGTGATAGGACCAGGGGGAATGGTTTCAAGCTACGGCAGGGGAGATTCAGGCTGGACATGAGGAAGTATTACTTTTCAGAAAGGGTGGTCAGGCACTGGAATGGACTGCCCAGGGAGGTGGTGGAATCACCAACCCTGGGGGTGTTCAAGGAAAGACTGGGTGTTGTGTTGAGGGACATGGTTTAGTAGGAGCTTGGGAATAGGTGAACGGTTGGACTGGGTGATCTTTTAGGTCTTTTCCAACCTTGGTGATTCTATGATTCTATGATTCTATGAGAAAAAATAGACATAAAAAGCCAGTGAAGTTCATCAAGAATTCTGATACAGTGTTGATATAAATACCCCTGTCATAGTTTTATGGGTTTTTTTTTTGGTTTTCAGTATTCAGCATCAAAACATCACGTAGTGTACTGGGACTTAAAGTGTTAATGCTCCAATTCCAGGCACCTATCCCTGTACATTACGGAAGTCATGGAATCTGGCCCTTCCGGCTGGGGTGATCTCTTGCTGCCTTGCAGTGGCTGCTGGAGGGTGCTTTCCTAACCGTTCCAAGCTTTTCAGGTTTGACTCGGTCTCAGGAACTCTCTCACTCCTATCTTACTTGATTTATTAGTCTTAATTTCAATTAGAATGTGTTATATCATGTTATCTTGTATTTCAATATCATAGTTAGTAAAATAAGTTTTACTTCCTTCCTTCCTTCCCATTTTGTGGGGCCAGGGTGGGTCCCATATTACATCTTAAAATTAAAAACAAACAAGCAAACAAAAAAACTCCATTTGACGTAAGCTAACTGCATAGTCCGCATTTTCCATGCTTTTCTTCTGTTGGTCATTTGAGATACATTGCATCTCTAATTAATAAAAAAATAATGGAGTCATAGTATCATAGAACTATAGAATATTGTGTGTTGGAAGAGACCTTAAATATCATCTAATTCCAACTCCTTTGCTGTGGATAGGATTGCAATCCACTGGATCAGGTTACCCAGAACTCCATCCAATGTGATCTTGAATGCCTCCAGGAATGATGCATCCACACCTTCTTTGGGCAATCTGTTTCCGTGCCTCACCACTCTCTAAGTAAAATATTTCCTCCTTAAATCTTCCTTCTTTTACTTTTGAAGCTCACTTTAAGTACTGGAAGGTTGCAATAAAGGCCTCTTTGAGCCTTCTCCAAACTGAATAAGTCCAGCTCCTTCAGCCTTTCTTCATAAGATGTGTTTTAGTGCTCTGAGGATCCTCATGGCTCTCCTTTGGGCTCACTGCAACAATTCCACATCCTCTTTGTCCCAAGCCTGGGTAGAGTACTCCAGATAGAACCTAATGAGAACAGAGGAGGAGAATTATCTCCCTCTGCTGGCTAATGCTCTTTCAGTGCAGCCCAGGATGCTACTGGCCTTCTAAACTGCAAATGCATAATGCTCATTTGTGTCACTGATCTCAAGAGACAGAGTTAACGTTACTAAGAACTAACATTTTGTCATCTGAAGTTCAGGAGTGAATCAATGCTGATTGAAAATAAATATTAAAAGTGAACTAGTTCAAGCCAATGATTTTATTTATGTCTTTGTAAGAAAAAAACAAACAAACAAAAACTATGCATGCAATTGCTATCTTTGCTTAAAAAGCATAGGTTTTTGTAGTCTAATTTAACTTCTATCTCTACGCATTACTCAGACTTTTTGTCCTATTTGCAACTGTAAGAAGTACAATACAAGCCACTTAACAAATAGGTATTGAAACAGCTCTGTATCTAAACAGCTCAACTCCAGGGGAAAAAATAATAACAACTAAATAAATGGAAAACTGGAATTAAGTTATTATTCAAAACAGAACAAGTATGCAGCAGAGTTTAGTATCAAATCCACATCCTCCAGCTCCCTAGTCAATATAATTTCCACAGGATGACGGTATCAGTGCAAATGATTTCTGTTCGGATTTTTTCATCTGAAAAAAGTCATTCTGAGACTTAAAGATCTGAACTGAAAGAAGGAGAGGAGGAAAGAAATCATATGTTTTATTCACTTAAAATTATCAATGTGTCTTATTTAACTCTTCTGAAAAATCTTTAAGAAGTCTAAAATTCTCTTTTCTAAATTGTTGTATCTGAAGACCTGAAAGTACTGCAGTGGATTTAAACTGTGTTACATCAAACAATTAGCATTTTCAAAAACAAATCAAACAAATCAAATGAATCAAAGCAAAAAAAAAAAAGATAAGACAGAACAAACAAAAAAATCCTAATCAAAGCACCGTATCATCTGGTAAAATTGTTATTCTCAGCCCCAAATGCATAAGAATTCTCCAGCTGAAGATGCAAATTCATGTATCTTTGTTAGAAGCTTCTCCTGAGCATGTCACTAAAGATGAGTAAAACAGTATCTTCAAATATGAAATCCAGAAAATTTGCATTTCTGCATTATTCTTTACAATCTGAACACTTTGGAGTTCTCCATTTCTAATTTAACCCCTCCCTCCCCCACATTTTTTTCTAAAACTGGAAGGTTCTTCTTGGATCATTAAAATCAAGCTACCTCATCTTGTAGGCAACCATGGCATATAATCTCATTTGCAAATTTATCAAGCTCCATTATTAAACTAGTTCTGTTGTTTGATCTCACTACTGCCAGTGAAGGACTGTTCCAGAACACCACTCTGATGGCAAAAATCTCTTAATTTCAAGGCTAAATTTATTCATGGTCTGTTTATATCCATTTGTTCTTGTGCCAATATTGGCCTTCAGTTGAAAAAGCTCTTTTTTCTCCCTGATGTATATTGAACAGTTTAAGTATCTCTTAAGCTGGAAATACATTAAACACTTGGTAAAAATCCACCCCTTCAAAGACAAATGTCAAAGAGGAAGGAATTGGAATTCATAGTTGTGTCTATAGTCTATAAGCTCTTTTACTGCAGGGGCCAAAGAAGCCAGTTTATTTTAGCTTTCTATTCTGCACCAAACCAATGTACCTTATAATGTTGTGTCTTTGTAGAACGTAACTAGTAATAATTTGCAAAGTTATCTCAGGGTTTTTGGGTTTTGTTTGTTTGTTTGTTTTTGTTTTCCTGGGAATCAAGAGGCCCCCCCGGTAATTCCTTTTTTTAATCAAAATTAACTTTTGAATCTTAAAGTTTTAGTTTAATAATACAATATAATAAAATAATATAATCATTACGGTTTGTCTGATTGATAACATTCTACTGTTTTCAGTGGGAACTGGTTCAGGCTCTTCAGTTTTAGTCAGCAAGATTTTCTCCTCCATATAGGCATATTTGAAACTGAAAACTTCTGACCGAGGTGGAAAATAAATTTTCCTTTTGTTTCCTTTTACCTTGCCTTCCCTTCCCTTCCCTTCTCCTCCCTTGCCTTGCCTTTTTCCTTGCCATTGCCTTACCATTGCCTTGTGCCTTTCTCCTTCACTTCCCTTCCTTCCTCTTGCTTTGCCTTTGCCTTTTTTTTTTTTTTTTTTTTTTTTTTTGTGTGTGTGTGTGTGTAATAGGGTAATAGGAGCTATTGTATTGTGTTCCCTTAATTACACCATGTCACGTCATGTTGCAATGTAAAATGACACAGTGTAACACTTTGTGACATGTGATAACTATGATGAATTACATTCAGAACAAAGACCTGCTTTGAAAGGATATATCTGATTTGGGGGATATCACATATTTCAAGTACTGTATGGATATTTTGGATTAAAAGATAATTCCCCATCACATGTCACCAATGTTTAATAATAAGATTATGAGCATACTGGTTTTCTCCTGACTTTTATTGAAATGTGTCAATTTCTTATTTACTGTAGCAAATTAATAAGTTCTATGCTTACAGTGTGTTTATATATAAGTGCGTGTGTGTATAAAGCTTCTTTGTAATGGATAAGCTCCCTATTTTATTTCTCGGAATAATCATATTAAGTAACAAAATTATTGTCAGAAAAGAAAGAGGTGTTCACCCTAGAAGCAGCGTTCCCTTAGTATATTAAAAATAAATGAACAAAAAATAACTCTGTAGCCGTATGGCAGTAGAAAAATAAGCAAACAAAAAACAGACACTGGTAATTTCATCAGACTCCATGAAAAGTATAAGTATGAATTCTCTTATTAAATTGTAATTTTAATCTTAAAATGAAATGTAGCAAAAATGTCTAGAAAATGCCATTGTTAGACTTTCACAGTGACTTTCAAATAAATGTGCCTGATTCATGTCAAAACATGATTTCTTTTCTTACTCTTGACTGCCAGTAGTGCAGCTGCAAGTTGGGGATATGAAAATCAAGCCATGTTCTTCTGCCATTGCGCCATCACGCCATCACCAGCAATGAGGATTTTGCAAAGACTGCTTAGCTATTGACAGTTTTGTTAATGATGCATGAGGCAGGAGTCCAGCAGTTGTCCATACCTGTATTGACTTTACAATGGGAAGTTTATTAAATATGTATGTATGTATGTATGTATTACGTACATTATTATGTGTATTATGTGTATTATGTATACACATATATATGTGTATATATATATATGTATATATACACTTTTCTTCATCAGTAAATTTGGGATACGTATCTGAAATAATTGAAGAGCAAACAGGACGCGCTATTAGAGAAAAAGTAGTTATGTTTAAAGTATGTATTTCTCTAACTTCAGAGACATTTCCAGTTTGTTTGTGAAAAGTCTTTAGGTAAAGAGTAGCTTGTAATGCTATGGCTTATATTCTGAAAATATTATGTTTTAAGAATTACCCATGTTAATATATCTTTATTTCACAGAACCTGCTCTTGTCAAGGAGACATAAACTCCAGCTACAACATTTTAACCGTGTTTCTTATTAGATGCTGATATTTCTGACATTTTTGATACTCAAAATTTCCATTTAACTTTATGTACAGTATGGTTCCTCCTACTATCAGGTCAGAAAAAAAAAATATGTATAACAGGGAATGATTCTGCTTTCTGTAAAAACTTGTACATAAATAATTCTAAAACAAGAATGAATAGTAGGGTTATTGATGTTTTATAGCTACAAGTATTTCATTATTCCAAGAGGCAAGCAGATGCCAGAATACATGTATACAATGTACTGTAAGACAGAAAACAGGGAAACATGTTTTGCATGCCGAAACTTGCAGTTCATTATTCACAACAAATCTCACTTTTGCTAATGGCTTGAAGAGGCCTTATATCACCTAGAAATTTGAACCTCTTCATTTGGAAAAATTCTAAGAGCAACTTATAGGTGCATTCAAATAAGACTGAAAGGAAATACAAGAATTCATTTGGGACATTCATAGAATCATTGAACAGAATAATTAAGTTGTTCAATTTGGAAGGGATTGTTAAAGGTTGTTTAGTCCAACTTTTCTACCATGTACAGGACATCCACAGATAGATCAAGTTGCTCAAAGCCCCGTCTAGCCTGACCTTAAATGTCTTGAATAATAGGGCATCCACCACATCACACTGTTCCAGTATAAAAGACTTATTTCTTATAACTACTCTGCCCTCTTTAGTTTGAAATCATTTCCCTTTGACTTACCACAAAGGCCCTGTAAAAGTGTCAGTTTCCTTCTTTCTCATAGAGTCATAGAGTCAGAGAATGGTTTGGGATGGAAGGGACCTTTAAGATCATCTAGTTCCAACCCCCCTGCTATAGGCAGGAACACCTCCCTTCAGACCAGGTTGCTCGAAGTCCCATTTCAGATCTCCTTCCTTTTCTTCTTCAGGATAAACATCCTCACCTCTCTCAGCCTGTCCTCATAGGGGAAATATTTTATCTCTCAAGTAATTTTTGTGGCCTTCCTCTGGACACACTCAAGCAGGTCCATGTCTCTGCACGGCGTGAGAGGACTCCACACCTGGACACAGTGTTCATCAGCACAGAGTAGAGGGACAGGATTCTTTATCAATCTGCTGGCCACACTTCATTTGATGCAGCCCAGGATGCAGTCAGCTTTCTGAGCTGTGAGGGCACATTTGTTGTTCATGAACAACATTTCATCCACCAGAATACCCAAGTCCTTTTGGGCAAGACTGTACCTTATCCTTTCATCCCCTGGCACATTTTGATAGAGGGGGTTGCTGCAACTTAGGTGCAAGACCTTGCACTTGGATGTATGAAATCTATTGAGGTTCACCTAGACCCACTTTTGAGCCTGTCTAGGTCTCTCTGGATGACACCTCACCCTTCAGGCATGTCAACTGCTCCCCACAGGCTGCTGCCACCCACAGACTTGATGACGGTAAACTTGATTCTAATGTTGATGTACCTGATGAAGACATTAAGGTACATCTTTCCCAGTACTGACCCCCAAGGGACAATACTCATCACTGATCTCCATCTAGACATTGAACCACTGACCAGTACTTTTTGGTTATGATCTTGGTATGAGTTCTTCATCCATCAATCAGTCCACCAGTCAAACCTATATCTTTCCAATTTGGGGAGAAGAATGTTACGGGGGAATAAGTCAAACATCTTACTGAAGTCCAGATAGAAGACATCAGTGTTTGTTCCCTTGTCCACTGATTCATTTAGGTCACTACAGAAGACTACTGGATTTGTCAGGCAGGACTTCCCCTAGGTAAGCCATGCTCCTTTTCCTGTATCACCTCCCTATCTTCCAGGTACTTTGGCATAGCTTCCAGGATGATAATCTTCCCGGAAACAGCAGTGAGGCTGAAAGGTCTGTAGTTCCTTGGGTCATTTTTTCTACTTTTCTTAAAAATGAATGCAATATTGCCTTTTCTTCAATCACCAGAGACAACAAAGAGTGACTTGGCAACTATATCAATCAATTCCGGACTCTGGAATGCATCTTATCAGGTTTTGTAGACTTATGGATGTTCAGGTTCCTCAAATGGTTGCAAACTTCATCATTCTTTACAGCATGAGGGACATTGCTCCACCAGTCCCAACCTTCAGACACTGTGATTGAAGTCTCCCATCAGGAGAAGAGCCTGTGATCATGATGACTCCTGTATCTAGAGGAATAAGGTTTAATCAAAAGGCTCCACTAGATCAGGCAGCTTGTAGTAGGCACCAGCCATAATGCTCCCCTTTTTATCTGTCTTCTCATTCAAGGCAGTTCACATCTACTGATTCCTCATAGCCGTTTTTCTCTTAACTGTTCTTAAAGACCTCTAGAAACAGACACCTTACCCTTCTGACTTTGTCTCACTGGAAAATAGACAGCTTATTTTTTCTAAAACAAAAAAATAAAACAGAACAAAAATTGTTGGAAAGGTGTCTTGCTAATTTGTAGAACTAATTTAGAAGGGACTCTAACCATTTCTGAAAGATAATAAATTACACATTTTCAGAGTGTATATGTGAGAAAGGCTGCTGGACATGATGCTCCTTTTTCACATGGAAAATTATTATAGCAGAATGCCAGCTCTGATTAACTAGAGGTGAAGATGAAAGACAGTGAGAATAATGTAATCGTGTTTACTGAACAGTAGACCCAAATGTGTTTCAGGTCAAGCATAGCTAATATGCAGTCCTTTAATAAAAGAAAGCCATAACGTTGTGGGTTTTTTTTGTTTTTTTTTTTTTTTTTGAATGAGTAACATTGCCTTTATGGCAGTTATGATGTAGAATATATTAGAATAACGGTGAATGGATAAATTAAAGAGTAGTGAGAGACTGAGGAGGTGGTCAGGAAAAGATGAGGAAGAAAGTTAGTTAGGACCAAAGCAGTGAAACACAACTGCAGTTCATGTGTGCTGTTAACAGACTCCTGGAATTATGTTTTCCAGCTGAAATCTGTAAAACTTTATGAAGAGAAATTAGCTGTAGAAGCAAATCAGATGTGCTTTCACAGTCTAGGGAGCTTTGAGTCCCAGCTTTTCCTAGATCCCATTAGTATTCTAAAACTTCACTTGAAGTATGTGACCTTCTGAGACACGGCAGTAAAAAAAAAAATCCTGTAGGAAAGGTCAGCCCTGAAAAACAGGTTTTGTGTGTAGGTTTTATAAGGTCTGTATAGATACACTGTGTCAGGCACGAGCATAACAAGCAAGCATCTTGGGAATCCATACAGCTTTGAGTAAAGCAGTTGTTAACTTATTTTCAATAGTTAGAAGAAGCACCAGATTTCCTTAGCAGAAGGGCTTATATCATATCCTCTACACATCCTCTGTTCCCTAAAAATTCTGCTCTATCCAAACAGACAGAGTGTAAGTCTATGTATTATGAGTGTATTGGGTCATCGCTCAAGGAGGGAAGAATTAAGGTTGGATTGGTGTGTACCTTAATGCTTCATTACTTGGTTTTCAGAAGATTAATTTTAGGCTCTCTCCACATTCTGGAAGGTCATTAGGTACCACTGGGCCACCTTAGCTCTATAAAAGTGAAATCTGGATCACTAGATGTTTATTTCCCAGAAATGGAAGAACAGTGGTGACTTCCATGGTATCTTTTTTGGTTCTAAAGTTGTGTAATGAGAAGCCGAATGTGATCCAGTACTAAGGATAAATGAAAGTGAAACGTTATTGAATTTGCATAGTTTAAATAGATTCACTCTTGTATTAAATTAGCCTTCTCATGTGGGATACCCAATTATTGATCCCTAATGAATTACCTTTAAAAACAAAAACTTTTTTTTTTTTTTTTTTTTTTTGCTTTTTTTTTCTTCCCCCAGTGTATTTAAGAGGTGTTGGTTGAATGAATCCAGTGTTGAACATTTCCAACTCTCACCAGTACTACAGAAGAGTGGTGCTACTTAAATATGAGTATTTTCTCACTGATGTTTGTCAATAATATCATGCAGATCAGTAAGACTTGTAGGGCTAAGATTGATGTGCATCATTCCTCACAATCACAGATTTATTTGAAGAGGGAAAAAGTGGTGTGAAAGACTGCATATTAATTAAAAATATGGAACTTGCATTCACACAGTAGTTTTATCATTACAGATATGACTAAGTTGCTCCTCTGTAGAATAATGTCTCATGCCAGTTTCTTTTATGGCAGATAGGAAAAGGCATATTCAGATTCCTCACAGTTATCTAAATATATCCCTTACAATACATGGAAGGTAATTCTAACACACAATTACACATATAGCTGTTCAAGAGTTGAAATATCTGCAAGATGGGAAGTAGAAATTCAAAATATGCCCTCAATTTCAGAGTCTACTGGAAAGATGGAAACTGACTGTTAATGTCTGGAATGTACAAAAGATCTTGAAAAACTTGAAGTTGTTTTTTTAAAACAAATGTCTTCACTTTAGAGAAAATGCACAGCTGCTCCTTTAACATTTTTTAACTGTAAGACAGGCACAAAGTGTTGGAACAGGAAAGTGTGTGTGAATAGGGGTTAGCATGCTGAGGCATTGTATTTCAGCTGTGAAAATCAATACATGCTCCAGAGATAGGGCACTTGATCAGAAAGGATATTGCAAGATACAAAAGAGCAGATATGAAATACCATTCCTGTGAAGTTCATTTCTTGCTCTTATTGTATCAGTTCAACAGAGAACACGTTGTGCATGAAACTATGACAGTGCCTGCAATTTATTGTTGCTCTTCCCAGATTTTTAGAAGATTTGCATTAGATTTTAGCAGAATTGTGCCTTGTGCTCCTTCTTTACCAATCATTCAGAATCTAGATTTTTATATGATGCAGTTCTGAATAACTTGTGTACCAGGCTTTCACTTTTTTCCTCAGTTAATATATCAGTAGTTCTGTATGACTTTGCCCAGTAAAAAAAAAAATAAATAAATTTTTTTATTTCATCAAAGGAAGAGAAGATTTCAGGATTCTGGTTTTTTTTGTTTGTTTGTTTTTTTGTTTTAAATATTCTTTCTGTGTGTGGATGTGTTTGTGTGAGTGTGAGAGAGTGAATACAAGAAGGGAAAGAAAGGCAGAGGACGAATTTCATCCTGGGAATACTTTAGCTCAGAAGATTATTCTCACACTGTGCTTGCTACTGAGATTGGATGCTTTCCCTTTATTTTGCTTCTCTTTTTGGTACTGACCAGAAATTACACTGGATCTGATGAAGTTGTACAATATCACTATTACTCAGAGACTATAGTTATTATTATTATCATTATTGTTACTGTTCTTATTTATTTAGAAGAATTTGATTTGTGAAATTGGTAGTTTTCAACATACCCTGCTATCACAGGGATTCAGTAGACAAGATAGACCTTTCTCTGTTTTTAGCCAGGAGGTAATAACCTCAATTAAATTATTTCACATTTCTACCTTTTGTTGTTTTCTTTTCCTGTTGTTAGAAACCTTATGGAACTATAAAGAATAACTTGAATTTTATGAGGAAAGCAACTCTGTGCAAATATTCTCTTTATCAGTTTTTACCTTTCTTCGAAGAAAAAGGTAGTAGTAGTATCTAAACTTCATTTTGGAGCTCTGTACATATGCCCTGTAACAGTAAAAGAGAAATCTTAGGTAGTCCTTTCTTATTATTTTTGGCGTGATGTTCACCATTGCCTTGTTTAGACAAGTGAAGCCTGAGCTCTTAGAAGTAAAAGTAAACGAAGGTTTAGTGAATATATAATACAGTACATTCACTGACTCTGTAGTGTGCTCTCAGAGAGCTGCCACATGAATGCTCAAGAGAATTCTATCAGGTGTGGTACAGAGGATGGTCATCTTCTTCAGCTGCTGGGGCATAGCCCAGTGCCTGAGACCCAGGGTCTCTGTCCAGGGTGGGGGATGCAGCTGCCACCTTCACCTCTGTAGATTCAGCCAAAACCATGTTCCCAGAGACACAGAGACAAACAGGTCGCTGACATTGCTGGTCACACAGGCTGCCAGCCAAGTACGTGCTTCTTCATCAAACATACACTAGGGAGAGTGTGGATATGCAGAGAGATAATTAAGAAAATATCTGATGGAAAAAAAAAAAAAAAGTACATAGGGCAAACTATAGTGATCAAGTGCGGAACTCAGCCTGAGAAGCATACTAACACTTCTCTTTTACAAACAACTGGTCCTTTTCTGCCTCTCCATCTCTGCTTATCCTTCTCCCACCTCTCCCTGATCACCTCCATGGGTTTGTGTAGTTCTGAATTTCTACATTTTCCCAGTCCAGGTCCCCTGGTTCTCATTTTGTCATCTGCAAAGTACAGGTTGATCTGTTGGAAGCGGGCCTCTAGTTCGATAGCCTATCAAGTACTGTGACTGGAATGTTTGCTTCTTTTCATTGCCTCAGTTTTACCTTTTCAGGCTTGCATCTCAACACGTTGCTTCTTGTTCTGGCTTATTTTCTTATTAATATCCCAATCCAGAAACCATCAATCAGACAACCTTGCTTGAGTCAACAGTCCCACATACCTTTTCCTTCCTGGTTCTAGTATCATAGATAAGACTTGAAACCCATCACTGCCTCTATTACTTATTATGTCTAGTTGCACTGAAAAATATCCTTGACCAGATACCCTTACAGGGGCAAACAGCCTCTGTCTATGTACCATCACAAGAACTTCACAAGTACTTGCACTCTATATGACCTTACAATTACTTGTATCCTACACACCTTTACCTTTACAATTATTTATGCCATTTTAAAAAAAATTATTATTATTATTATTTAGGAAATTGTTTACTCATTTCCTTGATCTCTTAAGCTTCATCATAAGATTGTAGCAGTCTCTGAATCTCTGTGTGGAATCAAAAGTCCATGTTTCAGTTTGTGACAATCTGATAGAATTTCAGTTGAGTATTTTGCTTGTGTAGTATTTGACTGTCCAAATCCAAATAAAGCTGTGCTTGAAAAATTGCTCTTTGCACCAGTATAAGAGAAGGAATCCCCATGGGTGGAACACTTTAAATTGATAAAAATGTATTTCCCTCCATTTTCCCATTTCCCCTGTGAAATGGCATCTTTGGCACTGATTTACAAAGCAGCTGTGCTAGCTGAAGTCTTTATCATCAGTAGCCTTCAAATTGCTGATGATCCTAGTCCACTATTGCAGCAGTGCCACAGTACTGTCCGTGGTATGTGGCTTGTATCAAGAAATATGCTTAACTTAGAATAATATCCCAGAGAGAAGATGGAAAAGATAAGTGAAATAGCCTATTTTGGCAATTATTCCAAAGCTGGTGTTAATGTCTAGGCTGCAAATTGGAGAAAAATAAATAGCTCAAGTGCTCTACCAATTAATGCAAAGCAAATAACTCTCAGCAACAAGGGTCAATGACTGTCACTGTTGCAGCTGTGATCATCACACAAACTGTCCTCACTTCATTCGTGTAATGCCCTGCACCTGCACACTAGCTGTAAAAAGTCCCCAAAGTGTCTGTTGATTTACGACAAATAGTGCTGGGATTGGAGGAGAGGTATTTGTTTAACTGTTCAGGCAGTATTTTTTGCTGGGACACATTTTCTTAGAATCCAGACAGTTTAGACAAAAGTTTTTCAGGATCACTATCATTATCATAGCTTCTCTCTTTTGTCCCACTCTAGGTTTTCTTTTTGAGAGAAAATACATAACTCACTGAATTAAATCTAGCAAACAGAACATTTGCTTTTTAAATGCTTGTCAATAACAATATACTTATTTCATCTTTCTGTTTGAACGTAATCCTGGAGATTAGCAATTACAAGGAAATAATAGGTCTGATTTTATGTGATATGGAAAACATTATTATTGTAGCTATACAGATGAGGAAAAAGAAAAATAAAGAGTTCAGAAGGCTTATAGTCTGCTCTATCTGTATAGCTTACTAAAGATAGTGATTTGACTGTAGTCCATACATATGGAGAATTTCTCAAAGAGGTATAAGCTAGAAAACAGCATGATACATTTCAGAGACTGAAAGAACTTCTTAGTGTCCAGTACATTTGTAACAGCAAAACTCAAATAACTTCAAGTAATAATGGACTCACAAATACCTAATGTAATATCATCAAGATTTCATTTCCTCTCACCCTGTGAACAACACGCTATAATTCATCTACCAGATAAATATTTGCTGTACAAGCTAATGAGTGGAAATTGTTGATTATACTAGATCATAGTAATACTGTTTCTTCTCTTATAAATGCATTTACATTTCACAAATGAGTTCTGCTTCTCTTTTTGTGCCTGTGATGCAGAGGTTCTTAGGCTCTTCTTTCAGAATGCACTGATATTTAAGAATTTAAAAATTCTCTTTTTTTTTTTTATTTTTAATAGCAACTTCCTTCAAAGATTCACACTGTATTCTGTATGGGGTGAACTGGAGAACCTTCTGTCACATTCAGGTACTGGTTAATGCTCTTAACTGTGATGTACTGAAGTGAGAAGTTCTATAGTATATTCTACCATACACTCTAATAAGATTTTGCACACATTAAAATGCTTGAAATCAAGATAAAGGTAAATTTACCCTTTAATTTTGGAAAGGTCTGCCACTGATCACTGTCTTACAAGACACAATACGGGGGGGGGGGGGGCAAGTTTTTCTTTATTTAAGCTGCAAAATTTATTTATTTCTTTGTTTGTTTGTTTGTGAACTAGATGTTCCCAGTTTAGCCTCCAATGACTTGGTAAAGATACTATTTATCACATTTGGACATAAACACAGTGCATGGTCAGTCAATCATGGAGTTCATATTTTATTTTCAATATTAAGTTTCTAGGTGTTCAAAGACACTTACGTCTGGATCTCGTGCTTAATGTAATGTGAAAGAGGATAAAGCACATAAGTATATGGCAGAAGCCAAAAAGGGTTCTAAACCATAAGCACCAAAACAAAATGATTGCAAGAATTGTAGTTGGCATGCAAATACTATGAATTTTCACAGCAAACCATCATCATATTATTTAGCATCAGTTCTGTGTAATTGTAATCACAATGTTCAATAGCCATCAAACTCTTTCTTTCATCTCTGTGTTGGGGTTATCTTCCTTCTGATGTGGTGCAGAAGACAAAAAACATGTAGAAATAATGGCTGACTCTCAGTCTGTTAAAAAGCTTTTTTTTTTCTATGCTGTTTGTCTATGTCTATCTCAGTATTTATAGGAAGATTCACAGTTCTTTTACCACTTCCATTGTTTTCCCATCAACCACTAACGTGACTTCGAAGTCTTTGAAATTCAGGATCACACTATTACAAAATCTCGGGTGTTAGAAGGGGTTTCTAGTCAAACTCCTCTGAGAGTAGGATACATAAGGAAGTGTCCAGGCAGTTTTTAAATGTCTCCAGAGAAAAAGACTCCACAATCTCTCCGGGCAGCTTGTTCTAGTGCTCTGTCACCCTCAAAGAAAGGAAGTTTTTCCTTATGTTCAGATGAGCATTTCTACATTCTATTTTGTGTCCATTGCTCTTTATTCTGTTTCTGGGAACTACTGAAAAGAACCTGACCCCATTCACTTGACTCCTGCCCTTTAGATATTCATAAGCATTAATAAGATCTCCCCAGGATACACCTGATTCAGGCATCATGACATGAAAGCTGAAATGCACTGTGACACTTTCAGGGCAGTGAGAATATCATTATACAGTGGTTACCTAGGGGCTGATCTGTTAGAAGTTATGCAGAGAAGTGTCTGGGTGCCATGGTGGACAGGTTAGCTCTGAGCTAACATTATGTCTTTGTGGCCAAGGAGACCAATTGTATCCTGGGATGCGTTAAGAGGAGTGTGGACAGCAGGTTGAAGGAGGTGATCCTTCTCAATTATGCCCTGGTGAGGCCTCATCTGCAGCATTATTTCCAGCTCTGTTCTTCTTAGTTCAAGAAAAGGAACTAGCATAGGAAGTCCAGCAGGTAGTTTATGAACATGATTAGGATCCTGGAGCATCTTCCTTATAAAGAAAGGCTGAGAGACACAAGACTGAGAAGACGAGAGGGGACCTTAACAATGCTTATAAATGAAGGGTGGATGTCAAATGAATGGGGCCAGGTTATTTACACACGAGTCCAGAAATGGGAAAAGAGGCAATGGATACAAACTGGAACGTAGGAAGTTTCATCAGAACATGGAGAAAAACAGGATAAAATTTTGTGAATTTTTGCTCTTACTGAAAAGTACTTAAAGACGTGCTACAGAATGCCAGGACTAAACAACAGAAAGACTTCAGCTCTCAATTTGAAAACACAACATTCTGAAGAACAGCCAGAGATTACAGATATGTATCCACTTGAGGGCATTGTTATGGCCTAGTTAAACTGAATAAATTGCATGCTTTTAGACTTGTACATTCTCCAGTGGGAATATTTCACTGTAAAGTATGCTTTAAATATTGGCCTAAATTGGAGGCTAGGATCTAAGTGAAAATCATTGGTTAGCTTTGGAATGAAACATTATTCTTTAAATATGAATGAGTTTACAAATGAGAATTGTACAATGTAGAACCTTTTTTTTTTTTTTTAATATATATTATTATCATTACTGTAATAAATAACAACAACAAAACAAATACAGACCAATTTAACTGGAATATACCTCATTCTGATCAGCAAATTCAACAGAATAAGACATTCAATGAGAAAGCACGCTTGTGGTAATTTTGATAAATAAAACATTTTCTCTAGAAACCTGATGAAAACTAGAACATGATATTTTTAATTTATTTTCCTTTTATTCTTCCTCAAAATAATAATGATAAAAAAGTAAATTTCTCATTTTCAGAATTGAAAAAATGTACTCTAAGCTGCGGTTCCTTTTTCCCACCAGTAGTTTTCAAGATAATTTTATTAGGGATTTGGGAAGGAGAGGTTTATTTTTTCTTTTTTTAATTTTTTTTTTTCTTTCCTATTAGAACGCTCTACAAATCAGTTAAAAAAAAAGAAATTGGACATTACTTCTGTTCTCCTCTTTCTTTTACACTTAATTCTTCACATACACTTAGGAACAATAATGATTATATTAGTAAAACATATATGGACTGTATTTTTATTGTATTATTTTACCTATCCAAATATAGTGGTCTAAATAACATATTTCTGACATTTGAAACTCTTTGCTGAAGGAATTTTATGTGTATGCCGATCACTCACTGCTGAATACCAAACAGTGATGTTGTTGGCACATATTGATTTGTTCATCCATACTTACTACTTTTTAAGGGGGAAGTAATAAATCATTCCTTACACGTGAACACATGAATGAAAAGAGATGTAAAACACTGCATAAAAATAAATCCTAATTTAAGGGAAACAGGGAATGTCTGAACAGTTACCTGAAATTTTGAATATATTCCTTTAGGTTTATTCTTCAGCTATGGAATCATGGGATCTATGTTATTGCTTTTGGAGAAAACAATCTCCTAACAGATTAGTGTCTGAGAAGAGCATCACACCTCCAATTGCCTTGGTCTTCTGAGTTCCCAGTAGACAGACTACAGCACTGCTGATGCAGTGCTGTGTTTGGTTGCACTTTTAACTTTCCTCTTTGTGCTGTATGTATGTACCCACTCTATTATAAGAGAAAAAGATGACCCATTTCCAAGCCATCTATCCCAATACCATAAGAAGTGGAGGCAACAATAATTATTTCTATCCTGACACGTCTCTCTTCTCTGGATAGTTCTTGTATAGTAATGAATTGTAACGACTCCTTCACACAGACTTTTCTCTCACATAAATAATATCCTAAGATATTCTATTTACTTATGATGCATTTTGAATCAAGAACTGATTACTTTTTATATAAAAGAACTACTAACCACTTTCCACAATGACAAAGCAGATCCCTTATAAAAAAAAAAAAAAAAAAAAAAAAAAAAAAAAAGAGGGAGAAAATGAAAAGAAAAACAGGACAAAACAAAACAAATATTCTTTACATCAGACTTATACACACATCTCTTCAATTAAATACTACCCCTTTTAATGTTTCTTGGTATTTGTTTAATACGTGGAACAGCTTGCTCAGAACAGGCTGTTTTTGAACAAGAAGAAAATGCTCTCTTCTGAAAAATAGCTTCCCAAGTTAAATTCTGAGTAAAGGAATTTTAATCTTCAATGCATGTAGCAGATAAACCTACAAAACAGTATGCACAAAATGAACATGCACATAAAATGAGATAACCGGTGGTGGAAGGCTAATAGCTCAGAATACCCATTGTCAGCTGGCCCCTAAGTCAGAAAAAGGCAAAGAAAACATCCTGTTGCTTTTATGGAATCGTTACTCTTCATCCCCTGTTTTTGTGTCTAAAGAAAAGAATCTCTGACACTTCATGTTAGAAGCCAATGGTCAAAAACTGTTTACTTCCATGTATTTACAATAACAGGTGATAACCATGCTATACTGTTCTTTAGACATACAAAGTCCAATTCATCTTTTTGAGAAGTGCAGAGTGGTGATTCCTCCCAGTCTGACCTATGGCAAATGAATTTTCTTGGAGAATGGGAGCTGATCATCTGTGATTCTCCCTGCCCTTCTGTAAGGAATTGAGGTATTTCTTATTTTGGCATAGGCCATAACCACTAGACTGTTGCAGGGCTCTCTGCCACATATCCAGACAACTGCATCTGATCTGAATTCTGAACATATTGTTACAAAACCCTGAATTAGCAATCTCTTCTGCTGTTCCTGTGCCTGTAAGCTTCTCCCAGCAATTTGTTAGGCTGTTCAGCTTAAGAAGTTTCAGTCACCCAACAAGAATGTTTATTCTCCTGCCCAGATAATGAAAGGGGAGACATTTCATTAGTGCATTATGAACACTCTTCATAAGCACTGAGTTCTCTCTGTTCATTGTACAAAGAGGAGATGCAGCTGATGAACACATTCAAACATTCTATTTGTGCCAGGTACCTTGATTTCTCATGCTGACAAATCTGAACTAGGATTCTGTATTAAACCATCGAGATATGGTCTGGTTAAGATATCAGGATCAGTGCTTTCTTTCTTAGGCATTACAAAGACCAAAAAGATGTGCCTATATATGCTCCTTCAAACATAATCTGAGATCAAATTAGGGAATTAAATCTCAATAGCCTATACTACCATTAACAGTATTTGTTCTGTATTTTGAACTCTTTACATTTTCTAGGTCACATTTAATCATATACATCTCACTGATGGTTCTCCTCAGTAAGGGCATATCTGTGCTGATAATTGAGGACATAATTTTACATTCATGAGAAACAAATGACCTAGTAAGTTTCAAAACATCAATAGAAACTTGTGGCACAGCATCCTACCTCATACTCCTCATTACTTTTTTCCTACTTTGTTTGCCTTTGAGATGTTTGGAAGTCCTTGTCTCTTACATTTTAATATTCATATCCACAGTTTTATGGAATATATCCTTGCTCAAGCAGCTGATTTTTTAGGGAACTAACAGGGGTGCATAATGAACTGGATGCTTGTACAGGGAAAAATAAATTATTTTTCAATTGTAAAAGTTTGTGTATATATACATATTCTTCCTTTCCTTGAAATTAAGCTGGACGTCACCTAGCCCTGCAGAGTGCTCATGAATGCAGAACTATCCTTGCGATCTATACAAGGACTTTCAAAACTGAGGCAGCTTAACCTAAGGGCAATGCAAGTCCATAAGGATGTAGTCATAGGAGATCCATATGTTTCCTTGTTCACACACAGATGGAGTGTGAAATAGATACTAAACAGCTGTAGACATGAAATAAGTCCTTTCCTCTTAAATCTTGTGAGAATGTTTACATAGTTCCAGCAATAAACATGGCAGTGGTAATGTGGATTTAGCTTTCATCAAAGTATTAGCATTTATACTTGTCCTCTTTCTTAAAGGAAAATCAACCTATTGTTTATATATATATATATATGTATTATTCTAAGCAAATTATTTGTCCACTCAGTATCTATGCAGTCTCAACAAATTGTCTGTCTTCTTAGATTAAGAGAACTCAGAATTTATGTTTCTCATATGTAGATAGATTTTAGATATATAACTAAATCTCTAGTACACCACACTTAGCATTTCATTCCTCTTCATGGATAAGATTTGTTAATATGATGAAGAAACTTACTATTTTACAATGTTATCACACATTCATATCCTTTAAAAAGAATAGTACACAACTACTAACTTGTTTAATCATTTATAATTGCCATTATTTTAGCAATAATTAATTATATTTCCCAATTTTATATCATTTTCAACTGCTTTTCCAGCATATGTCTCTAAAATCTGAAACATTTAAAAATCATAAATTGTACAGATTAATACAAAGCCATTTTTAAGCTGCAACTATTTCTGTGTACAGACCTTGCATGACTACTTCTTTTACCTTCGCTGTTACTCATGAAACACCTGATAGAATGCTTCTTAATTGCCTCTAAGTAGTTAAGAACACAAAACATAATTTTGGGTTTGAAATATGTTCTTCTAAAAACATTTGTAAAATAAGAAGTCAGAAGTCATATGCTTTATTATTAATTTTGAAATGCATTCTCCGTTTAATAACATTTAAATTATCTTAGTATGAGAAACAGACCATGTTTTTATGTAAAATAGGAGAAATGTCTTCCTGGTAGCTGCAAAGCATGAAAAAATAAGAAACGGAATTTCTCAAGTACTTCAAACTCAGGCATAAGGTAAGAAAATTGGTTAGCAGCTTAATGAAAGTAGGTATTTCTCCTTTTTGGGTGATAGAACAGTCAGTTTTTGTAGCAAAATTTTATTGTTAATAAATTCATGCTACTTGCACAGAATTATTCTATTCTGTTATTTGCTTGTTTCCATTTGAAGAACATTGTGGTTCAAAGTTCAGACAAGAGATAAAAAAGCAGAACATCTGTGTACTTTAATTTACATTTCAATTCTTTCATGTCTTTTTTTTTAAACACTATCTTAAATGAATCATGAGCAAATAAGTGCATGAACAAAGGAGGACAATGTAGGAGATTCAAACACTGGAACTCTTTGTCCAACTACGTGCAGAAAATGTTCTGTTAAAGAAGTAACAATATAAACCCTATTCTCTCCACTTACCAAAAGAGATTTTATTAGTTAAATGCCCATAAAACAAAAGTGCTTGCATATCTTTTCACTTCATAAGCCCATTGCAATGTTTGGATGAAACATTTACTACAGATAAAAATCTAATTTCTGTAACTCCCATGAGAAGAATTCAGACTTTTTAAGAAAGACTGCAATATGGTGAAGACAATGAGCCAAGAAGTAGAGCTACCTTCATTCCCTACTCTGAGGAGAAGCCTCCCTTAACAAAAATCACTTTTCAACATCAAAACTTTAATTTCCTACTTCCAAATAAATTACAGCATTATTTTCTTTTCCTAGCTGTCTTTACAACAAAAATTTTTTCACACTATTTCAGTTAATGCTTGTATGATGCTTAGGAATTTGTGACTATGATTTTCATTTTACAGTTATTTTTGCAGCAAAGCAAATTTGCTGCAGTGAAAAAAAACAGGAAAATCTAATCTCAGACTTAGTGTGACTATAGAAAATCTGCTGCAGCCTCCTTCTTGCATAGAAGAGAGCCATTTGTTCTCTGCTAACTTGTTCAAACAGATGTGTACTGGACTCTGCGACATATTAAATGAAAACTTCTCATGATTCCAAATTACTTTATTAGCATCTCTCATTTATGATTCATTCTCTTTGCTAGGTCCCTGGAGAAGTGCATGCACACACACACTCAAAATGTATTTATTTACTTTGTTGTTTGTTGATTTTATTTTTTTTTTAATATGGTGTGGTTTCCTATTTAAGCTTTGAGATCTGATTTAATTTTCATTTATTTTATTTCCATAGAAGCCTCCTATTACAGATTTATACTAAAAGTTGACAGTTGCACTGCCAAATATGTTCATTTCATCAATTTTTCAACATGTGTTTTTTTTTACTTGGTTGGTTATTTTTTTTAATAATTTTCAACTAGACTGAAAAATCTGTTTCTTACATAATCAGACTTGAATCTTTGTCTTAGAGAACATATCTTCCAGTACAGTCTTCATTCTTATTCTGAGTACTCATTCACATTGCATCGTGCTCATTGATTCAGACACTGAAGACCTTTAAAAGTCCTAAAGAAGTTTCTTAAGACAGACAAGGTAGGAAGCTAAAGACAATTCTGAGGTTTTCACAGTAGCTAGTGGACATAATTCTGAGTAACTACACGGAAGCTTTTTATGTTAATCAGACTTTCTCACATGTAAATAAGTCCATGTCTAGATCAGATGTATTTGTTTTTATGAACCTTCTATTTGAAGTGAGACTGTCATCCACAAATTTGGAATTTTCTTTGCCAGCAAACAGTTTCATTTCTTAGACTTATTGACATATAGTAGTTTCACCTAAGCTAGGAGTCCAGCAGCAGCCTTGTACACCAATTGGCCAGTAAGTACTCCCCAAATGCCTGCTAGAATGCTGTAAGATTGGGATGTAAAGTCTTACATACAAATTTTATAGACTATCTTTGCTGCAGCTATTTCCTGAGGAATATTAGCATCAATTTTCCAGAAGAAGCAATTCTCCCTAAGCATGGCAAGTGTCATATTAAAATAGACTCTGTTCCCACATTGGAAGAAAGCAGCACAAAAGCAATAGTAGCAATGCTGCACATAAGCTATAGTTATAATAGATTTTGACTGTTCTGATTTAATGTCCCATATTAGATTTCATCTGGAAAATTGGCATATAGGCACTGGCACATATTCACTGAATTAGGAGAATCCTATGTCTGGTCACTTCCTAGTCCTATTCATGCAGTGATGCAGGTAAATGTCAAGTCAATAATATCTTTATCCAAAGAACAGGCATGCACCTATAGTCAGGCTACATTGATGCAGACAAACTCGATTTCTGACTTTCCACAGGGCTCTACAAGCTATGCCAAATGGACTCCTTCTTCTGGTTGTGTCAGTATGCACCATGCTGAGACTGTCTCAGCTGGAAGCCACCCTCAGCATCTATTACAACACTGCAGCTGCGTTAATAATATTTGGTGACTCCTTTGTTTCCAATTTGAAGCTGAAATGTGCAATCTGTACAGAATATGAGCTTATTTCTAAATCCCAATGGATGAATGTTCTGTATCTTAATAAATTATTTGTGGAATATAAAAGCTGGTTGTAAATTAAGGCATCTGTTCTGATGTGAGTTTATCTTGCATAATGCTGACACTTGCTGGAGGGCTCAGATAGTTCGTAAGCTGCACTGGATTTCTCCATTCTCCAAACCGAGTGGCCAACAAAGGTAAGTTTTATTTTGGACAGCATGAAAGAATCATCAAAATAGTTGCTATCAGGAAAACAAACAAACAAACAAACACATAAATTTCAAATTTTGAAATAGTTTTCTCTAAATGTTGTCTTAAGTATGTACATATGTTTCAGATAAGGAGTTTCATGTGTGTGTGTGTGCGTGCGTGTGTGAAATATAGTACCTACAGGAGCAGCCCAAAAACATGCAATGCCATTTTGCTATTGTTCAATAAATATATGAGTTCTAGCAAGAATCAGACCAACTCTCAGATTCAAAAAAGTACTGAAATCAGAAGGCTGAATTTGGACAAAAGATTCTGGCTTATATATCAAGGAATGAAACTAAGATTTTAACACTAGTTTCTTAGAGGAACTGACAGCAACATCATCACAGTGGTAATTAAAGAGACATAACATGAAGGACTGAAAAATATACTGTAGCATTTATTAATTGTGCAGTGATTAGTCACCTCTACTCCTTGTAGGATTTTCCTAGAACTTGAGTTGAGATGCAACAGTAAAGCATAGCAGCAAACTGGATTTTCAAGCACACCAAACGTTATGTTAGTTCAAACGAGATGAGGGAAAGCTTGCAACCTGATAAATACTTGTTTGGTTACGATTCCTGAGAACTGAAAATCTTCTGAGGACAATCTCTTCTCTTTTTCCCCTCTCAAATTTCCTTGAGTCAGTTATTCATAAAGAGGAATTATTCTAAAACTAATGAGAGACTATGAACCACATTCCTCTTTGGCAGAAAATCCTTCATTTTTCATGGTTTTCTACTTCTTCTATGGAAAAAAATATATATATATATTGCTTCCTTTTTTTTATTTGTAATTATTTAAAATGAAATATTTTTATTTAAATTCTCATAAGTGAAACAAATTATTTAATATCACTTCAGTCTCATTCCTCAGTCTGTGTTATAATTCAGACCACAGTGTTAGACTTTCTATAAATACAAATAACACTGTTCAAATGGGATTCCATCCTGTGCACTGGAAGCACTGTTCAAATTTCCTGGTAACATTTTAAAGAAAAATAAGGGAGAGAGAGAGAAAGAGAGAGGTTTCACTTTCTCTCATGCAGATTTCCTGTGGGAATAGGAGGACAGATATAGAAGATATAAACTCTTTTTTATTACTATTAATTTTAGTAGCAATTCTAATGTTCAACATTCTGTTTCTCATAGGATTTGGGATTTTCCCATTCTGTCCTGCTTGAGATCTTAAAGTGCAAATGTACTCTATAAAATGGGCAAGAAACAATAAAACACCCAGTACAGCAAGCTTTTTAGCCTTCTGAAATGAGATATTGATAGTACAGTTTATATGCAAATGTCCTTATTGGCACCTGAAATATAACATCTGACCAGGCTCAGCAACCTATATTTAGGCTTCAAATCTTCCCACCTTCTGGTGTTTACAAGTGCAACTGGAAACTTAGCTATAAATATTGAACAGCATCTAAACGTTCAGAAAAATAAAAGGCTCAAGGGAGAGATTTAACTATTAATACTTCATGGAAAAGATGGTTTTATCAATAGAATTGGAGTTTACTGTAAGAGCTAGATACAGGATACTCTTAACACTTACTTTAATATTATTCAAGTGGCAATATTTGGGGATGAATTTTCAAGTGGTGAATTGCACAGGTCTGGAAATCATTCCATGTAGTTTTTGCCTCCTAATTAAGAAACAGTTGCCTATGCTGTCTCTGGAGATAGTAAAGAAAATTAAGCACCTCTGGAAACTAAATCACCCCATCCTACAACTGATTCAGACAAGAAAGAAGAAACATTTTAGATGGCTGAAATTAGAGAAGAAAATATCCTTTTTAAGAGTAAAAATGTTTATAAATAAATATAAATATTTTACTTCATAACTATATGTAACATGAGAATTATAGAGTTATATAATATAATATAGAATTATATTCAACAAAATGGTCTCTCAACAGGTTACTATCCTATTCCCTAGTTATTTTTAGGAGTAATATTTAAGAAAGCCATTGCTAGTGAGTTTTTGAGCTCCAAATACTTAACACAAGAACACAGCACATCTTCCAATTCTGGTCTCTTCTCACAGGAAAGCGTGGTTTCGCACAGAAATTCTTAGCTCTCTTTTTCCTTAGACAGAGCCTTTTCCACCATTTGTTCACACAGCATTCATTAAGTCCAAACGTTAATAGATTTCCATTTAAAAAAAAAAAAAAAAAAACAAAAGAAAAAAAAACAAAAGAACACCTTCTAAATCTTCTTCTCTTTCAGCCTGACCAGAAAGAAAGGAAGGCATGATGTCCTTCAGTTTGATAACCTTCTTCGTGACTAACTGACCTTTTTGTCTTCTTGGTGACCATAGATTTTTAGAGATTATTCTGTTGCCTGGAAAACCACTTACTTTGGAGCCCAGTTGTTCTTGTTATCTTATTTAATTAAATGGTTTTGTTTGAACTCAGGACCATCTACTTAATGACCCTAAATTACACACCTGTGCTTCCTCATCTACTCATCTCCATCCAACAAGAAAGTGGTAAAAAATGACAGAAGAGAGAAAAGACTGTATTCTGATAGAACTGTCATTTCAAGATCCATTAGGAACTTATAGCCACAGGCAGTATTCACAGGTTACTCAGATGGATATCACAAATTGTGACTTCTATCAAAGGTAGCACCTTGAAATTTGATTAAAGGAAGTAAGTAGCACACAGTTGGTCTACATACCTTATTCCTGCAAGAGGCTTTTGTGTCTGGAAGCACAGCAACATTCAACTTATGATTTTGTTTTAAAAGAGCATTTATTTATAAATTATGTAATATAAATTGTTTTCAGTACATATATTCATAGTATATAGTACACATACATAAACATATAAGAAAAGAAATTGAAGCAGAAACATGGATAAAACTGCCTGGCATGCATCTGAGAAGTGTTAAGGAAGAAAGTTTCTGTGTCAGAAGACTGCTTCTCTTTATCTTGTTACTGTTTTCAAGGTATCATTGTCACAGGCATCTGGTGTTTCTCATTTTTAGACTGAGAACTGTGGATGTGGACAAGACCCTGAAAACTGTAATTATGGTCCTTATGTTTTCATAACAAAACAATGCAAGAGTTTCTCATTTTATACATTTCCCCAAATCAATTGTATCTCAATGGGAACAAAACAATCAGTGAAGGAGCAAGTATATGAATCCACAACAGTTTCTCATTTACTGAAGGACACAGATATTCATTTTTTATCCAAGTTCTTTATTTTTATTGCAACTTGTCTTGTTTTCTGTGTGGCTCTTGCAGGAAGCAGAAAATATGTAGCATTTTACTCTTCTGCACTCCCTTGAAGAAAGAAAATTAGGTTTAAAAGTAAAGTCTTTTATAGTAAAAATAAATTAGAAGTGAGTGTTGTGGATAGTTGCAAGGTAAATTGATTTCTGTGTATGAAATGTCCTTTCTAAGATTTGTTGATAAAATTTTAATGTTGCACATGGTAGAACTGTTAAATGCATCATCATGACACAGAACATTTATTCCTGTAACATTTTTTTTTTCCCCATTTTGTTGCTTTATTTTTAAAAGCAGTTTGTAGTATAATGTTGGAAATCATGCAGTTCAAGTAAGTAGCAAATGGAATTTTAGCCATTATAGAAAGTGCCTTGCAGCACAGTGTGAATGTTCATATCTCAGCTATTTCATGCTTAGATATTTGGTTGTCCTATAATGTGTGAGAAGGAGAAAACTTAAAAGTAATTGAGAGAAAACCTCAACTGCAAAAAAAAAAAAAAAAAAAAAAAAAAACAAACATTTTTTAAATTATTGTTTTAAAACTGCTGAATAAAATCTAACAAATTAAAATAAAACAAAATAATATACTTCCCATCCCTCAGTGTGTAGAATTTAAAAAGTCCTAACTGCTGGAGCATATTCAAATCTTCAAACACAGATCGAACGAAGATAGAGTAGAAATTGAAAATATTTTGTTAGCATATGGATTGGAAATCTTCCAGGAGAGAATACTTAAAGTTTAGTAGAAAGTAGAGAAGACAGTACTTGTGGGAATAAAGAACATTCAAAAGAGTTAACATATGTAATAAGATTTGACGGATGAGTCACTGAGTACTTGAAACATGAAAGACTTATTTTTTCTTCATTCTTTATACACTTATTTCTCAGTTTCTGATATGTCAGTAACCAATTGACAAAAACCAAGTTTTTTAATCTAATGTGCAAAACATTGCACAAGGAGACTTAAAATTAATGGAATCAAGGCAGGTTAAGTACAGAATAAAAATATATACTAAAAAAAAAAAACCAAAACACAAAGAAGAAGTGAGATTAGTCATCTCAGAGAAATTATAGTTGTTCTAGCAGTTTTAGACAAGAACATGATCACAAGGAACTCCTTTCACTTTTGAACAGAACTATGTCAAAATCTTGAGTAAGCCTCAGTTTTTTAGCCTTCTCATTTCTCTGTCCTTTGACCTTATTTTTTTTTCTCTTATATGCTCATTCATTCATAAGTTTGGGCAAAACTCTCTGTATCTGTGACAATTTCTACACTGCTTGACATGTCAAAAGGAGGTATTTCAGTACTGTTAAACTTCACATACACATGCACACCAAAATTACATCTCTTAGAGGTGCTCCAAGGCCAATGAAGTAAGCATGTCTTGAATTTGTAAAAGAATTAATATTGAGAAACAAGAGAAAGTTCAATATGAAAAGATGAATAAAGTGTGAGGAAATGATTGAAAGTAGGAAAAAAAAAAAAAAAAAAAGAGAAAGAAAAAAACCCATAAAGATATTACAAGTACTTCACAATTTTAGTATCTTAAAGAGACAAGTAGGATCAGTTTTGTGTCCATTGATTACTAACACTTTGTTGAATCTTATTCTAAATTAATTCTAATTTAGATTTTTATTCTAATTTATTTATATTATTTAAAAATATTATATATTATTATTTTATATTTTATTTTTATTATTATTACTATATAATATTTATATTATTATTATTATTTATATTTTATATTTTATTATTATCTATATATTATTATATTATTTAAAATTTTTAAAATATTTAAAATTCTATTTTAAATCTAATTTAAAATATTAATTTAATTTAATTTAATTAATCTAATTTAAAATTTTAATCTATTTTAAATCTAATTTAGATTTAAATCGAAAAATCTAAAAAAGAGAAAACAGACTTTTGCTTTCTTCCTTTTTCCCTTGTTCATGTCAACGTCATTATTCTTTATTATACTTTCTTGAACCATCCTAGAGCATTTCTGTCTCTCTTTACCTCACCTTTCAAATGCCCTTGGTCATGTAGCCTGTTCTTCCATTTCTGTGCCTTTTTTATTCAGGCTAAACAAATGCCATTCTTTAAATCTAATAATTTCTTAATATAATGTCTGAATTTGAGGGAGATAGTGACTCTGGAATTGCTTCATTCAGAAAGTATGGTTAAAAATATATTTCTGGCTGAGTATCTTATTAACAGTGCTTAATTGATCATGGTGGAAAGTCTGCTGCAGTCAAGCAGAGGAGGGTGTTACTTTCTAGAGCATTTTCCAGCAAATTTACTTAATTGTTTCTGTTTACTGCATACCCATTAGTGCTCTATCATGCATTGAAGACAATGGACAAGATTAATAACTGCCTGGTCACCCCCAAAATATCAGAGCCACTTTATGTATCGACAGCAAGTGTCTCATTAAGTTTAAATGAGTACCAGCTATAATTTTCATCACATTCTTGTTTGTGCTTTTTTTTTTTCTTCTGGAAACTAGGCATAGACTTTAATGATTTAATTCTTTATAGAAGCAAGAAAGATCAGAAAAATTGCCAATTTTCCAATCATGAGGAAGAATAAATATTTTGTAATATTAATATATTAATGCATAACACAACAATAATTAATATCCTCGGCATTTTTGCTGGATGTCTTATTTGTAGAACTCAGTGCACTTTTTAAGGGAGTAAGTAGTGTCTAGCAGAGGGAGTAAGAAGAACTGTTCTTAGTGCTGATTTGGAAGCTTCACAGCACAGAACTTTGATTCTTCTTTGCAAAATACACCTGCTGTCTTAGACGTAAAGTGAATACATTACTACAAACCTTATGAGAAAAACAAGGGATTCATGGTAAAAGAGTTCTGTAGCAATTTGTGCAATTAATTGCTTACACATATTATAGTAAGATAGTAAGGAAATACCCTATGTCTCCTCAGCTATTCATTTTCTTTAATAGAAGTATAAGAAGAAGTAAGAAGTATAGCAAATAAGTGTTCTGACCTTATCTTCATAGTTCTCCCAAGTAATGCAATGGCAAGCAAGATAATTGTGTTGTTACATTAGAATATTTCTCTTTTTTTTTCTCTCTTCCTTTTACTTACTTCCTTTATTTTTTGCTTTACAGAAATATGAGCAATTGGGATAACTTTGTCTTCTGCTAGTTGAGACTGTCTTAGGCTTCATTGCACAAATCATTCTTTCCTGGAGTGTGAAATACTTAGGCACTTTTGAGAATGAGAAACTTTGTTTTGTCTGCTTCAAAATAATGAAATTGGGTACAAGCTAATACTCAGCTATCTCAAAAGTAACCGAGGAATTGATGACAATTCCTTCTAACATTGGAGGATCCTCTGAAATTTAAACAGAGCGTTTCCAAAATCAGAGAAATAGAAACATTTATCACAGAAATTAATCTAGTGACTGGTTCAGCACACTTCTTGCAAAAATCATCAAAGTTGCCTTCTTTAAAATCTTGTACTGACAAGTGAAAACACACAAACAAACAAACAAACAAAAAAATAAAAACAAAGGGATTATTTGCACCTGTGATCTGTGCAGTGACCCAGTTAGCCTTGTTTCCTTCCTCTATCACTATCTAAGAGAAACAGAGGAGCCACAAAATACTCTTGCTTGTTCTGCAACAATTTGTAGATCTGCACATCTCTAATTCTGCTTGTAAGGTGGGTGTTCCTATATTTTATTCTTGAATCTCTGTGTTGGTTGCCTAGTTTTCTTATAAACGGTGGTTCTGTTGACCTAAATACGGTCAAATCAATTGTAAATTTATATTGCAAAAGAATATGCAGTATAGTTTAACACAGCTATTCACAGGGTTATGCTCAGAACATCAACGTTTGGAGAAAAACAACAACAAAAAGACTGAAAATTCTGCTTCATTTAGCTATTCTTCCTGCCGCCTTAGTTAGGCTGTGTATTTGTCCCTAGTGCAATGCCATTAAATCTATTTGCAATTGGGGAAAGCAGCAGATTTCGATTTATCATCTGTACAGTCAGATAAGATCCTCCTTCTGTACCTATTCTCTCTTTATCTAAAGTCACTTTGTGCCTCTCATTTTTTCTTTCAGTTTAATGACTTCATTTTCAGTTTTGATTTCATTCTCAGTATCTTTCTTATTTACAGGATCTTCAGGACAGTTTACCCCTTGGAAAGCCAGCTGATTAATTTTAAGACTCTCAGAGATGTGTTCTCAAATGATTTTTGTTATGGTCACCATCCTTCAAGTTTTATGTTTTTCACAATACTGATAACAGAAGAAGTAGCAATAGTGCAAAAATAATGATCTCATTTAAGATTTAATGCAATACCCACTGAATCTCTTGAAAGTTTCCCTAGTAATTTGAACAGAAGTCATTTTGTACACTCAAAAATGAAAAAAGATTTATTTTTTGCTACTTACAGGATCTTGTATTGCAAATAGTTTCTCCAAAACATTTATTAAAGTGGTTAAAAGGACTGGAATGGTAAACTTTATGTTTAATAGCAAACATCTGTACAAGGGAGCACTAGCCTTTGAATTGTTTGTCATCTGTGAATTCATAGGAAAGGTTGACTTTTAAAACCGGCTGTCCCTCATGTGTTTCCCTCTGGGTTCATAACCATGCATTTCTACTAGCAGACTGAGTGGAAATGCTGCTTGTTAGCTAACCGTTCCGCATAAAAATTGCCCTTTGCACAAAACAGGTGCATGTAGAAATATAGTTCAGTGAATCCAGAATTTTTTCAGTTTGAAATCATTCTCTTTGTTGCAAGAATCTCTTTTTCTTAACCTCTGATAAAATATGCAGATATGCCTCAATATAAGTTCAACTTTAACAAATGCTCAAGGGTAAAATTCAAAGTAATTTATCTAGCAGTACAAATAATACGCCAATATTTCATTTTAATTAGTATAGTTTCTGCTTTGAGTGATGTGAGTACATTAAAGGAAATAACAAAACAAAACAGACATAAAACCATTGCCAGCTACTGGAAGTTTTAAGTCACAGCAAATCGTCCTGGATAATAAAAGGTCTTCAGTAAAAGGATCTTTTACTGTAAGGGCAGTGAGGAACTTGAACAGGTTTCCCAGAGATGTAGTGGATGCCCCATCCCTGGAGACTTTTAGGGTCCGGCTGGACAAGGCTCACAGCAACCTAATCTAGCTATGGATGTCCATGTTCATTGCAGAGGGTTGGACTAGATGACTTTTAAATGTCCTTTCCAACTCTAAGATTCTAATAAACATCCTTACTGTCTTGCTAGCACTCTACTTACTGTCTTCTTTTTGGAGCTGTGATAATCAGCTGGATCATCTCTAGAGTTCATGCATTTTGTGACTCCTTTGAAATCACTTCAATAGTTATTAAGAAAAGTGATCTGTTAGGACCTGCTATTATCTTAATTAATGCCCTGTAGAACCTATTCGGAGTAACATAAGCAATAACTTATGTTCTTAACGTATTCCTGTTTATCTACATTTTTTGAAAAACTATCTGCCTAAAATTCCCCTGTATGAACACAAGGTTGAGTTACCATCTCTGGAGGTGTTATTTAGATATTGAACTTTGGAACACGGCTTAGTGGAAAATATTGGTGATAGGTGGATAGTTGGACTGGATGATCTTTTCCAACCAACTCCCTGCAGCTTCGTGGACTTCTGCATCATGTCTAGAAGTATGGAACAACCTGTGGCCTAATTCAGACCATCGGTTCTGGCTTCATCCCACCCCCTGCTGCTGTGCCCTACAGGCAAGAGCTCTTCTTCACTGAGTGGCCTGGCCTTGCATATGATCTCATTAATCAACAGCAACCACAACCAAAGCATTGGTTTACCATTAACACTCTTTCAGCTGAAACTGGGAAAGGTTGTCTTCATCAAATATAATTTAGCTGTTATTTTTCACTTACTAAATGCATTTTTTTGTTTAACTTAGTAATGGTCACAGTTTTCTTTAGCGTGTGCTGGTACATCTGTACCTCCCTTGCTAATGAATAATAAACCCACTGGGAGGCAATGATGTTTGGAGGAGGTTTCACACCTTGCTTTTAGGAAAGCATTAAGTGCTTTAAAAAACTTGGGGGCAAGTTCACTCTCAGCTTCAAAGTGTAATTTTCTTTATTACACAAACTATACTTTCTCTAAATATAACTGCCATATTATCCTTTAACCAGTGAAACAATGTGAAAGAGCTTTATAATAGAGACAGATTTATGGAAATTATCACAAAATTTAATGGTTTTCCATCTATGATATATTGATTACCTAGGAATTTTTTTTTCCTTTTTTTTTTTTTTTTTTTTTTTTTTTTTTTTAACAGCTAGTCTGAAAATTCAGAAGTGAGATAGAAAGACTGAAGAATGGAGACTAGAGAATAGAAGGATTTTTTATATGCTATCCTTAAATATTATAATATGGTTTGTCTTTGGTCACGTTATTCCTCATTCCTTGTCATTGCTTCTCAGTACTCATTTTACTGTCACATTTTAAACTTGGTCTTCAAAAATGGATATAACAAATATTCAGTGTCACTTTTAAGCAAGAAAAAGAATCATTGCAGAATATTCCAACAGAATGAAATAAATTGATTTTGATTCACATAAATTAAGCCTTCTTATCACAGTACTTTATGAATCGTGAAAGTAAATATGTCTAACTGGTGTAAATCTTGACTCAGATAATTATGAAGATTCTCTTCTGATCCAATACATAATTAAAAATCAAAATAATAAATTTTACATCCATTTCTTTATTCATTTTGTAAATATATAGGACGTTTTACTGGCAAAGTATGAAGTAAGAAAGATTCAATAAATACTGACATTTTCTTCTTTGTGAGTATTTAATTGGTTAAAATGTGCACCATTCACAAAAGCCAGAAAGTTGATGCTGGATATATTGTAATAAATGTACTCTATATTCAATCATAAATGTACTCTATATTCAATCAATATATCCCTGAAAAAAAGTGTTGCTACATCATATGTTAATAGGAAGAAAATCTTTTTACTATAGTTAGTCATCATGATAAACAAGGATATGAAAAGTCTTAATGAAATGACCAGCTGTCTATAAAATGAAAGACTCCCAAGACAGTTTCCTCTCTTCCTTTAATTCAATCTAACAAAATGGAAAATTACACTGGAGATTGTTGAACAGGAGGTAACATTCACAGTCAGAAATCAAATGCCATAAAGAGTCAGAAATGATGTAATGTGTTTATGAACCAAAGACTGGAATTCATCATAAACTTGTCAATACAGAAGACATTCAAATGTGCATAATGGGCCAGTCCTAAGAATGGATTTATAGTTTTGACTCCTACTTGCACTTCAAGATTTTTAATTGATTTAAGGAAATCAATCTGAAATGAAAAGAATTCTAACCAGAATCTGAGAGCCTAAATTTGTTAGGTCTTGCACTTTCTATTTAAGAGCCTTTTAATTTTTTTTTTTTTCCTTAATTGCTCTTGTTTTCCAATGTAGGCCGTGAAATTACCTGAACTATGACAACTCTTGTCTATGAACACATTATGCATCATACCTAAATATAACGGAAGTCATTTTCTAGATTTTATGGATTTAAAGATTTAAAAACTTGAAGAACCATTAGATTATTCTGACCTTCTCTGTATCACAGGCTTTTCAGCTGATTTTTTAGTTACATTTGAACATTAAATCTTCAAGGGAAGCAAGGACTTTTTTTTTTTGTTTTTTGTTTTTTGTTTTGTTACACATTTACAGCAAGAATTCTATGATATTCTGATTACAAAATCAAGTGTGTTTGCACTTGCATGGAAAAATCTCTCTGAGGCAATCATAGAATCATAGACCGGCTTCAGTTAGAAGGGACTTTGAAGACTGTTTAGTTCCAACCTCCTCTGCCACAGATACTGTTGCCAACTGATAGAACTAAATCAGACTAACCAGGACCCCACCCACCCTAGCTTTGAACACCTCCAGGGACATTGCATTAACAGCTTCTCTGGAAACCTGTCCAGCACCTCCCCACACTCTCAGTGAAAACTCTGGCTTCTAAACCATCCCTTGTAAACCATCCACTTGTAAACCATCCATTCTTAAGTTACAAACCATTCCCTTTGTCCTATCTACCTGTTTCAAAATTAATTTCCCAACTTATAATCTCCCTTTAAATATTGAAAGGCTGAAATGAGATGCTGAGCATCTGAGCATTCTCTTCTCCAGACTGAGCAAATCACCTCAGATTCTCTTTGTAAGAGAGATGCTCCAGACCTCTGCTCATATTGTGGCTCTCCTCTGGACCTACTCCAAATCCTCCCAAGACAGACTCCTTGGGGACACCACTCATCACTGGCCTCCATCTGGATATAGTCATTGCCTACAATGCTCTAGCTGTGATCTCCCAACCGAATACTTATCCACCAAATAGTTCACTCTTCAAATCAGTATCTCTCCAATTTAAAGATGTGGTGGGGAACCATGTCAAAGGCCTTGCAGAAGTCCAGGTTGATGGCATGAGATGCCTTCCTCTGTCCACCAAAGCCATCAGAGAAGGCCAGTAGATTGGTCAGCCATGACCCTCCCTTGGTGAAGATGTGCTAGCTCTCTTGGATCACCTTCTCATCCCTCATGTGACTGAACATGTCTTCCAGGATGATCTGTTCCATTAGCTTCCCAGGCAAATAGGTGAGGCTCATTGACCTCCCAAGTCCTCCTTCCTGCCTTTCTTATAAAGGAGAGTGGTGTTTTCTGTTTTCCAGTCACCAGAGACTTCACCCGACAGCCACAACTTTCTTTTCAAATACAATGGAGATCAATTCAGAAACTATATCAGCCAGTTCCAGAAGCCTGAGATACATGTCATCGCGACACAGTAGACACAGTAGACTGTACAAACTGGGTCTCATGAGACAGTTGCTTTGTACTTGCAGTGTCAGGAGGAATTTGCTGCCCAGTTCCCATCAAAAAGTTCAGGGATGTGAGAAATAAGAGAATCCTGGCTGCCAGTGAAGACTGAAGTAAATAACTCATTAATTTCTCCTTTTAATTTCTCTCTGTTTTTAACTGTTCTCCTTTCTCATTTATCAGAGGAGATACGCTCTTTGGCCTGCCTCTTCTGACCACTGTTCTTATAAAACCTCTTCTTGTTTTTAACATCCCCCATCAATGTTCAGTTCTATCTGTGCCCTGGCTTTCCTAATTCCATCTCCACATGTCTGTACATAACTTTTCCCTCAGTTTGATTAGGAGGCCCTTGCTAAGCCATGCCAGTTCCCTACCTCCTCTGCCTGTTTTTTTAATCTCCTCTTGCATTCTGAGAAAGGCAGCCCTAAAGACTAGCCAGCTTTACTCCACTCCACTGTCTCCAAAGACAGCTTTCTAGTAGATCCAAGAATTCCTTAAACAGCCTGAAGTTTGCTCACCTGAAGTTCAGGGTTCTGACTTCACTTCTTGCCAGGCCCACATTCCTCAGTATCACAAACTCAACCAGGGCACAGTTGCTGCAGCCCAGGCTACCTCAGATCTTAATGTCTTTAACAATCTCCACTGAGTTGGTTCGCACCAGTTCCAGCAATGCTTCATTTCTGGTCCTTCTATTCAATACCTGAACCAGAAAGTTATCATCGATGGTCTTCAGGATTCTCCTGGATTGATTGCAAATATCTGGGTGGTTGAAATCCTCCATCAGGATGAGAACCTGAGAGTGTGACACTTCTTGCAGCTGAAGCATGAAGGCCTTGACAATGGGCTTCTCTTGATCAGGTAGGCTGTAGTAGACCCTGATCACCAACTGTCTTTTATTGGTCCCATCCCTAATTTAACCCACAGGCTCTCAGCATGTTCCTTGATGTTTCTCAGAGGCAGTTCCTTGCAGTCTATCCACTTTTTAACATAGAGCATACATAAGTCCTCCACTCCTTCTGCCTTGCTTATCACTTTTAAATGGCTTATAGCCCTCAGTGGTGATATTTCAGTTATGCAAATTACCCCTTTATGTTTCCATGATAGCAATAAGATCACAAATAAAATGGTCAGTAATTTTCTTTTTTAGGTATTTCTTTGTTCAGTTACTCATAAAATGTATTTCAGCATTTGTCACATATTATAATAGCTGAAGTAAATACATTATTTCAGGAGATAGCAACTAAAATGAGAACAGTTATGATAGCTGAATTTTCAAAACAATTGAAATGAGACAGAAATGGTTTTACAGAAGTAGTCTTGGTGGAAGTATGTTTCCTTATTATTAAAAAAACTAGAAACCAAACAACAACAACAAGAACAAACGAAAATGAAATATAGAAGTCAATGTAAGATGAGCAGAAAGTAAAAGAAACAAACAAACAACAACAAAAAAAAAAAAAAACAAAAAAAAAAAAACACCACATTTTTTTCCCCTAGGGTTTGTAAAATAAGGAGGAAACTAGGAAACTTTGAAGTATCAAGTATTAGTATGAAGAAATAATATTATTTTTTTAAACAGATGGGGAAGAAACATTTGTATTGGTGAAATGCAAGCAATTAGGAAATACATTTTAGTTTGATTTCAGAAGTATGGTATTTGACGAAATAAGTTTTAGTTGGATTTAGAATGAAAAATTGGGCAAAATTTTATGAAAAGAAAAGAACAAAAGTTTATTGAGAATACATATTAGACTGAAGATGATTTGGGGAGAGTAGGAGGCCAAAGGTAAATAGCTGACTTACTGTTGAACTAGTAACTTTTCTGGAATATAGAGATTAAATAATATTTTATGTAAGAATCATTTTATGACTTACTATAGAAATCTGAAGGAAGGCTCTTGAAGATCGTACGAATAGAGACTGACAGCCATTTTTTCCATTGTGTCCCAATATATCATCTCTGAGTTTTTTTATCTGATGAAGGGATTTCACTTTTGATAAAGTAATTTTTAATCCAAAGTGACTCAAAAGGACACACACACTGTGGTTTGAGGAGAAGTTCAAAATAAAAGTTGGAATATTCTCAGAATTTAGTGGAGTATTTGCAGCAGTCCCTCTATATTGTCTTCACCATGCATTTTAGGCTGTTACGTAATCATAAATTGAAAACTACAAGAGCAAATCACTTGAGAGAATAGTGAAGCTGATTTTGGTCATTGCACTGTAAGAAAGCAGGCACTGGATTAAAAATACAGACAATATGTATCCTGTACAGATTCCAGTTTCAACTCGCAACAAGTCCAGCATTGATTTTTTCCCTAATGAGTAGGCTGCAGTGACATGGTCCAGCTTCCACAGATAAAATATAGATTTAAACTTAGAGAGCACTCATTTCAGAAGACAAATCACAAATGCTATCAAGAGACAGCTTTTGCACTTCTTGAATAATGATTCATAGCAAATAAATCATGCAGTGGACTGTTCTTTTTGTTCTTAAATAATTGACCGAGGTGTCTGATGCTTAAAGGTTCATTTGTCTTTGAAACTCCATTTTAACAAGGTGGCCTAACTAACCCTAACTACCTTACTACAAGTATCCAACACTGGAAAATAAATAAGATTTACATGTGGACCTTTCTCTTTACTAAATGTTATTAACCATTTTAATAAAGGGAGAAAAGAAGATCCAGGAAACTACAGGCTGATGAACTTCACATCTGCACTGGGGAAGACTATAGAACATATCCTCCTGGAAGACGTATTAAGGCACATGAGAGACAAGGTGATACAAGACAGTCAACATGTCTTCACCAAGAGCAGATAATTCTAGACCAATCTGGTGGCCTTTTATGATGCAGTGATGGCACTGAGGGACAAAGAGGACACACAGATGTCATCTACTTGCAATTCTGCAAAGCCTTTGACATGGTCCCCCCCACATCCTTGCCTCTAAAGTAATGAGATATGGATTTGAAGGGTGGACTACCTGGTGGATGAGGATTTGGTTGGAAGGTCACAGCAAGAGGGCTGTGGCTAATGGCTCTGTGTTCAGGTGGAGACTGATGATGTTCCCCAAGGTGTCCATCTAGAGACCAGTATTCTTTAACATCTTTATCAGTGACATAGATGATGCAATCGGGTGCACCTCGGCAAGTTTGCAGATGACAGCAAGCTGAGTGGTGCAGCTAATATGGCAGAAGGAAGGGATAACATTTGCAGGATCCTTGATAAACTCAGAATTTAGGCACATATGAACAAAATAAGAATGAACAAACAGAAATGCAAGGTCTTGCAATTAACTGGGGATTATTAAATGCTAGATATTTATATAGGCTGGGAGAATAACTCCTTGAGAAAAACTGTGAAGAGAAGGACTTAGGTGCCCTGGTAAATCAATAATTTTACACAAGCTAGCCATGAGTGCTTGCAACCTGCAAGGTTAACAGTATAGCGGACTTCATCAGAAGAGAGGATAACTAGCAGAACAAGGAAGTCCCTCTCTACTCTGCCCTTGTGAGGCCCCATCTGGGGCATATCATACAAGTCTGGGGTTCCCAACTCAGGAAAGATGTGCAGCTTTTGAAGTGGGTTCAGAGGAGGGCCGTGAAGATGATCAAAGGGCTAGATCACCTCTGCTATGAAGACAGACTGAAGGAGCTGAAGAAGTGAAGGCTACAGGGAGACCTAATTACAGCATTCCAGTATTTAGAGGGTGATTGTACGCAGGAGGGAATTTGACTTTTTCAAGAGTAGATAGCGATATGGCAAGAGGAAATAGTTTTAAACTAAAGGAGGGAAGATTTAGATTAGATGTCAGGGTGAAGTTTATCAATGAGAGGGTGGTGAGTGATGGAATGGGTTGCCCAGAGTGGTTGTGGATGCCCCATCCCTGGTGGTGTTCAAGGCCTGGTTGGATGGAATCCTGGGTAACCTGATCTAGTACTTAGTCTAAGGATTGGCAGCCCTCCCTTTAGCAGGGTGATTGGAATCCAATGACACTCGAGGTCCTTTCCAACACAACTCATTCTATGATTCTATAATGATCAGATGCTTTTCCACTTTTATTTATTTATTTATTTATTTAAATCAAGAAGATAAACATGTAGCCTACTTCACTCAAATAGTAAAGGAAGAATAAGTGAGGAATATCTGTAAGTGCCTACTTCTTACTATAGGCTACAAGAAACAATCAACTTTAACTAAACATGTAGCATTTAAAAAATCATATTCAGTGTGATGTTATATATCCAAAGTTTGATATAAATGCTTATTTCATTTTTTAAAGTTTATAATAAACATTTTCTAAACGTGTTTTTCTGATGGCTGAATTGCTTTGCTCTTGTTCTTGTTATTTTGAATATTTTTAATGTTTTGTTTTATTTCATTATCTTAAAAGTACCAGAAAAAAAAATCCATAAAACCAAACAAAACAAACAAAAAAAGAAATGAAACAAAAAATCCTAAAAACCCTTATTGTTAGGATTTTCTTGCTCATATATAAAATTGCATGGAATCTGAATCTTTGTCTGTGCTATTTTGTTTCATTCTTTTATTACTTTGATGATCTTAACAGACGAATGCACCAGTAGCTCATTTTAGCCCTGAGTCAGATCTGCCTTTCTGGTTTACTACTATCAACACTGCAGATACAATATTACATCTAGAACTCAACTCAGTGATTACTTTAAACACAGTGAAGGTCTTGATTCAATTCTCACTGGAAAGACTCACCGAATGTGAATCTTCCTGCTGATTTCAATAGGTTCAGTGGTGCTTAACTGATACATTGCATCAAAGATAATTCACTAAATTTAGATCTAGGTTCATGGAGACTGTTAGTTTTTATGTCATAGCAAATGAGTATGGATAAGTACATATACTTACTTAAGAATGCACAAAAGAAAGAGCAAGTGTTTCTAATGAGTTTAAATGGAAATTATACGTATATATATTTTAAAATATTAATTTTAACAATTGTCAAAGAGAGCTTTGTATTGCTGTTAACTATCAATCTCAAGGCAGAAGAAAAGTGCTGAAAGCTCTGTGTTAGGAAAGAACTACTGGGAAGATACTGTTTGTACTGAAAAGCTGTAGTACAAGCCCAATGTAATTATTAGAGAAAAGGAAAATGATCTAAGTGTGTGTGTTTCATCACAAAGACAGCTGGGATTTAACACACAGAACTCAGTACAGAAGTATTTTCTATTTCATCTATGAAATAGTACTTTAAAGGTGACAAACAAGAGAATCAGGATTACATGTTATTCATTTTTATTTTTTCAGAAGAAGACGGGGTCCAGCACACCAAAAGGGTGTACAGTTAGAGTGTGAGAAAGAAAGAAATGAAAGGAAAAGGAAGGAATGAATTCTCTTTGCAACTTTAAGTTCTTTGCAGTCTTATGAACCAGGAGCTTTTTGAATTAGTTAGGGAGAAGCTGTTTTTCATTACTTAATATTGAGAATAATTTCTTGTAATTTCAGATACTTAGGCAGCAGAGTCCCAAAACTTAGTTAAGTTCCTTGAAAAGCACTTCTAAAATGGTTTCTTGTGAATGATTCGAGACATTTAACACAGAACATAACACTTGCCCCTGGATGAGCCTATTTCTGCTCATTGATGTAGAAAGGGAGCAGACAGTGACTAAGTCACAGTTATGTGGATGATGCTATGTTTAGCTAAAAGGCATGTGGTGCTGATATGCAAATATGTCTGAATATGACCAACATGCATTTGATATGTCAACTGCATCTGAAGATCATTCAGTCCTTTTCTTCTATAAAACTTTCAGAGACATTCTTTGTAAATTTAACAAAAAATTTTGTTTGATATTAAAAATAAAATAAAATAAAATAGACTGAAGAAAATGTTCATACTTAGAAAGATAAGCAAATAATAAATAAAAAGGAATATAAATGTTTCAGTTTGTTGTCTTGATTTGCTTTCCTAATCAAGAATCAAAATATCTAATCCTGAATTTGGGCAGGAACCAAGGACAAATTAGCCCTCATTTATTCTGTCTGCAGAAGACCAAACTTATAGAACAAAAATTGAGTTTCAGTAAACTTTGATATTCTATAAGATAATAATAGAAGTGATGGGTATGTTTTCATTACATTTTCTTCCAAAGTGCATCAAAACAAACAGATCTCTAATTAAAGAGAGTTAGTTGTGTATTTCAGGTGGAAGGCTCAACAAAATGTAAAGAATATTATTACATTAATAAACAATCACAACAACGGAAGAAGTTATCTACTCTGTAGCTGGAGTATTATACTCCAGCGTCCTGTTGTTTAATTGTCAGCAGATAGTGTTGCAAACCTGTCTTTCAGCCTTTATGTATCTTGTAATATGTGTTTTTTCTGAGTGAATCTTTATCTTGTGGTCTAAATGAATTCAACAGTGTAAATATGTTAAATCCTATTTTTGAAACATGCATTTATTTACATATACTCTTTTACAGTAGAAAATATTTTATTTGTGAATGAAAAAGCAGACTAACAGAAAAACAAAACAAAACAAATAAACAAAAAACTGAATTAACACACTAGTAATCCCATAAAAAGCTATGTTCTTTTCTGTGAATACTTATGTATTTGTGGGAGTGGCTGTATGCAGCAGAAAATGTCACAGCAGATGAATTTTAAATAAAGTGTTCATCTATCTTTCAGATACTTTCAGATACAGGGGATTTTTAGATCAGAAAAGGAAATGGAATATTTACAATTTCGTGCATTTTTGATGCATTTTGGTACAATTTTATGGTGCAATAATTTGTTTTCTGTGGGTAACTACCAGTTTTGTATCAACCTTCAGCCTGAAAGAATTGAAATCTTGTTAAAAATAAAATTCATAAATATTCAGCTATAAACAAGGGTAGAAACTACTAGTAGTAATAATAATAACAATTATTATTTATTTAATTACACTTTTCTTTATCTACCTACGTAAAATAAAGGGAAAAGAAATTTTTGACAGATGTTTTAGATTATTCTTTGAGAAAGAAATTCAGTTAAGTAAACCACTGACACTTTGATATTGTTCAAATGTAAATTTTGTACAACTGTATATTGTAAGCCTAGTTATCATCTTGTTACCAATTTTACCTTAATCTATTGTCATTTGCTTCAGTAGAGCTGCATCAGATTCACAGCTGTGTAACTGCGTAATTATTTGGCCCAGAAATTGCCATTCTGCTTTGGCATTGCCCAGAGTTAAAAGAATCTTTTTTTGTGAGTTGTCAGTGCAGACCTTAATAAAGCCTAATTCCTGTCTACTGTCTTTTTATGTCACTTTAACAATGTCAGTTCATTAATAATTACTTACTATGTTGTTCATATAGCTCTTTCAGTTGAAAGATGAAAAGTTTGGTATGTGTGCAAAATACTCATATATTTTGTTTTCTTCTTTGGGGGAAAAATCTAACAAAGGTCATCTCATCTCATTGCATGCCTGATATACAGCAGATAAAAATTTTCAGAATGATTTCATGCCTGTCACAGCCCCTGTACTGGTCTGCATTTATAGAATATTTCAAAGTTGTGTTCATTTCTATCCCAGTCAGATTGTGGAGAAGGCTTTGCTCTTAATAACAGAATGAGTCTGCCAAGTTTCTTATAAAGGAGGAAATGGCAGGAGTGCATTTAACCTACTTTGAACAAATTGCATTGGCTGACAGTCAAATATCATATTGATTTTAACACTGCTCACTTTATAATTTGCTACATGTTTCTAGTCCAGCATATCACCCTGACCTTCTTATATCCCTGTGTTATGGGCGGTTTCAGATTTATTGAGGTAGGAACCTAGCTTGTTTTAATGATGCATTGGCTCCTGCTGAAAAGACACAAATGATGCCTTCTGATTTCTTTCTTTTTCTTTCTTTCTTTCTTCTTTGTTTATTTTTTAATTTTGCTGCTGTTGTTTTGCACATTTATTCATGCTATGCTGTTGACAATTTTGGATATATGCATGATTTTGGGGTCTGAAGTGATGTAAACCTCACTTATACATTTCAAAAGTATTCTTCGTAATTCTGGCTTGTATCACAGATGTCAAATATCATAACCTGTGTTTAGATTCAGTGAGGGACCAAAGCAGAAGTTGAAAGATTTTTCAGATAATAGCTGTCTTTTGAAACAGTGAATTGAGGCACATTGAGAGATAGTTATCTATCTTAATTTCATACATCTAAAATGCAGCTTTGTATCTAACCTAACAAAGCCAGTTTCAACAAGTCCAAGGAGGGGAATCATGACTCCAGAAAGCAATTCATAACTTTTTATACACTTGTCTAAGAATGAGAGAAATTACTCCTTCTGTCTGCCTCTCACTCACCAGGTCTGTTTAGACTGCACAGCTGAACCTTGAAAGAGATGATTCTCACCTTTAAATCACCAGTGTTCCACTGAAATCCATTTTAGGTCTTTAAACTCTGATAAATGCTACAGCTCTTTGTTCTTATTTTTCTAGATTGGATACTTTTGGAGGATATATTTCTTCAAAAGGTATTTGCTTTATTGAATTATGAGTAACACTATACCTAAGAGGTCAGCACACTTTTATGATACTATTAAAAATAAAATAATAATTTAAAAAATCCCCAAATCCAGAAACCTCAATCTTCTTTGCAAAGCAACAGCTGTTCAAACTGCTGCTCTTTCCCTTCTTCTTCTCTCCTTGATGATTTATAAATTTAATACATAGTAGCTTTGCTTTTACTTTGCATGACCAGACATTGTTCAGCTTTGGACTATTGCCCTTTCACCGACCTACTGTACCAAATAATTCTTTACATTACCAAAGCACTGCTAGATTAACCTCCTAGGCTTTTGATAGATCTAATTTCCCTCCTTTCTCTACTCAGGTTGCCTAGGGGCTGCTGGAGAGTCATAGCCTGGAGCACCCATATTAATCAGTGACTGAGGTATGATTGGAGGAAGGTGATGAGAACTCATGACAACATGTTGCTTGCCAGCACTAATGAAATGGCTCTGTCATTCAACACATTCCTTTTGGATAGAGATGTATTTTTGTAATATGTTATGAGGAGCTGCTGAGATCCCTCAGGTTATTCAGTCTAGAGAAGAGGAGATTGAGGGGAGGCTTCCTACCAGCCTACAGTTTTGTCATGAAGGCAGCAAAAGAACAAGTATCAATCTCTTCTTTCTGGTGACACACAATGAAATGGAGCTGAAACAGGGGTAGGTGAGGCTGGCTTCCAGGGCACTGGTCATGGCTCCAAGCTGTCTGAGCTCCACAGGTGTTTGGACAGTGCTCTCAGAAATATGGTTTGAATTTTGAGTCATCCTTTGTGGAGTTTGGAATTGAAATTGATGATTCTTTCTTGTTTCAGATACAAGAAGCACATACTCTGATAGAGTATTTCAGCTACCCAAGTGTCTGCTGGAAAAGCAACACAGAGAGCTGCAAGCAACTCAGGAAACTCATGTGCTACATTGCTGCCCAGATTTCTTTTGGATTCACTACAGGAAAAACTGGTTGTAAGTTACTGAATTCCTTTATTCATAAAAGTTTATTATTCTTCATTTTTATTTCGAACAAAAACAAAAAAAAAAAAAAAAACACACATTCTTGTAATTGAGCCATGGAGAACCTCTATTCTAATTAGTACAATTTCAAGGAAACTAAAGCATTTAAAATTTATACAATTGTCTCTTTTTTTTCGGGGAACTTGACTCCTTTTTGTTTGTATGTGCGCATTTGAGTGTAATTGATTTTTGAAATATAAAAGATTTTCAATCAAAATAAGTAAATAAACTTTATTTTCAGCACTGTTCTCTCGAGGTTTCTTATGAGATAAATATATTTCTTGACAAATCATGGAAAAGTGGCAAGAAACCTTCATGGTTGCAAAGGATCTGTGGCTAATAGATAATAGCCATCTGAGCATGAACCAGCAATGTGCCCATGTGGCCAAGAATGCCAACAGTCCTGGCTTGTATCAGAAACAGCGTAGTCAGCAGGAGCAGGGAAGTGATCATCCCTCTATTCTTGGCACAGGGAGGGCTGCATCTCAAGTACTGAGTTCAGTTTTGGGGCCTCTTACTACAAGAAAGACATTGAGGCCCTGGTGTGTGTTCAGAGAAGAGCAACAAAACTGTGAACAGCCTGAAGCACTAGTTTTATGAGGAGTGGCTGAGGCAACTGAGATTGTTTAATTTGGAGAAGAAAAGGCTTGGGGAAGGTATTAGAGCTCTGTCTGACTACTGGAAGGAAGGGGTGGCAAGACTGGAATTGGCCTCTATTCCCATGTAAAAATGATAGCACAGCAATAATAATAGAAACATAGAATCATGGAGTCATAGAGTTATAGAATCATGTAATGGCTTGGGCTAGAAAGGACTTCAAGGATCATCAAGTTCCAACACCCCTGCCACAGGCAGATTTGCCAGTCACTAGATGAAACACTAGATCAGATTCCACACTCCCCATTCAACCTGGTGTTAAACACCTCCAGGAGATGGGCATCCATAACCTCTCTGGTCAACCTGTTCCACCAACTCTCAGTGAAAAGCTTCCTCCTGATATCTAACCTAAATCTCCCTTCCTTTAGTTTTAAAACATTCCCCCTTATCCTATCACTATCTACTCATGAAACAAGTTAATTTCCTGCATGTTTATAAACTCCCTTTAAGTACTGGAAGGCCACAACGAGATATCCCCATATCCTTCTCTTTTCCAGTTCCATTTCCTTCTGTCTATAGTAGATGTAAGTCACACCAGGGGAGTTTCAGATCGGATATTAGGATTTCAGAAAGAATGGTGAGGTATTGGAACGTGGTGCCCAGGGAGGTGATTGAGTCCCCATTCCCTGATATTTTCAAGAAACACAGAGATGTGGCAGTGAGGGACATGATTTAGCAGACAGTGTAGTGATGGTCTGATAGTTGGAGTCTATGACTTTAGTGGCCTTTTCCAACTTTAAGTGATTCTATGATTTTATGATTCTTTCTGTAACTGCATCCTCAATGAAGCACCAGCTGTACTTCCACTTACAATTTTTTGAGACATTGCCAATGCATGAACATCTCTTTGGGTATTTTTTTCCCAGCCTGAAAGTAGTTTTCATAAGAAAGAGTGAATCAAGTATCAAAAATAATGCAGATACTTGTTTATCTTACCTTAAGAAGAAATAAAACATACATTATACACCGTTGTGATCAAGGCTGTGCCAAAGGGATGAAGTGCTGCCTTCATTGCAAATGACAAAGAAACCAAATGTGATGCTAAAAGCAATATAACCTCTTCTCCCTTTCTAAGGGGAAATGGAGGTAGCTTCTCTATGTTAGCTGTCTGGAATAAAAAAAAAAACAAAACTTTATTATGCTTTCTCTGCTCTACTCTTTCCTTTTCACTCTCCTTCCTCTTCTCTTTTAACTTATCAGTTCATCACATAGCAAATGTCTCCTCAATTTATCTCCTTTTCAGATTTCATTGACCTATGACTCATAATGTCCCAATTTGCTTCAAGTTTTCTTATTTATGCCATTCCTTGAACCAATACATTTTGATCTAAGAAATGGCATTCTCTTCTCAGTGTGTATGGAGCACAGTCTGTGGGTGCCATCATTTCAGAAAAAGCAGTCACCCAATATATGAGATTGTGACAAGGTATAATGTAATGGTAGTTATGTGAACCTCCAATAAACTAGTGGTACTTCACAGATTACTTGGAGAGAAAGTCTTTTAGCGTGCTTGAAGAAGTATGAAATGAATTTCATTTCCTTCTCATTTGCCTTGCTTTTGAAAGGTTTCATGCAAGATATGTGACCAACTATTATGGTACTAATCCATCCATGACAGAGCTCAATTTTCCCTGAGAATTTACTTTTGAATGGGCTGCAGAAAAACTTGAGAGCTCAAAATTAAAGTACACTGAACAGAGCAACCACTGAGCTGTGGGCAGCTGTCTGTCAAGAAAACCTGTTGGGGGAAAAAAAGAATGTAAATTAGATTTTATTTTTATTTATGTTTTTAAAGCAGTCTACAGAGGTAAAGTTTTATAGCCCTGTGTGTAAACAAGAGCAATGAGATGGAAGTGATGTTAAGCTGCTGTTGTGAGTTATTCTCATTAGAGAAAAAAAAAATCATAATAAAAAAAATTACAGGTTACTGACAGTTTAAAAACAACACATCTAGTCACCATTATGAATGAACAGAAACTCTGCATTAATTAAGATGCTGCTTGATTTGTTTGTTAGGGGTTTTTAAATTATTTTATTTTTGTTGCTATTCTTTTCCTGTAACTAGAAATCTAACTTCAGTCTGTTATAACCAAAATTCTAGGATAGAATCCTGAGAGTTACTGAACTATAGTCTAAAATGTGCAGTGCAATTCGAGGTAATAATATATAGATACAGTGATCTGAAGTGTGAAGTAAACCTGTTTCTCTTAAGAGATGGGCAAGGCTATGATGTTGTTGTTGTATAGTTCTTGCTCCAGTGATAGAGATGGTGCACCTCACACCAGGTGACGCACGCAGAAAGGTTGATGACCTCTCCAACACTGTGCTTCTTTTCAGAGAGTCAAAGGTGAAAGGAGAGAACAATAGGATGCCACTCACGTAACTGAACTCTGCAGCCATTCTACCTCAGTGAAAGCATTTCACAATGGAATTTTAAGTGTAACTGTTTTAATTAATTGTGCCAAACTTGATCTGGCTTTAAGTACACAGGTGTTGAGGTTTGAAGCATTAATTACATGACATCCCTCCCTCCCCTCAGGGGAAGGAAAAGGAATAGCAAAAAAAAAAAAGAAAACTCGATTGAAATAAGAGAACTAATTTATTAAAATGAATGTGAAGTAATATAGAATAGTTAGGAATAATTAATAAATCAAAAACGGGAGGAGAGAGAAAGAGTCTGAGTCCTTAACAGCAGGCCCTCACTGCTGGCCTCCTACAAGGTCAGAGATATCTCTCCCCTTTCTCAGAATTGAAAATCACATGGGGAGTACTGGAGACTTCTGAGGATTGTACTGTGTTTCTTCTCAGTGTATCTTTCTCTCAGAAAGCCAAAAGTCTTGAGAGAGTATCTGAGACTGCAAGTAGCATAAGACCCAGGCAGTCCACCCAGCACTGTACTTAAGCACCAAACAGTTTTCTGCATGATATCATGGTATGGAATACTGACAAATCCAGGACAACAGGGTACAAGACACATGAATGAGATGTTGATTTTGCAATCCATTTCTCCATTACATAGTTAGCATTGATATCATCAAATGATGAACAAAGTGAAATTTCCTTATTTTCTAACTGTGGATTCTAGAATGTAAATGTCTCTCTGTAATAGTAACTATAGTTCTTACACTGAAGAGAAGAAAAGATAAAGAAATTATTTTTTAAAGTATGCTTCATTATAAACATACCTCCATCTCAGATGTGAGTCTAGGATGTTGTCTGAAAAGCTCTCATTTATATCCATCGAGTTTGGGGGAATCTAAATAAGTAGCTCAGATAGAGATGTCTATATATAAACGGAACTATATCAGCCAGTATCCTTATATTAAAAATATGATAATTCTACTTTGCAGCAACCTGTACTTGAGGACTAATCTTTTTAAAAATATAAACAAATTTAACTTTATCTAAAAAAGTTCCCTGGGTTGACTGTGACCTTTTTTTTTTTTTTTTTTTTTTTTTGGTGGCACATGTTATTACATTCTACCTCTGCCCTGAAGCAAAACTGTACAAATTTGTGAATTTGCCTGAGGCAAAAAGTCACCCAACATCTGATAATCACTGCTCTGGGGAATGAAAGATGAAATGGAAGGATATTTGGTGAAACCAGAAAGATGTGTGATTTCTTCCCACCAAACAGAATTGGAAGTAATAGGACAAATCAGTAAAACTGCAGCAATTTATGTAAGCTGAGAAAATAACTCAGATCCTTGTTCTCAAAAATATTGTTTCTTTTTTTCCCCAATATGTGTTATAATTAATGTAAGCTACAAGAGAAAAAATATTTCCATGTATCTGCCATTGTGTGACACTGAATAAATATTCCTGAAAATATTTTTGTATTGCTTTGACAAGTACATTGTTCTCAGATCCCTGTGGAAATTTTTCAAGGTGTTGGCTGCAGGGAAGCTTACAGCATCTCTGAAATAGTTGTCCATGAAGTTGGTCAGTAACACAAGAACTTCCCTCAAATTAGTAGGATGTCTGTGGAGAGGATCCATACAAAGAAATGCATATGTCAAACATTTTCACACTCATATTGAAATAATTACTGCTAGTCCCATGCTTGATCCCAAGATATCTAGATTTCATGAAAATGTAATTATAGCACACAATGGATTTACATGCTATCTTTTTCACACACACTCCTGTCTGTATTTAAGATACATTTCTGTACCCAATTTAATCACATTACTGTTCCACCCACAAGCTTATATAGATTATTTAGTATGTCTTGTTCTTTTTTTTTTTTCTATTTCTTTTTGCTTGTGGTAGCACAAGGACAGGTTAATGCACATCACATTTATGCTATACAAGAATCATGTAAGGTTTTTTAAAAAAAACTCTTTAAAAAAGACTTGTAATGAAATAGCTAAAATCTCGTCAGAAACTTCTGCAAATTAGATATTTCCAAAAAAAGGTTATTTATTTGTAAATTGTCATGAAATTTCTTAACACTGCGTTGGATAAATGTCTGTAGTATACCAGAGGTTAAAAATCCCATTTTCTTCAGTACTCTGATGTCCTGTCTCTTTCTACTGGCAGATAACTTGTATCATTATCAGTACATTTTTTCTTAATCATATGGTAAGGCATGACATAATTAAAAAGAAGCATAAGATTTGCCTGAGTTAAACCATCTTCATTTTCAAACATTTTTCCTCCTTGAAAGGTGGATACTCCTGCTAGCTTTCCTTTCAAAATGCTTTATTTTTAATCACATCAGTGATGAATGGTAACATTTTTAAGCAACTATCTGTAAGCGACAATAGAGTTAGTTTTTTGTTTTTGTTTTTGTTTTTTTTTTTTGCTGTAAAGGAGAAGGACTTGTCAGAACCCCAACAGCAACCATCTTAAGGTTTTACTGGCAAAAGTGTCAGCTCATTCAGTTCAGTGCCTTGCTTTCACAGAGGTTGGTACCAGAGACACAAAAGATAGCGCATAATGCCCTGATCCTGGAAGGATATCTTTGTTTTGTAAAGGCTCTATTTGCTTCTGGCCTCTTAGCATATCTACTGGCTGTTTAGAGAATTATAGATTTGAATACCCCTCCTCATACATATTTATAACCTAAGCTGTGGAGTTTCACCCAGCAATTTCTGCCTGTGGTGATTTTAACTAAATGAAAACAGAGGAAAGCAGAAAAGAAAACATTTTTTTTTCTAAAAAGCTAAATAAAGAAAAAAAAGCAAGTTCTGCCTGTGAGAATCAAGTGTTGTTTCTGCATTAGAATTGTATAGTATTATTTTTATTTTATGATCTCTGCTATCATAGTTCTTTTTGGGAGTCCTTCTACTTAACTTGGGGAAGATCACCTTCCCAGGAACGCATACTCTGTATATAAGTGCATATATGTATATTTGGTCATACACACTGCAAGAATATCCTGCACGAGAGCAAACCAGGGAACAAGCCATGGCATGCCCGAGGAAGCGCCTGACATTGGGAAGGCCTGACATCATCCCCCAGTGCTCTTTGTTTAACGATGATGACTTTAAGGAAAATCACCATATCAATAGGACAAGGAGAGCACCGAGACATCTTGGAGACAACAGGATGACTACTGACTGGCACCAGATAACAAATAAATTAACAAGTAAATAACAAATGTAAACCTTCTGATAAGATTGTGAACCTGGAGTACCCAGCCATTGGGGAATCAGGGGAGGGGGGAGGCAAGGGGGAGAAAACAGGGTATAAAGGCTGTCATGTTGTGTCCATAGGCGCGCTATTACTTGTGGGATGCCCGCCATTGCAATCGCGAATAAATTTTGCTTTTATCAGAGATACCGTCCTGACAAAATTACTTGGATTATTTCCAACAATTTGGGGGCTCGTCCAGGATTATTATCGCCTCTTTGAGAGTTTCCCTACTGCCCTGCACAGGATAGGTGCACCCCGCTGATTTCAGCGGTCCTGTCTGGGTGGTGGGGTGACTCCTTGGTACGGCCGATAAAAAACCGAGACTGTTTCATAAAGGACGGACTCTGTAAAAGCCAAGGGGCAGGTAGGCACGGGTGTTGGCCATTGCGACCCAGTAACTTCGTGCACGGACCAAGGTAAGGGGATTTAACTCTTTCCTTGGGGGTCGGTTGAGACTCTTGAGTGTGTGTGACTGAGACGCGCTGTCAGTGCGAAGCGAGTGCTGAGTCCCGACCTGCGGTTCCGCTGTCCCGCGAGGGGCACGGCCAGGGACGGACGAAGCGGCTGTGTTGGTGAAAGGAAGAGTCTCGGGAGGGAGCTGTTGGTGTGCGGTACCCTGTGCACTTGACGAAGTGCCAGCAGTACGCCCCTATTAATCCGAGATAGGAGTGTAGTACTCCTGAGGGATTGGGCCTAAAATCCGAGAATCAGAGTGTGGTAACCTGTGAGCTGGGGAGTTCACAGTAGCATTCTGGAGGGATGGGTAATAGGAGTTCCCGAGAGCAGGGGAAAAAGGTCCCCGGAATGGTGCCTAGAGAGAGCCAGCCCCTTGGGAGAAGTGTTTCAAAATTGGAAAATAATCCCAAAACTAGGAAAAGAACAGGGAAAAGATGTTTAAATACTGTATACAGTAGAGAGCCACTACAGGGAAAATCATTATTTTGGCCAAAATAGGAGTCTGACGAAAATTGGGCCTGTCAGACTTTGTATTTATATGTAAACAGTAAGACTCCTTTTTCTGAAACAGAATTGGCTTAGGTCGCTTAATGAGTGCAAGAAGTAAAAAAATGTTCCTCGCGAGGAGTCCAAGTTCAAAGGAAATAGGAAAGAGAAGCAGAAAGATCATAAATGGGATCCCTTAGATAACTCCCCCCCCCTTTTTCAATTTCTAAAGCAGTGCAATTTCTAAAGCAGCGGTGACCTCTCCAGAGGAGGAGAGTGGGTGCTGCTGATCTGTGCAGGGTCCTGGAGAGAGGATGCGCTCTCAATTACTGAGGGAGTTGGAGTAATGCGAATGGGACCTGGAGAGTTTTCCTTTCTCTAATACTAACCTTACTAATACTTCACTTTATCCTCTTAAGGCAGTCTTAGGTCAAAGGGAAAAAAGGTGCAGTAATGCCTGCTGTTTTTACTAGAAGAGAAGTTAGGAGTTGCAAGAAAAATTCCTTAACTGAGGATCCTATAAGTGTAGCAGAACAATCAGATCAATTTCTGGGGCCTAATTTCTACTCTGGATGGAAATGATGTTTATCATTGATATGTTGATTATTGGAGAAGGAGGTTGGCAGCTATGCAAGTGTGGGAAATGAATACAGAGGGAAGGTTGAGCTCTGGAGGAAGGCAGGGAGAGAGGAAGGATCCTGAGGATAAATTGTACTGAGTATTGTCACTGTCTTTATGATTGTTAAATGTTTATGTGCTGAAGGTGTTGTGTTATGTTATGTTGTGTACGAGGCTGTTATGGAACAAGGGGTGTCTAAAGTGATATGAGAAGACCCCCTGGGTTGTATTTTGGCTCACTGGAGAAACATTGCTGGTGAGCCAGGGGGAATATTGAATAAGAAACCAGGAACGTAAATGAAGTAATGGGACCAGTTTTATAATTGAGTACCCTAATCATGGGACCAAGTGCTGGATGTTTGTGGAAGTTGAGGAATTGTGTTGTTTGATTTGTGGATTTTGAAGGCACTGGGAGAAACCGTCTTAATGGTATGCAGAAATGCAGTTGTTAATGGTATGCGGAAATGCAGTTTTTAATGGTATGCGGAATTGCAGTTGTTAATGGTATGTGGAATTGCAGTTGAGAGTACAAATAGTGGAATTGTGGAAAAACAAACAAACAAAAAAATGGCAAAAAGGTTAAGGAAAACAGTGAGTTTGGGATATTAGATTTGGGCCGGCAGGAGAACACATCCCCGCACACCCCCCCCCACTGCGGCTTGTAAGAACAACTTGGAGTGGGAGAAAGAGCTGGGGGCTGGAGCCTCCCGCTGTGATGTGAAGGGTGCAGTGCTTGTGAATGGGGATGGGACGGACATCGGAAGTGAGAATAGCCGTCATCTGCAGAGAGCTGGGGAAACCCAATTTCCCAGTGTGAGCACTGGAAGCCTGGGGAGAGAAGGGAGTGAAACTGAAATACAATGTTAGTAATGGCTGTGATGATGGGAGTTTGGGAAGTGAAAAGGGCTTGGGAAAAACAAACTGAGGAATGCAAAGTTGAGCAAGGTTAACAGGGATGTCCTTACCTAGAAGAAGAGGTAAGAGGAGCCTGGAAGGACTCAGGGAGAGTTCCACCCTGCCAGGCCTGAAAGCAGCAGGGGAAGCAGGCTGAAGAGGTTTATTTTCTGGTACATCTGGGTGCGTCTTACTGTTACCCGTAGATGATTTTTGTAATAGTTGTAGAAGCTACTGGCAAGAGAAGTTTACTTTTTTTTTTGGACCAATTAAATACAGGCTAGGAGAACAAGTAGGAATATATAAATTCTTGTACATGCCAGGTTCTCCAAAACGATTATTTGGGCATGACATGTTAGAATAGTTGAATGTAGAGATTAAATTCAGTAGAGACGATTGGACCTACTTGTCAAGCAAGAGCAATGGACTGAAAATTTTAAGTCTGGCTTTAACACAAACTGGGGAAAGCAATGTCGTACTCCCAGAAGTTACGTAAATCCTACATTGGGTATACACAGGATTGCAGGCATCAGGGATGCCTGGCAGAGCCAAAAATGCAGCCCAATGAAAGTTAAGTTAAAGATGGGAGCCAGCCCAACCAGGGTAAAGCAATGCCCTTTGAGGATACAAGATTGTAGGAGGATAAAAGAAATAAAAATAACTTTTTGGATTTTGGATTACTAATTGGATAGAAATCCAAATACAACACCCAATCTTGCAAATGAAAAATTGGATGGCAAGAGCTATAGTTTGGTACAAGGTTTGAGGGCAATTAATAGAAAAGTTGAATATATACAACACATGGTGTATATCTTTATTAACCAAGTTAAGGAATAAGTAGGTGGGTTTTACCGTTCTGGACTTGAAGTACACCTTTTTCTGCCTGGTTTTGCAAAAGAAAGTCTAAAATTATTTGCCTTTGAATAGAAAAACTCAAATATGGAGAGAAGAAAAAAAAAAATAAATAATAATTAAAAGTAATAATAATAATAATTCAGTTAACCTGCACAGTGTTACCCAGGGTTGTGAGAACAGCCCAATGATTTTTGAGAACTGGTCAACTCGTGAGCCTGAGATTTGGGTTCACCATCTCACAGTGGAACTTTACTGCAGTACGTGGATGCTACAGTAACAAAGGACTGTGTGCAATGGACTGTGAGCTTGCTGAATTTCTTGATTTAAATGGCTATCAAGTTTCTCAACAGAAAGAACAACTGATCAAAGAGAAGGAAGCAACTTGCTGAACACCCAGAACACCAACGCAGAGCTGCCTCCAAGCCAGCAGTGTGCGACTGCATGGAGGCTGTCTGTACAAGTAGTCAGAGCTACAGGAGGAACCGTTGGACGATGCTGAGGAGTCCTGGATTCATCGACGGAAGCAGCTTTGTGAAGACAAGGAAACTGTAAGGCAGGACATGCAGTAACTGCTACTGACAAGGTAATTGAAGCAAAACCATTACCTGTGGGGACTTCCACTCAGAAGGCTGAAATAATTGCCTTGACAAGAACCTTAAATATATGGATGGATGCTAAATATGCTTTTGGGGTGGTACCCACTCGTGGTACCATCTGGAAAGAGCAAGGATTGTTTACACACAAGGAAAACAAATTCAGCGTGATGTAAATCTACCAAAGAACATCATGGCTGTTATACATTGTAAAGGACATCAGAAGAGTGACCCTGTACAGGAAACTGGAAATATGATGATGGATCAGGGGGCAAAACAGGCAGCTGAAGGAAAAGAAATTGGTGAACGGCTTTAATTCCAGACGGTAAACTTGAAATACCTGAACCTTAGTCAGAACTTATAAGGTACTCTAGAAAGGATAGGAATCTAATTAATGAAGGGAAGAGAGCAAGCTGACAGATGGGTGCAGACCCAGATGGACACACTGTTGTGCCCATTAGTATTGTATAGAATTTGGTTCTAAGGGAACATAATAAAACATGGGGGGTACAGACACCAGAAAGTAACTGTACAATCCTAGTACCAGGAACAGGGTACAAGTGGGGCATGTTGGAAAGGGAACCTTCCAGGACAACAATTGCAAATTGATTTTTTTTAACTGCCAGGAAAAATGAGGGTTTTGATATATGCTAGTTCTAACCAATACCCTTTCAGGGTGACCAGAAGCATTCCCTTGCAGGACCAATAGAGCCAAGAAAGTAACCAAGGTACTTTTGCAGGAGATTATTCCAAGGTTTGGGTGTCCTGCAACAATACCCTTCAACCAGGGAACTCATTTTATTGCAGAGATTGTCCAAGAGGTCAGCAAGCATTGGGAATAAATTGGCAATTGCACACAGCACACAGACCACAGGCGAGTGGTCAGGGGGAAAAGATGAACTGTCTAATTAAATCACAGGTTGTAAAACTGGGACAGGAAGCTGGACTATCCTGATCACAGTTGTTGCCTTTGGCTCTCCATAGTACCAGAACAAAACCTAGAGCCAAAGAGGGGTTAAGTCCTTTCAAAATACTGTACAGAAGGCCTTATGTTGTACAAAAGGGGATTTCTACCCAAGTAGGGAGCGAAATACTAACTGAGCATGTGATAAGTCTGCAGGAATGGCTTTGAGAAAAGGAGAAACTGGTTCTAGGAACTAGAGCCCAAGGCCTTGATATGGCTCGATAATATGTATGTAACAAATCTCTTTAAGATTCACCCCTGGAACCAAGGTGGGTAGGTCTGTTCCAGGCGCTGCTAACATCCCACACAACAGTGAAAGCATTGTGGATACATCATACTAGAGTTAAGAAGGTCCCTCAAACACAATGAGATCTGAAATCAGCTGGACCCTTCAAATTGTGAATCTAAGGACAGAAATGTGGGCTCTTGTAACTGATAGAAATGTTGATTTGATGAGTGCAGCATTTGATGTAAATACTTATGTATCTCTTGTGACAAACATTATTACATATCAATATTATTTGGTATGTGGGCAAGCTAAGGATTTAAACTTTTCTTGTTGTTCCTGATGATTTTAAGGCAAGAAATCAAACTGTTGCAGGGTTTGAGTCACTGTCCTGGTGGGTGATAATCAACAAGAATGTAGATTGGGTTAACTACATCTGTTATAATCAATGGAGATTTACAAATTATACAAAGAGTGCAGTGAAGAGAATTGCAGGACAGTTATATGCCACA
>NW_024962253.1:3603032-3628327 GCF_019238085.1 Lagopus leucura
GTGTGGAAATGCAACTTTTAATGGTATGTGGAAATTATGTGGAAATGCAGTTTTTAATGGTATGTGGAAACGCAGTTTTAATGGTATATGGAAATGAAGAAATGCAATTTTAATGGTATGTGGAAATTATGTGGAAGTGCAATTTTAATGGTATGCAGAAATGCAGTTGTTAACGGTATATGGAAATTATGTGGAAATACAGTTTTTAATGGTATGTGGAAATGCAGTTTTTAATGGTATGTGGAATTGCAGTTGAGGGTACAAATAGTGGAATTGTGGAAAAACAAACAAACAAAAAAAAAATGACAAAAAGGTTAAGGAAAACAGTGAGTTTGGGATATTAGAGTTGGGCCAGCACGAGAACACATCCCCGCACACCCTCCCACTGCGGCTTGTAAGAACAACTTGGAGTGGGAGAAAGAAGTGGGGGAGCCTCCCGCTGTGATGTGAAGGGTGCAGTGCTTGTGAATGGGGATGGGACGGACATTGGAAGTGAGAATAGCCGTCATCTGCAGAGCTGGGGAAACCCGGTATCAGTGTGAGCACTGGAAGCCTGGGGAGAGAAGGGGGTGAAATTGAAATATAATGTTAGTAATGTCTGTGATGATGAGAGTTTGGAAAGTGAAAAGGGCTTGGGAAAAACAAACTGAGGAATGCAAAGTTGAGCAAGGTTAACAGGGGTGTCCTTACCTAGAAGAAGAGGTAAGGGGAGCCTGGAAGGACTCAGGGAGAGTTCCACCCTGCCAGGACCGAAAGCAGCAGGGGAAGCAGGGTGAAGAGGTTTGTTTTCTGGTACCTCTGGGTGCCTCTTATCTGTGCTACATCAAGAATTGCTACCTGTAGATGATTTTCGTAATAGTTGTAGCAGCTACTGGCAAGAGAAGTTTACTTTTTTTTTGGACCAATTAAATACAGGCTAGGAGAACAAGTAGGAATATATAAATTCTTGTACATGCCAGGTTCTCCAAAACGATTATTTGGGCATGACATGTTAGAATAGTTGAATGTAGAGATCAAATTCAGTAGAGACAATTGGAGCTACTTGTCAAGCAAGACCAGTGGACTGAAAATTTTAAGTCTGGCTTTAACACAAACTGGGAAAAGCAATGTCGTACTCCCAGGAGTTACGTAAATCCTAAATTGGGTATATACAGGATTGCAGGCATCAGGGATGCCTGACAGAATCTAAAATGCAGCCCAATGAAAGTTAAGTTAAAGATGGGAGCCAGCCCAACCAGGGTAAAGCAATGCCCTTTGAGGATACAAGATTGTAGGAGGATAAAAGAAATAAAAATAACTTTTTGGATTTTGGATTACTAATTGGATAGAAATCCAAATACAACACCCAATCTTGCAAATGAAAAATTGGATGGCAAGAGCTATAGTTTGGTACAAGGTTTGAGGGCAATTAATAGAAAAGTTGAATATATACAACTCATGGTGTATATCTTTATTAACCAAGCTAAGGAATAAGCAGGTGGGGTTTACCGTTCTGGACTTGAAGTACACCTTTTTCTGCCTGGTTTTGCCAAAGAAAGTCTAAAATTATTTGCTTTTGAATAGGAAAACTCGAATATGGAGAGAAGAAAAAAAAAAAAAAATTAAAAGTAATAATAATAATAATTCAGTTAACCTGCACAGTGATACCCAGGGTTGTGAGAACAGCCTAGTGATTTTTGAGAACTGGTCAACTTGTGAGCCTGAGATTTGGGTTCACCATCTCACAGTGGAACTTTACTGCAGTACGTGGATGCTACAGTAACAAAGGACTGTGTACAATGGACTGTGAGCTTGCTGAATTTCTTGATTTAAATGGCTATCAAGTTTCTCAACAGAAAGCACAACTGATCAAAGAGAAGGAAGCAACTTGCTGAACACCCAAAACACCAATGCAGAGCTGCCTCCAAGCCAGCAGTGTGCGACTGCATGGAGACTCTGTGCCAGTTGGTCAGAGCTACAGGAGGAACCGTTGGACGATGCTGAGGAGTCCTGGATTCATCGACGGAAGCAGTTTTGTGAAGACAAGGAAACTGTAAGGGAGGACATGCAGTAACTGCTACTGACAAGGTAATTGAAGCAAAACCATTACCTGTGGGGACTTCCACTCAGAAGGCTGAAATAATTGCCTTGACAAGAACCTTAAATATATGGATGGATGCTAAATATGCTTTTGGGGTGGTACCCACTCGTGGTACCATCTGGAAAGAGCAAGGATTGTTTACACACAAGGAAAACAAATTCAGCATGATGTAAATCTACCAAAGAACATCATGGCTGTTATACATTGTAAAGGACATCAGAAGAGTGACACTGTACAGGAAACTGGAAATATGATGATGGATCAGGTGGCAGAACAGGCAGCTGAAGGAAAAGAAATTGGTGAACGGCTTTAATTCCAGACGGTAAACTTGAAATACCTGAACCTTAGTCAGAACCTATAAGGTACTCTAGAAAGGATAGGAATCTAATTAATGAAGGGAAGAGAGCAAGCTGACAGATGGGTGCATACCCAGATGGACACACTGTTGTGCCCGTTAGTATTGTATAGAATTTGGTTCTAAGGGAACATAATAAAACATGGGGGGTACAGACACCAGAAAGTAACTGTACAATCCTAGTACCAGGAACAGGGTACAAGTGGGGCTTGTTGGAAAGGGAACCTTCCAGGACAACAATTGCAAATTGATTTTTTTTAACTGCCAGGAAAAATGAGGGTTTTGATATATGCTAGTTCTAACCAATACCCTTTCAGGGTGACCAGAAGCATTCCCTTGCAGGATCATTAGAACAAAGGAAGTAACCAAGGTACTTTTGCAGGAGATTATTCCAAGGTTTGGGTGTCCTGCAACAATACCCTTCAGGTACTGGAATACTGGAACCAGGGAATTCATTTTATTGCAGAGATTGTCCAACAGGTCAGCAAGCATTGGGAATAAATTGACAATTGCACATAGCACACAGACCACAGGCGAGTGGTCAGGGGGAAAAGATGAACTGTCTAATTAAATCACAGGTTGTAAAACTGGGCCAGGAAGCTGGACTATCCTGATCACAGTTGTTGCCTTTGGCTCTCCTTAGTATCAGAACAAAACCTAGAGCCAAAGAGGGGTTAAGTCCTTTCAAAATACTGTTCAGAAGGCCTTATGTTGTACAAAAGGGGATTTCTACCCAAGTAGGGAGCGAAATACTAACTGAGCATGTGATAAGTCTGCAGGAATGGCTTTGAGAAAAGGAGAAACTGGTTCTAGGAACTAGAGCCCAAGGCCTTGATATGGCTCGATAATATGTATGTAACAAATCTCTTTAAGATTCGCCCCTGGAACCAAGGTGGGTAGGTCTGTTCCAGGCGCTGCTAACATCCCACACAACAGTGAAAGCATTGTGGATACATCATACTAGAGTTAAGAAGGTCCCTCAAACACAATGAGAACTGAAATCAGCTGGACCCTTAAAATTGTGAATCCAAGGACAGAAATGTGAGCTCTTGTAACTGATAGAAATGTTGATTTGATGAGTGCAGCATTTGATGTAAATACTTATGTATCTCTTGTGACAAACATTATTACATATCAATATTGTTTGGTATGTGGGCAAGCTAAGGATATAAACTTTTCTCTTCTTGTTATTCCTGATGATTTTAAGGCAAGAAATCAAACTGTTGCAGGGTTTGAGTCACTGTCCTGGTGGGTGATGATCAACAAGAATGTAGATTGGGTTAACTACATCTGTTATAATCAATGGAGATTTACAAATTATACAAAGAGTGCAATGAAGAGAATTGCAGGACAGTTATATGCCACAAGTAGGGTGGCCTGAGAAAATAGGATCTCCTAAGATATGATAAAGGAATGTATATGTAACACTGGGTACCCGTTGTTGCACCTATGAAGATGGGATGACCCAATAACACAGCTCTGGATGACATAATAATGAAGGCATTGCAAGGGCTTGGTGCCACCCTTGTCAATGAAGTGGCAGAAAAAAAGAAAGATCGGGAATAGACACTTCTGTCACTGGATGGTTGGAGTTCTGGTTTGGTAAATGGAAATGGGTGACTATATCCACATTTACTTCTTTGATAGTAGCAGCAGGAGCCTTGATGGCCACTGGTTGCTGTGTTATCCCCTTTGTGAGGGGACTAGTAGAGTGATTGATAGAGCACTATTGAAGCAAACACTAATGGAGCTATTACATTTGGATAAAATTATGGTATTAGAGGAGATGGGAGATAAAGAAAGTGAAGACGAGGGAGATGTCTGTAAAAGTGAACCTTAAAAAAAAAAATTTTTGCAGAAATCAACAATGTATAAAAAAAAGAAAAAGGGGGAATTGTGAGAATCAAGTGTTGTTTCTGCATTAGAATTGTATAATATTATTTTTATTTTATGATCTCTGCTATCATAGTTCTTTTTGGGAGTCCTTCTACTTAACTTGGGGAAGATCACCTTCCCAGGAACGCATACTCTGTATATAAGTGCATATATGTATATTTGGTCATACACACTGCAAGAATATCCTGCACGAGAGCAAACCAGGGAACAAGCCATGGCATGCCCGAGGAAGCGCCTGACATTGGGAAGGCCTGACATCATCCCCCAGTGCTCTTTGTTTAACGATGATGACTTTAAGGAAAATCACCATATCAATAGGACAAGGAGAGCACCGAGACATCTTGGAAACAACAGGATGACTACTGACTGGCACCAGATAACAAATAAATTAACAAGTAAATAACAAATGTAAACCTTTGATAAGATTGTGAACCTGGAGTACCCAGCCATTGGGGAATCAGGGGAGGGGGGAGGCAAGGGGAAGAAAACAGGGTATAAAGGCTGTCATGTTGTGTCCATAGGCGCGCTATTACTTGTGGGACGCCCGCCATTGCAATCACGAATAAATTTTGCTTTTATCAGAGATACCATCCTGACAAAATTACTTGGATTATTTCCAACATGCCAAAAATTCAATTGATTTGAATTTACACATAAATCCATACTATTTTACTGGGGAAGATCTCCATAACACCTGGCTTTCTGTTATTGTGTGTCCCTTATATTCCTTTGCACGATTCATGGGTAATAGGTCGTAAAGTATTACAATATATGTCTGTTCTTGGTGACATGTGTTGCAGAGTTCAAATCTCCACAAATCAGCTGTTTTCAATATGTTTGTTTGTTTGTTTGTTTGTTTGTTTTCTTATTTATTTATCTTTCACAAAACCACAGAATCACAGAATGGCTGAGGTTGCCCCAAAACACATCCAGATGGTTTTTCAAGATATCCAAGGTTGGAGACTCCACAACATCTCCAGGCAACCTGTGCCAGTGCTCAGTTAGCCAGACAGCGCAGACATGGTTCTGGATGGTCAAACAGAACCTCCAGAGTTTTAGTTTGTGCACATTGCCTGTTTTCCCTCACATCACTGGAAACAACCTTGATCCATTCACTTTGCACTCTCCTTTCAAGTATTTATATCTATTGACAAGATCCCTCCTGAGCCTCTTGTTCTCCAGGCTGACCAGTCTCAGCATCGTACAGTCAGAACCTTGATCATCTTGGTATCCCTATGTCAGAATCTTTCCATGTCTATCATGCCGTGAGGAGATACAAATCAGATAAAGTATTTCCAAGCCTCATCAATACAGACTAGAATGGAAGGATCACCTCTGTTGACACGCTGGCAGTACTGTGCCTAAAGCAGCTAAACATACCTTTAGCTTTCTTAGCAGCAAGTACACTCTACTGGCTCAAGATTAATGAGGTGTCCACCAAGACTCATAGATCTTTTTCCACATACGTGGTTTCCAGGTGGGTAGCTTTCAGCATGTACTATTGCCTAAGGCTGTTCCTCACCAAGTACAGGACTTGGCATTTCTCCTTTTTGAACCTCATGCAATTGTTGCTGAGGTCCTCTGGGGTCAACCACCCCCACTAGTGTGTATCATCTGCAGATGTGGTAGGAAAAATAAAGAAAAAAAGAAAAACGCAGAAGATTACAACTTTACAGATTATTGCTATTACCTATTAGTAATCCAAACTAAATATTTGCAGACAGTCAGGGTTAAAGAGGGCATCATAGAATCATAGAATCATAGAATGGCCTGGGTTGAAGAGAACCACAATGACCATCTAGTTTCAACCCCCGTGCCACGTGCGGGGTCGCCAACCACCAGACCATGCTACCCAGAGCCACATCCAGCCTGGCCTTGAATGCCTCCAGGGATGGGGCATCCACAACTTCCTTGGGCAACATGTTCCAAAGCATCACCACCGTCAGAGTAATAAACTTCCACTTAATATCTAACCTAAATCTCCCCTGCCTCAGTTTAAAACCATTTGCCCTTGCCCAATCACTATCAACCCTTGTAAACAGCCATTCCCCTTCATGTTTATACGCTCCCTTCAAGTATTGGAAGGCCGCGATGAGGTCTCCCTGGAGCCTTCTCTTCTGCAAGCTATACAATCCCAGTTCCCTCCACCTTTCTTTCTAGGAGAGGTGCTCCAGCTCTTTGATCATCTTAGTGGCCCTCCTCTGGACCCACTCCAAGAGCTCCACATCCTTCCTGTACTGGGAGCCCCAGGCCTGAGTGCAGTACTCTAGATGGGGCCTCACAAGAGCAGAGTAGATGGGGACAACCACCTCCCTCTCTCTGCTGGCCACTCCTTTTTTACTGCAGTCCAGAACACACTGGACTGTGCACCTTCCAGGCTGCAAGCACAAACTATTGGCTCATGTCCAGTTTCTCATCCACCAGTACCCCCATGTTCTCCGCAGGGCTGCTCCCAAGGAGATTTTCCCCCAGTTTGCATAAATATCTGAAATTGTGCCAACCCAAGTGCAGCACCCTGTACTTGGCCTTATTGAACCTCATTAAGTTTTCATGGACCGACTTCTCCAGCCTGTCCTGGTCCCTCTGGATGGCTTCCCTTCCTTTAAGTGTATTGACTGCATCACTCAGCTTGATGTCATTCCAACTTGCTGAGGGTGCACTTGATGCCATCATTTATGTCATTGATGAAGGTGTTGAAGAGCACAGTTCCCAAGATCAACCCCTGTGAGACACTGCTTCCGATGACCGGCTTCCACCCTGACATAGAATCATTGATCACAACCCTTTGTCTGCATCCAGCTAACCAATTTCTAATCCATCAAACAGTCCATCCTTCAAATCCACACCTCTCCAATTTAGAGAGAAGGATGTGATAAGGAACTGTGTCAAAGACTTTGCAGAAGTCCAGGTAGATGACATCCATTGCCCTTCCCCCATCAACCGCAGCCGTCACTCCATCATGGAAGGCCACCAGATTGGTCAGGCAAGATCTGCCCTTGGTGAAGCCATGCTGGATGTTCTGAATCACTCTTTATCTCATATATGCTTTAACATAGCTTCTAGGTGGATCTGTTCTTTGATCTTCCCAGGCACATAGGTGAGGCTCACCAGCCTGTTGTACCCAAGTCTTCCTTTCTCCCTTTCTTAAAAATAATGTTTCCCTTTTCCAGTCACTGGGGACTTCACCAGGCAGTCATGATCTTTCAAATATGATGGAGAGTGGCTCAGCAACCATATCAGCCATCTCTTTCAGAACCCTACGAAGAATATCATCTGGCCCCATGGTCTTATTCATATTCAATTTCATGAGGACAACTCCAGACTTGTTCCACTGTTACAGTGGGACAGAAACCAATCCCCACATCCTCACTTAGAGGCTCATGGTCTTGGCAGACATGGGAAGCCTGACCACCTGTCAGATTGAGGCAAAACACTCACTCAGTACCTCAGCTTTTTCTATGTCTGAGGAAGCCAGCTCCCCACTGTATGAATTCTTCTTTGTTTTTGGCTCAAAGCTTGCTTCCTGAGATATTTCTTGTGATAGACTGACTTATCTAGGAGATTAGTGATGGGTGTTACCATGTGGCAATCAACATCACTGTGTGGATAATTTTACATTTGAAAGCATTTCTTTGGAACTGTTTGCCTTCAGAAGAGATCGCTCAGGAATGTTTACTGGCAGAAGATCTAGCCTGTGACCAAATAACTCCAACTTGCTATGGGAGACTGGGGGATGATACCATTGCAAGATACAAGTTGGCGTCTCCCTGCTCCCTCATATCTGCTGGCAAAGCCCGGAAGAAAAGGAGTTCCTGCTGAGATCCAAAAGCCAGAAGCTGTCACACCAAAAAGAGCTGACTCAGCCACTTAGGACTTACAAAAAGTTTGTACTACCATTGGAAAAAGTTGCCTCCCCTTTCCTATCTCCCTGATTAAGATTTATAATAAACTGATCGGACCAACATTTAAACTGCTGTTTCTTAATCTCACTCTGGATATACAGGTATCAAAGAACCTCATCTCCTTCCTATAAATTAGAGCGAGACACCCATTGCCCTTCATCAAAGGGGAACACTCTCCTTGGCCTGTCTCCTCCTGCCTATGTACCTGTGAAAGTACATAGTATAGTATATGTAGTATAGTACCTAGGTTACTATAAAACTTTAGAAGCTACTTCTGGCGCTTGGATTGGCTATTTATTGTGGTAAGCCTTGTCACCTGATTAGTACCAAGTGCCTGTTTTTGCAAATCACTGAGCACTTTCAGCTCCTTTACACTTTTGCCAATACACTTTTCTTAAATTTATCCTTTTAGTTAAAATGCCTCCACTACCAAAAATCATATTTTGACTTAGTTGCAATGAAATTCAGTTTTATTCTGAAATTTCTTTTTTTTTTTTGTTGAACTACTGTCTTTGTAATTGTATATGAAATAAGAAATATTTCAGTCAAATATTTTTTGAAAATGAGTTTTTACTTTTTTTAAAAGATCTTTCCATTTGCAGGGAGTTTCAAAATCTTTTGATTTTGTTCCACTCTCTGTCCTTTTTCTCCTGCTTTTTCAGAGTATTAATTCTCCAGTTTATTAGAAAATAGTTCTCAGTTTCAGAGTTTTCAGAATTTATTGAGGAACCATTCATACTTTTAATTCTTTCTGCTATTCCGTGACTAGGAAAACCTCAATCATTCTCACTGTAAAGCACAGTTCTTACCAGAGTGAGATCTTTATGAATTATCTATCAATGATAAAGGATTTTGAAGTGATTGAGTTAATGGAACAGCTACAACATTAGAGCATTTTCCCTTTTCTATTGAAAATGATTATGTGTTTGCATTTGTGAAAGACAAATATAAGTTTACACTGGCTGAGTGAATGAAATGATATGTTGTGATTTTGAAGATTTTCTCCAATCTGCATGCTCTAACAAGGTCAACATTTGAGTCTTTAGGCACCAAAAGAAAAAAAATAAAAAATAGAAACATCTTTGTAGAGCTTAACAGAATTTCATTTGAATCTTAATCCCTGAACTAGCATACAGCAGATCTTTATTAATTCCCAAATCTGATATCACCAAGTTTGGAAAAAAATAGTGAACAGCAGAAGGCTTTGCTAGCTGGATAGTGGGATTCATTTTCATTTTATGCATCTATGGACATAGACAAATTTCAAAAAGCACGGACAAATTTCAATATGGATTATCCGTATGACTTTCAAGATTTTCAGAGTAAAGGACAATATGTTTCATTATGTCTTAGTTCCAAACCTAGGTTTCTCATTAATTTTGACACAACCTGCTTTCAAGCAGTATGCTCCGTAACTCCTGATTTGGAAACTTCAACAGAAAACAGCTTCTGCACTGTACATAATATTTCAGCTCTGAAAGAAAAGCAGGATTATTATTTACTTTTTTTTTTTTCCTATTTAATTAGATCGTTCATATCTTTCTACATTGAAAAGGAACAAAAAACAATTTGTTGTGATATAAACTTTTTGCTGAAATACATTCCCATGAGGAAAGAAGTACCAACACATTATTTTTAAGTACAAAGGAAGGATATTCTGGATTGGGGGAAAAAAATAGTAATAAAAAACAAACAAACAAACAAAAAACTAGGAAACAAAAATGGCAGTGAATGCCAATTTTACACTGAATTATATTGATTTTATTATGGCTAGAGATTGGGGTGCAAGTTAATGGCACAAAACATACTCAGATAAGTAACATGCTGAGATATTTTAAGAAAAAAATTCTCACTGACACTTTCATGTGTGAGTGCCTTTGAAAACGGTTGCTTAGTTCTCTTTGTTCATAATTTCTTTGTGTCCTGTAAAATGGTAATATTCTCTCTATCAGCTTTGCATTCTAGCAGGATGTGTTTATGCAGCACTTACAACATGATGCTCTAGATTTAATACTTCAAGTTACTACTGCATTGAAAATAATTTGTAAACAAATCCAGTTTGGAACTCGCTTTATCTATTTTCTGTCACATAGACGAGAATAATCATTTATCTTCTAGCAGAAATTTTGGAAACATTTTTTTCTGAAATATCTTTTCATAGTCTTGCTTACATGTCAAAGTCAGGGCCAAAATATATGCATTAAGAAATCCTTGAGACCTTCAAATTTTAAATATAATGTAGAAACCGTTATTCTTACTACTACTACTATTAACTATAGTATTGATGTGAGTGAATTAGCTTTCACAGCATGGAAATAAAAAGCAAATATAGAAACATTATTTCAGACTGTCTGGCTTTAATTTTATACCTATTTGTAGTTTTGAAATATATATTGGCTTGCATCTAGAATCTTATTGATAATCATCTACTGAAATGACGTTAAAAAGATAAGAGAAAGAAAAACATTGAAGGACAAAGAGTGAGAATGCTACAAAATATTAAAATTAAAGAAAGAAAAAAAGGAAAAAAGAGAAAAGCCCAATAGTATAAAATAAGCAATTCTTAGGAACTCATGCTGAGACTTTTGCTACAGAGGAGCCTAGAAAACAAACACAAGCATAAAGTCTGCTCTCAGTGTGTGCCTTTAAGCCATTGGCATTAATTAAGATTCTATGGCTTACAAACAATTATGACATAATTAAAGTGAGATCTTTCCGGAGTAAAACAATAAGAAATGACTTTTAGAAACCATGGGAACTATTAAAACGGCACATCAGTACCAAAATGAGCAATATTTACTAGTATTAGCACTATTAAAATGCCTTTTGAAGACAAACTTAGGCAATTATTACTCAGAAAAAAACTCACTCTTTGAGATATAGAACAGTGATAATTAAATCCTGCTCTATATATCTCTGTTTTTGGTGTTTGACAGAATGAAGTCTTTAGGAGAATCTATTTTAATGACCTTGAGTTAGCAAGGTTTTCAGAGAGACTGCGCCTAGCAGGAGACCGATATTTAGTTTATGTTTTATTATTGGCATTATTTTAAAGGTTAAGGAGCTGTTTTAAGGGCTCATTCTACATGGAAACATACTGATGACTGTAACAGATTGGAAACTTTCTGAAGCTGGGTTTTGTCCTCGCTACCCTTACCTGTTACAGGAAGCTTAGAACACAATATGAATTCTTCTCACATTCATCCCTAATTCATTAAATTACTGACAAAAATATGTTACCTTTATCTTTCAATATTGCACAGAAATGCTCATTGCAAGTAATATTTAGATGTCATGTCTCATATGGGATTTCAGTTTAAAAAATCACAAGGGCTGCTCTGAAAGTAATGCCTCCTATTTTGCTATGCTGGCTCACAATGTAGGAGAAATTGGTGTATTACATTTCCATTATATTTTGTTTCTATGTGACGTACAGCAGCAAAGGGGCAGTCTGACAAGGTGATGCTTGTCATGGAAACATATATGAAGCAAATCTTTGCAATTGAATTCTTCTGTGAGGCAAAAATGACACCCACTAATATTCATTGATGCTTCCTAAATGTTTATGGAGAGCAAACTCTGGATCTTAGCACAGTGAGGTAGTGGGTGGTGTGTTTCAGCATTGGCTACAGCAATGTGAAAGACAAACCGCATATCAGACTGCCATGCAGGTTTTACAAGAACAGCATACAGGCTCTATTTCATTGCCAGCAAAAACATATACCCAATACTAGTAACTCCGTAGAAAAGTAGTAAAAGCTGAGGATTTGCTAAATAGTGCTATTGCATTCTTAATAGTTATTGTAGTTTCCATGGAAATAAATAGGAGGCATCAATATCAGAGCACTTATAATCTCATCTACTCTGGAAGTAATAATGGTCAGACACTGGAACTGCCTCCCCAGAAAAGTGATCATGGCACTGAGCTTGCCAGGGTTTAAGAAGTGTCTGGACAATGCTCACAGATGAAAGGTCTGATTTTTGGGTGGTTCTTTGTAGAGCCAGGAGTTGAATCTAATGAACATTCTCAACGCAGAATATTCTACATTTCTATGATTTTAATCATTGGAAAGTTCATGAGAATTTTTGTTCTGATGAATTGCTATCTTTTATAGAATTTTACATTCTTTGATATATTTTGATCTGTTATTCCCAAACACAGGTGATTTATACACCTGACTTGTAGTTAAATGAGACATCCATTCTGCAAATCTCAACAGAAATTATCTTCACTCAAATAAATTTTTGTCAATTTAAAAGAAAGTATATTATTTTGAAATGTTGCAAAATATTTTCAAAGTTTCACTTTTTGCTCCAACACTGGAACATATACAAGCAGAATAAATATAAATTGTGTATTTCAATCACCTACATGTTACTTTCTTTGAGGATAAGTATACATTTGTCATGAGACTCTCCTTCTATTCAGTTTTGTATAGAGCAAGATAATGTCTTCATCTAAGGAGAGTTTTAAATACTAAAGCTCAAGAGTGTTTTCTTCTGTAAAAGGACTTATTGAAACCCACTGAAGTTCATAAAAATGTTTTAATTCTTCATAGAGAGCTAGTACTGCTGTGCACAATGCTCAAATGAGATTGTTGGCGTGATAAGCCCTGTGTTTCATATCAGTGAGGCTGAGTAAAGTCCTCACTGAGTTTCTTGGCTAGACATCTGCAATGTTAGGCAAATTATATTCCATATGATCACTTGTGCATTTCTTGACCTGTACTATAAAAAGAGGTGCTATGTCAGACCTTTTCCTCATAAGAAGGAGATGCTGGTGGATAACATGAAACTCAAGAGCAGTCTTGGCTGCACTGGCCATGAAGTTTTGGAGTTCAAGGTGCTCAGGGCATCAAAGAGGATGCAGAGCAAGCTTGGTAGTCTGGACTTCAGGAGAGCAGACTTTGAACTCATCAGAGAACTGCCTGACAGAATAACATGGGAGAAAGTCCTGGAGGGAAGAGGGGCCCAACAACCAAGTGTTCAAGAACCATGATTTCCAAGTACAGAAGCAGTGCATCCCAAGAAGTAATAAGGCAGGTGAGGATGCCAGGAGGCCTTTATGGATCAATAAGGGGCTCCTGGACTTACTTAGACACAAAAAGGAAGTCTAAGGAGAGTGGAAGCAGGGATGGGTTAATTGAGAGTACTATAAAGAAGTTGTCCAAACAGCTGGGGATCAGATTGGGAAAGCTAAAATCCAGATAGAATTAAATCTATCCAAGGACATAAAGGGGAACAAGAAAAAATTCTACAGATATATCAGCAATAACAGTTGGGTAGGGGAAGATGCGGGCCCTCTGCAGAAGGAAACTGGGTCTTTGTCATGAGGGATACAGAGAAAGCTGAGTTGCTCAGTGACTTCTTTGCCTCAGTCTTCACCTGCAAGGGCTCTAACCATACTACTCAAGCTGCAGAAAGCAAAGATAAGAACTGGGAGGAGGAAAATCTGTCTGCTGCAAGTGAAGATCATGTTCAAGACCATCTAAAGAACCTGATGGTGCACAAGTCCATGGGATCCGATGAGATCCATCCATGGGTTATGAGGAAATGAGGGAACTGGTAGAAGTTGCCAAGCTGCTATCTTCCATATTTGAAAGATCATGGTAGTCTAGTGAAGTTCCCACTGATAGGAAAAGGAGAAACATAACCCCCATTTTCAAGAACAGAAAGAAAGATTCAGGGACCTACAGACTTGTCATTCTCACTCCTGTGCCTGGCAAGGCACATGGCAAATAAAGATCCTAAGGCACATGGCAAATAAAGATCAGGTCATTTGTGGTAACCAACATAACTTCACCAAGAGCAAATCATGCCTGACAACTATGGAGCCTTTTATGATGGAGTTAATGTCAGTGGAAAAAGGAAAAGCAACTGATACTGTCTGGACTTCTGCAAAGCATTTGACACTGTCTTGCATGACATCCTGGGGGGGATTCAAGAAAGACTATTCAGCGTACTGTCAGTTTAGCAAGATAAACATCATAAAAAAGAGATGCTGAGAATAAAGGATACCTCCAGGAGAGAAAACCAAAGGCAAGTAAGCTGCATGATTGCCACATGATAACAACCCTGATTGGAGGAAGAGCACATGGCTACAAATGTCTCATGACTCTGATTGGATAAGTACCTGCATGCATCATTAAAGTGTGTATGAAATGTTTTGTTGACATGTAAAGGGTGGGTGGGAAAATTACAAGAGGAAATTTGAAAATCTATAAAAGGGATGTTAGAACTTGCAATAACCAATTTGGATAGTTCACACATCTGAGTCCATGCCTTAGATGCTACAATATCCTGCTCACCAAACTGGAGAATGGATTTGATGGATGGACCACTCACTGGTGTCTCACTCCGATTTGTAGGAAAGGACGTTCTTTTAATATCTGTATACCCGGCATGAGTTTAAGAAACAATAGTTCAAATGTTGGTCCAACCAGTTTATTACAAATCTTAATTAGGGAGATGGGGAAGGGGAGGACAGATACTATTATGAATAAGGATAATGGGGAAGGGAAGGAGGGCGATAGAAAAGATGGGAAAGAAGAAGCAAGGAGTCTTTATAGGAAGTCTTTATAGGAAGTATAGAAAGCAAAAGGGAGATAGTCACCACCACAGATCCAGCATGGTTCTGAGTTCAGTCACTGATCTTCAGTAGTAGTGGGTCATCAGGCATTGTTGTTCTGTTGACAACGACAATGACCACAGCAATGATGGCAACTTTTCAATGGTAGTTCCAACTTATTTATAAGTCCAAAGTAGTCGAGTCAGCTCTCTTCGGAATGACAGCTCAAATCCAAAGTGGTTGAGTCAGCTCTCCTTGATGTGGCAGCTTCTGGCTCTGGGATTTCAGCAGAAACTCTTTTGTTCCCATCTTCCTGGCCTTGCCAGCAGCTAAGAGGGAGTAGAGAGGAGCCAACTTGTGTCTTGCCTTCACAGGATACAACGGCATCATCCCCAGTCTCCAACAGCAAGCTGGAGTTATTTGGTCACAGGACAGATCTTCTGCCAGAAAACAGTCCTGAGCACTATCTTCCAAAGGACAACAGCTCCAAAAAAATGCTTTCAAATGTAAAATTATCCACACAGTGATGTTGATTACCACACAACAACACTCATCTCTCATCTCCTAGAGTCTTATCACAAGAAACACCTCAGAAAGCAAGCTTTGAGCCAGAAAGCAAAGAAGGAGTCATACTACTGGATAAGGAACTAGCTGGCTGGTTGCACTCAGAGGGTTATGGTCAGTGTGTCAACATACAACTGTAGACTGGTCACAAGAGGCACTCCTCAGGAATCAGTGCTGGAACAGATGTTATTTAATATCTTTGTATGCAACACAGGCATTGGGATTGAGTGCACTGTCAGCAGGTTTGCATATGATGCCAAACTTAGTGATGCAGTTGACACAGCAGAGGGAAAGGATGCTATCCAGAGGGACCTGGACAGGTTTGAGAGGTGGCCCCATGCCAGCCTCATGAGGTTCAACCAGGCCAAGTGCAAGGTCTTGCACATGGGCCTGGGGAATCCAAAGCACAGATAAGGATTGGGCAGAGTGTGGCTTGAGAGAAGCCCTGAGGGAAAGAATTTGGGAGTTTCAGTTGATGAAAGATTCAACATGAGCTGGCAATGTGTGCATACAGCACAGAAGTCCAACTGTATTCTGGTTTGCCTCAAGAGAAGTGTGACCAAGAAGTCAGGGGATGTGATTGTGTTCCTCTACTCTGCTCTCATGAAACCTGACCTGGAGCACTACCTTTAGTTTTGGGGACCACAAGACAAAGATGACCACAGTCCACTTCTTGGCAAGAGTCCTGAGGAGAGCCATGAAGATATTTGGAAGGCTAGAGCATCTCCTCCATGAGATCAGGCTGAGAGAGTTGGGGTTCTTCAGCCTGGAGAAGAAAAGGCTCTGGGGAACCTTACAGTGACCTTCCAATACCTGAAGGGATCTTATAAGAAAGCTCTTAAGGGACTTATGAGAAGGGTGTGACAGGATGAGGAGAAATGGCTTTAAACTGGTAGAGTAGACATAGACTTGATATCAGGAGAAGATTCTTTATTGTAAGGGTAGTGAGTCTGCTTTTCTTCATCGGCTCAACTGGACTGCACTTCTCAAGGTTCTTCTCAACCTCAGCGTTGTGGTGAGAAGTGCAGTCCAGCTGAGCCAATGAAGAAAAGCAGATGGAGAAGAGCAGGCGAAGAAGTGCAGGCAAAGAAGAGCAGGTAAAGGAGAGTATCAGGTGATCTTGCCAGGAGTTATATCTCCTTGCTAACTGCAAAGACCCCTGGGGAAATGTAGCTCTTCTCCTCCCGACAGGCACCTGGAACTTGAGCATCAGCAGTCAAACCCCCAGTGCATTACATGATGTTATGATGTGGAATACTGATAACCAAAATCATAAGACCATGACACAAACAGCACTCCCACTTTCTTTCAGTCATTCAAGTCAGTTCATTTTGTTGATATAAAATGCCTCAAGTATTAAATAAATGGTATATGATCTGAAAAAAAAAAAAAACAAAAAAAAACTTACAAATAATTTTGAAATAATAATTATACATAGCTATGTGAACCATAAGCAGTAATTTCCATAAACAGACATCCTGAATATTTCATAGCTGATCTTTTGTGTATTCTATTATATAATGCAATTAAAACACACACATGAAAAATCCACGATACAGATGCAGAAAAGCATTTGAATTGAGGGAATCTAAGATCTTCAAATCAAATCTACTCTTACACAATATGAGTTTCTGGCTATAAGAATTTAAATTCCAATGCACTAGAACAAAATTTAAAGTTTTAAATCTAGCAGTAAGGTCAGTAGAAAAATGAAGGAAGAAATCCCTTTTCTGCCTGTCCTCCCATGAGTGGGTATCTTCAGACCCTCAGTCATCTCCAGTACAGTCTGAGGCATGGTGAAAATTATTTGCAAGTTCAGATCTGTCTGAATTACACTTTAGCACCAGTTGAAAATAGTTGTCTTGTACCTCAACTGTTCTCCTTATCATGGAACTAGGCTTTGAATGACAGCATGGCAGTTGCTTCTGTGAAGCATTATTTGCTTACTGGTTGAATTGAGCTGCTTTCCCTCTGACTGCAAAGCACCACATTATTTACTGAATTATAGGATGTAGGTCAAACACAAGAAACAGATTTCTTAATGTTGGTTTCTATCTGCGTATAGCTGAGGTTTTTTGTCATAAAAAATAAATAAATAAAATAAAATAAAATAAAATAAAATAAAATAAAACAAAATAAAATAAAATAAAATAAAACTATTGTTCCTCATGAGGATGATCAGAACTTCTAATCTGTAGGAATTACTTCATGACAAGGATTACAGTTTATATCTAAGGGCCAAGTATTAATTGTTAACCACTATTTGGCTTTTCCCTATATAAAGCCATATTTTTAAAGCATTTGCAGAAATCAGAAAAACTATTTGTATAATTAAATAGTAGCTACTGAGTAGTCTTATGAAGTCTTTGTCACAGTTTTTTGGCTAGCATGCATTTTTTTTTTTTTTACTAAAAATATGCACTGCTAACTTCAGATCTAATTAGTAGCCTAGAATAGTATGGGCCTGACTGAAAAACAAACAAACAAACAAGCAAAAATAAAAGGCATAAAGAAAGGGACAAAGAAAGGAAGAAAAAGAGCAATGTGAGAAGGGAGTGAGAGAAAAGACGTGGAGATAATGCTGGCACAATGTACTGTACCACTACTTATCCTTCAGAAAACACATTCTGAAAGCCTTTTCTGAAAACAAATAAAACCTGCAACGTCCACAACCAAGCTCTGAGTAGAGCATAAGAATATGGGAATTGTGGTGGCATGGTGGTATACAATTTCATCAATCGTCCCCCAAAATACACTTATTTCCAGATGAAAGAAATTGGTTGCTGAAGAAAGGCAACAGGTTTCTTCCTCTGACTGTACCAAGCAACATGAAAATTACTAATGCAGGAACAGGCATTCATCACCTGTTTAAAAAATAAGAGGAAAAGGAAGCAAAAAGACATTCGAAAATGAAACAAGTCAGACTGATTCACTTGATCATTTATTTATCTTTTTAAAACAGCTTTATTTAACATGGATTTGTCTGGTTAAATAGGAATATTAGCTCAGATTCTGCATGTGCTGTGGTTTAATCATAGAATGACTTAGGTTGGAAGGGACCTTAAAGATCATTGACATCCAAGCCCCATGCTGTGGGCAGGGTGGCTAACCACCAGATTTTTCATACGCTTTGTTTTGTTTTCTTTGTTAACAGAACTGTAAATAATCAACGGCTTCAAACCAAAGAGGAAAAAAAAGAGATATTTTCCTGGACATACCATTTAACAGCCTCGCAGGAGAATTAAACAAACAAAATCTTCCATGTATTGCTGTAGAAGCACGAGCGCCCCGTCCTGCTTGTGGGTGAGGCAGCCATCACTGATCCCAGCAGACAGCTCAGCATCATGCAGTGATCATGAAGAGCTTGTTCACTCTCCTCAATTAGGATGTGGGAGTGAATCAGAAAACTAAAACTGCAAGAACTCTGGTGGAAATAAAGACAGCTTATTTGTGAAGCAAAACTTTTGCATTAGCAAAGCAAAACAATGACTTAATTTACTAATTCTTATTAGCAGACAGATGTTCAGCACTTCAGTACTCAACACATATAACAGTCCCTTGGGAAGACAAATACCATCACTCCAAACTTTCCCCCCCCTTCCTTCTTCTTTATTTCAGGTTTTACTGCTGAGTATGACGCCCTCTCATATGGAAGTCACTTTGGTGAGTCTAAGTCAACTATCCTGTTTCTGTTTCCTTCCAGCTCTTTGTGCATCTCTAGCTCCTCGCTAGACAGGAAGCATGAGAAGCAGAAAAGTCCGTGGCTCTCTGCAGCTCTGCTCTGCTACAAGTAAAACATCATTGTGTTATCATTACCATTTTCAGAAAAAATCCAAAGCACATCATCAAACAACCTTGTATGAAGAAAATTAACTATATCCTAGCCAAAATTATGACAGTATGTTAGCACCAGGCTAGCGCAAGCTTTAAAGTCCATTTAGCTCCTGCACATATTTGGAGAACTGGTGCACATTCAGATTTCAGCTGCTGTGAGTACTGCTGCAGTCAGTTCTGGAGTTTGCTGATTTTACCCAAATTTATGCATCAAATATGTGACTGAAATGTATTCCTATACCTCAACTTTGTTAAAAATTGTAGCTTTACTGTAAAGATGGTAAAAGCATTTTGTCCACGTACGGCTAGTGGAAGAGTGAAAAGGTGACTATGAGTTCATGAAGAATTGAGTGTATCAGGGACATGGTTTAGTGGCCATGGTGGTAATGGGTTGATGGTTGGACTGGATGATCTTAGAGATTTTTTCCAAGCTTAATTTTATGATTCAATGTGCACAGGGAACTAAAGAAAACTATTAGTTCTGTGATGAGGTTGATAGCATGGCTTAATATTGACTACTTCCCCTATGCACAATGTCACCCTCAACCAATCCTCAAGGTCTACAGATTCTCTAAACTTGTCCAGTGTATTTTGCTTCAGTTTATGTTCATAGTAAACTAATTCAGTCAAGCTGTTGGGTTATCCGAATTCCAAACACCTTCTTAGAATCTCACAGATCTTTTCAAATGAAGAATATATCAAGGTGCTCTAATGTAAGGTTTGCTTGCACCCTCTTCTATGTGTACGTTTTCAGTGTACATATATATATACAGAAAAATATCTAAAATACATATTTTTAAGCACTGGAATTGTCTCCCCAGGGAGGCAGTTGGGTCACCATTCCTGAATGTGTCCAAGATCCATTTGGATGTGTTGCTCAGGGACATGACTTAGCAGTGGGTTGTTAGAATTAAGGTTAGATTGCAGTTGGATTTGATGATCTTGATGATCCAACCTGAAGAATTCTATGATTCTGTGATCCTATGATTCTATATATAGGGCGTTCACATACATATTGACATACAGGCAAATAAACAATTGCAAGTACAGACATAAAATGTGAATAAGTGCATATTTACAGAAGAGTGAAAATGGCAGAAGATCAGACACAACCTCTTACTAAAATCTGTTTTTCCTGAGCATACAGTCATGAGTATGCTGTAACTACCAAGTGTGAGGCTGGTAGTGGAATGATCCACTCTGCTGTGGTACCAAAGTTTTATCACTGATGTTGAAATCAGAGAAAATGCAGAAAAGAGATATAAGAAATTTAAGATGGAGAAAGTGATGTGTATTTTTACTCCAAGGCCCAGACTGTTGAACTTACTGATAAGATCAACAATGGTCTCACATGTAGATTAAATGTATGACCCTATAAGAATATGTGAAGAACTTAAGGTCCCTTAGAAAAGCAGAACCAGAACAGATTGAATGGGCCTACAGCAGACTAGTACGTACTTCTTCCTAAAACATAAGAAAGAAACTCAAAAGACTGAATTTGATTATTTCTTGAAAGCCACTTAGTACTTGTGGAAAGTGGTGTAAAGATGCAGCCATCTAAATTGAGATAAAAGCCTGGTACTGCTACCAGGCCTTTTTTTTTTTTTTTTTTTTTTTTTTTAATTTATGTATTTATTTAGGATTTTACAAGGAAAATGACTTTAAATTTCTGAGCTTAACTTTATTTACATTTCTACTGAAGACCTAGTTGACTAATAGTATCATACCAAATTTAAAATGTTTGCTTTCTTAACTTAAATACACAAATTCACACTTGCCCTTTCAGCCTTCTTCCTCTGTTTCCCTTTCTCGCACTTACACACACATGAAACAAAAGCATATATTAAAATAACATCATTAAGGTTGCAAAGTCAAGCCTGTGGAAATTAGAGAATGAGAAAATTAAGTTTTCTCGTGAATGTTAATTAGCTGAAGGTGGCAGGCACCCCGTGGAAAAAAAATAGCATGTGATCATGTAATTAAAGACCGTGCCATAATGCCCCCACAAAAGGGTGCCAAATTAATGTTTCACGGGCAAGCTTAATTTGAGCATTCCCTAACTTGTTTTGAGTGCTTGACTTTCCAACCTTAATAATGTTCCTTTAATGCAGTTTTGTATGTGCACATTTTAAACAGAACTATCTTAAAGAAGCTTTTGTCTGAAATATTACTGTCACTGAATCTTATTTAGACTCTTATTGTATTATCATAATTTCATAGCATTTTAATTTATACTGCATTATTGCACTGTTAACTTACTTCCACTACTCAATTAGGCTGGTAATATTGTTTCACTTCTAATATGCTTTTCTCGCTGTTCAACATACTGCAATTATTAGAATGCTATTTATATTTACCTAGTGCCAGTTTTTCTTTCAGGTGAGCAAGATTACAATAAGTGTCACCATAGAAAAAAAAATTATCTTAATACAATCATAAAAATACTTACAAACTTCTCATGCTCATTACCAGGACATAACAACACAAATAAAAATAACATGAAAAGAAAGATAGTGCAAGACAACATTTACCATAAATAATGTCTGATATTGATTAGATAATTTGATTACATATATTTGAAAATATTGCATGCCTGCCTCTTTTGGTATCCCCTATAACTTTTCAGAATGCCATGACCACTACATAGATTTATTGTTTATTGAATACTTTTATAGTAAAATATTCTTATGTTTTACTAGTATGTTTCTTCTGGCTGTTCAAAACAACAACATTAAAGCCAGAAAGCTGTACAAATCAAAACTCGATGATAAGTGAGCTTGGAAAGCAGCACTTGCATTAATAGTTGTGGTTTATTATTACTTTTTTTTTATTTTTACTTTTATTAATTTTAGGTGCTGTAAGCTGGAGATAACTAAAATAACTCACACAAGTATATGCTTTTTAGTGAGAACTATTGATTATAAGTGGATGGTTGGACTGGATGATCTTGTAGGTCTTTTCCAACTGTGGTGATTCTGCGATTCTGTGGTTTTTAAAATGCCTATTTCTCTCTATTGATTGCAAATGATACTGAGACAATAATATTAGTAACTACTGCTGGTATCCAAGCTTATTAGTCTTTTTTTTCTTCTTCTGAAAATTGATTCCTAATACACATTATCCATTATCCAAGTTCAGCCTCTTTCAATTTAATCTTAACTTAGTAGTTTAGGCAGTGAGCAGGTCTGCTACAGGAATTTTTCAAGAAGGGTGGTTGAAGCCATCCTTCCTGATGCTTATTTCCTGAGCAAGGATTGCAAGCAGCAGTTTCACAAAAAAGGAGAAAAAAAAAAAAAAAAAAAAAAAGTTTTACAATTTTGGGGAAATCTCTGTTGAGTTCAGCAGATTTAAGCAACTTGGAATATAACGAACTCTAAACTGGAGCTACACCTTCCATATGTGCTTCAAGTTAAATTGTCAGGAAATACACTGCAAGTAGGTAAATGTCAGCAGTATCACCTGGGCCCGCTTTGTATGTGGTTAGGTTCACTTCCTGGGATGCACATGAGTTTTTAAAAGAATAAAGCAAAATACTTTGCAGGATTTAGACCAAAACTTTTGGGACATTGTTACACCATTAATTTCTCTCATAATTTGTGTTAGCTTTAGTAATGCCTTTAGAAACAAAAAAGTGATTCAGTTCTTCCCTAGAGTTTAAAATGTACACTGCATATGTAAGTAATGATTTCAGGTGCCTTCCTCACTAATCAAATTAGTTAAGCTGTACCTGTCTGTGGGAGAGTGTGAGAGGGAGCTTAGCTCACCTAATTTTGAAGCACAAGTTAATAGCTTTCTTCCTCTAATTAATTTGTATTGCTAATCTGAACTCACTGTAACTGGTATATCTAAAACTAAGAATTAGTACAGTGGGCAAGACTGGTTAACACCTCGCTTTTGACAGTACAAGATTGCAGAAAGATGGAACCTATAACCTTGTGATGGACAGCTGCAACATAATGTCCTGTACAGCTGGTATCTTCTTGAAGCTTCTTGCATTTGCTTACTTAGCATATTGCAGACAAGGGAGAGCTTGGAATTCCGGTGATCCAAATATAACCAGTTCATTACCAGAATATTAATGACCATTTATTTGCACTTAACACAGCTTGAATGCACATCTGGTCTGAACAAGTTTTCACAGCTACTCCTTCTGGATAATTTAAATTGGCTGCTTTAACTTCTAGACCATGTTTTCTTGGATCTGCTTGAATAATCCTATCGATATATACTCTTCTAGTGTCCAGTTATTCTTTGAAGCACACTTACCAGTATCTCACTGTTGAGGCACAGCATGGAAACACAATGAATACTAATCCTCAATAGAGGAGTGGTAAGTGTGTAACTAGGAAAGAGAGAGAGTGATTCCAGGCTTTCATATGCAAACAAATAAGCCTTCAGAATCATTCACCAATGCTGCAGAAGGATCATTACAGAAAAGAAAGTAGATGGCTAAGGTATGCCATATTTGTGCCTTTCTATGGATAACTATGATTTCTCCTGTTACACTATCATTTACAGTAAGAATGCCTCTGAAGAGATTTTTAATCTAATTTCTGAGACAAAGCTGTCTGCATCTTCTTGTTTGAACACAATTTGACAGAAAGTTTGAAATCATTCTTTTCAGAAATTCTAAACAGCCTAAAGTGCAGGTCTGAAAACCACCCAGAAGAGGAGCAGTATAGGAGGAAGCCCTGGACTTGAAGAATAACATTTTCATTCAAGTTTTGCTACACTCTTCATTGTCATTTCTACTCCATAGTGTCATCTGTGACATGTACTTGGAAATTTACTTGTAAGAATCTGTCTGCAGTAAGCTAAGCCAGTCTTGAAGAGAAAACATGCAGATGTAGCATCTTGGAATAGGTAAGATCTGAATTTTGTTATTAACATTCTATTTTGTTACACTTTCAACAGAGGCAGAATGTAAGCCAAAATCAGTGGACAAGAAAAATTCATTTGCTGTGAGGCTGAATAATAAGTAGATAGATAAGTTTCCTGTGATATTTCTTAACAGTAAAAGGCCGTCTCAGGTTAAAGTTATGTGCTTGCTTCTATGACAGGGCTCTCATCTGCAATCTGTAAACTGCTGAACCAAATTCTCTGTTGTCATTCCAGCAGAGTTGTAAGAAAGGAGAATTTAGCTTCCTGTTGGTAGATGACTGGCTGTGCATGTGGGAGGAGGCTGAGAGGAGGCTGTTAATTAAATTTGAAAGAAAGATTCTGCTCTTTGCAGCTGAATTAAAAATAAAATACCAATTGAAGTTTAATTACTGTCTTTGCTTACTTGTGCATTCAAACTTGAAAGATGACTTCACACTCTGTTTTTAAGCTCCTGTGGCTCAGAGATGATTATGCAGTTTGAGTGTTATGTGACACACAGTCTTATCAAATACCCCATGCTACCACAGAGGCATTTATGCAGCTGATAAGGGAGGGAACAAGTGTAGTCTATGGGACACATTGAGAAGGATGTTATCCTGAAGCATGCAAACAGGAACGGGGCTTGCTTTAGGAAACCCATACTCCCATTGGCTTCAGTTAAGGTAATGATTACTCATTAACCAGTAGCAGTTATTCATTACTTGTTAACTATGAGATAACTATTGGTGTCCTGCAGTGGGAGAAAATATTTGATTAAGGTTAAGGTAAAGAAGAACCTGAAAATGCTTCTGGGAAAAAAACAAACAAAACAAAACAAAACAAACAAACAAAAAAACAAAACAAAACAAAACAAAACAAAAAAAACAAAACCCACACCTATTTCTGTTTGTGAAATAGGCATAAATTACATGATAAGGATTGGGGAAACATAGAGACGATCACGCTATTTCCATTAGAAAATGGAGCATGTCTAGTTGTGTAACAACTATCTTTTTTGTGTTAGCATTCGCTAATGAGTAACATCTTGGTAGTGCACTTTTCTATTCCTTCTTCTTTAATCTAAATCCCAAGTCTACTGTTTTAAAAAGCAGTGAGCAGCATTCTGAAAGTATTCCGTACAGATTGTGCCTGGAAAAACAAAACAAAACAAAACAAAAAAAAACACTGGTTATTTTATTTTATTTTATTTTATTTTATTTTATTTTATTTTATTTT
>NW_024962253.1:3628337-3681511 GCF_019238085.1 Lagopus leucura
TTATTTTATTTTATTTTATTTTATTTTATTTTATTTTATTTTATTTTATTTTGAGTGTTCAGGAGTTTTAGGCTCTCAAATAAGCAGACAAAGGAAAACTATGCAGCAGTACCCTCTGAGTCTTTTTAATGAAAAACACTCTAATATGCTACTACTTACAATTTGAGTAAAGGTGTCAGAGCCTAGTTCGACATACTTTGTTACTTCCCCAGCTGCCTCTGGCTCTTTGTTTATTTCCAGTAATTCATTGGAAGCTTAGGTAGAGTTGATATCCTATAGGTATGGAGGTATGGTAAATCAAACTAATTACCTTGTCACTAAAATTGAAATAGTCTTCAGTGGATTTTTTTATTTTTTTTTTAGCTAAAACAGTATTTGTTTTGTTTTCTTTCAAGATTTGTTTATAGTGCTTTATAGTGTTTTATAGTGCTTTATAGTGCTGAATCTTTATCTCTTCATCTGAGACCCTAAAAAGAGGAGCCAGCATCAAGGAAGACAAGTACATGACAGTGGATGACAAGAGCCACCTTAAAGGCTAATCGAGGAAAGGCGGCCTTTTCCAAGGTGTCTAAAATGACAACAGGTAACCATATTTTGCTAAAGTAGTGCTTTTTGGAGCTATTCATTTTATCCTGGGGTGCACATACATTTAGTCATCAGAACAGCTCTCTGGCATTCATTGACTAGACAAGTCTGGATTTAGTTGTGCATGGGCAAAGGTTTTGTACCTCTCCAGATGTGATAGTTTGTTGTATCTGTTCCCAGATCCTACTCCAGAAAATCACAGCTCATGTCTTGTCTGCATTTCATGACTTGCAGGTCAGCAGTGCGCTGCTTGGTTAACACTTGGTTTCTGGGGCAATAATAATGTCAGACACCTACATATGGCAACTGAACTGAACTGATCAAAGATTTTATTAACGAAAAAGAGAAAGGTAGGAAACTACATCTGAAATATTTAAATCTGTGAATTCAACCTCACCTCTTATCTACAGAAGGCTTCAGGTGTCTGAGCCAGTGGCTATTTTTCTGAAAAACAGAGACATAGAACCTTGTACTGCGTGGCACTTGCATATATTTAAGGCTGCTATTAGAGAGATAAGCCTATTCCCACAATTGGACTTCTGCTCCTCTTTTGGGTAAAGTCTTAATGTGCATAAAGATCATCTTTAAAAAAATCTACTCAACAAATATCTGCTAATAACTATTAGATAAAGGAAAAGAAAACAATTTTTCAGGGTTTTCATTATTCAGTGGCATTGTTAATCTGGTAAAATATACAGAAAATTCAAGCATAAATGCACCCCTTTTAGCATGTCAAATATACATAGTGTATACATAAATATACATAGTGTATTCAAACCATACATTTCTGCTTTTATATGAAATAGTTAATGCTCGAAGCAGGGAAGATAATAAAAACAAAAATTATTATGCAGAGTTAGTTTAACAATACACAGTTTAAAACTGTAGCAATTGTTTTTGGTCAGTTTCTTGCAATCTGCAAGGTAATTTTTTTCAATTTATTTGGAATTAGTCAAGTGCACTGTTGAAAAGGCAGAGTGAATTGATGTTAAATAGTTTTTGGAAGATGTAATTGTCTGATGATTTGTAAATAGCCAAGCTTATCAAAAAAGTAATTTAAATGTTATGCTGACAATTTTGTTCAGTTTGGTGTACTCTGTAAACTTGTGAATCCAATTTTTAGCCCTCATTAGCATCAGAATTCTCTTTGCACTGCTAAATGATTTCAGGTATTCTGTGTGTGTGCCTTGAGCATTTGGTGCTGAACTTTTACTAATGCTTAGCCGGAACAGACAGCATACAGTCAGATTGTAATCAAAAGTGCTTCATTTTCCAGACACTGTGATACAGATATTCTATTTGCGTACAGAGGGAGGGGAGAGAAAGGGAAGGACGAGGATGGGAGAGGATAATTTAGTCAATTCTAATTATTTATTGTCATGACATGTGGAAATCAAACTCTATAGCCAGATTAAGGATGTAGAACGGGTATGTTTATTTCAGTGGTGTGCATACGCTGGGTACAAGGGAGAAAAATCTGCCTAACTTGCATACCGTAGAGCAAAAGCTTGGTACAGATATAGGCTGAACTTATACACAATCAGTGATTTTCCCAGAATTCACATACATAGTCATTATATTTCCAAGAAGTCCCTAGCATACGTCCCTCCCCCTTGCATGTGCATCGTGAGCAGTGGAGGTCTCCTCCTGGCAGTAGTGAGATGAAGGCTCATTGTCTTCCTTGCTCTAAACTTCTGACCCTGTGGGAAGAGTAGCCCCCAGTCCAGTTCTAACTCGCCTTGTGGACATCTTGTCACTTATTACCAAATATCCTCGAGCTGTTCTCAAAACTTTTATCTTTGTCCTTCACCCCCACATTGTTCTAATCCCAGCTTGTTGCAATCCTCATCCTTTTAGCAGCCTCTGCACGTTTGTTTCTGTAAACCATCTTTTACCCTTTGTTTCTTGTGAATCATCTTTTACTCTTCAGTCATACACTTTAAGCCAGCGTAATGAGTTCTCCTTAAAGCTATCTATAGAATGTCCCCTTGCATTCATTTTTTAGTTGGTTAGTGCTTTTTTGTTGCATTCTTTCTTTCTTTTTCTTTCTAAACAATAACATCTGAAAATATACTTCCATTGCCACAAGGTAGCATCAACAGGACACCAACTTTTCAGTTGTTGCTGAGTGATGGGTGTGTGTGTAGGGTCAGGTCAGATCACTTGCTGGGAAAAGATCCAATGCCATTATCTCACAGTAGCAGGGTGGGATGAATCCAGAACATCTGGTCTGAATTAAGCAAGGGGCTATTTTATATCACATGACTTCCTGCAGAAAGTTATAAACTGTGGGGAGTTGGCCATGGGCAGCTGCTGCTGGCCAGGCATGATTGGCAGGTGGCGAAACATGTTAATAGTGCAGCATCAATCAGTGGGAAGTTATATTTTGGCTGGGAATCAGTCAGTAGATGACTTCACTGAGGAGATAGATAATGGCTGCTCCAAAAGTAATGCATCCTAGTTTAATATATTGGTGGTGTGGCATTACAGGTTGAACCTTCCTAGAAGTATTTTATTATATTTTATTATAATGCAACGTATGGCAACATGGCAACAAAGAGGCAGTCTGACAAAAATGGCATCTTACATGGAGCTGCATATGAAGCAAAGGTGTGTATTTGCATTACTATCTGCAGAAAAAAAATGGCACCAGTTGACATTCACTGATGCTTGCTGAATATTACTGGAGACCAAATAGTGGATATGAGCACAGTGAGGAGGCAGGTGATGTATTTCAGCACTGGCGAAACAACACTGAGTTACACCTGTAGGAACAGATTTACATGAGCATGGTATGCAGGCTTTTGTTCACTGCTGGTGAAAATGTATAGTGAAGGTGTTTACTATGTTGAAAAATTGCGTTTTGTAGCTGAAAATTTGCTCTATCAAATAGTGTTGGTGTGCTCCTTACATCCATTGCAATTTCCATGGAAATAAATGAGAGGCATTATAGATACATATTATATATAGAGAGAGAGGAAACTACCTTATCCTGTTGGTAAGTGGGGATTTTTTGGCTGTTTTGTGTTCTTTTGTTTTTGTTGGAAAAGTACTGATTTTTTGCCAATAAGTTTATGTTTGTGGAATTCCATGTTCTTGATTTTAAAGATTTTGCCAAAAGTGTGAAAGGTCATATTTTCATCTATGTTAAATGCAATAAATGAATAAAAGCAATCAAACGCTGTTCATATTAATCTTTTCTGCCACACCTGATATCAAAAGGTGGGCCCAGCTGAACCTAATGAGGTTCAACACAGCAAAGTGCAAGATTTTGCACTTGAGCTGGAGGAATCCCAGGCATCTATACAGACTGGAAGGAGCAGTCCTTGAGAGCAGCCCTGCAGAGAGGGAAGGAACATGAACAATCCTTGAGGTGCCTTCCAATCCTGGCCATTCTGTGATTCTTTGATTCTGTAAGGTTAGGTGGAAAAAGCCCAAGATAGAATGTATGTGCTAAGGGACATTGCAGATAATGCCATAGAATCACAGAATGGCCAGGGTTCGAAGGGACCTCAAGGATCATGAATCTCCAACCTCCCTGCCACAGCAAGGGCCACCAACCTCCCCATTTAATACTAGACAAGGATGCCTAGGGACCCATCCTACCTGGCCTGGAACACCTCTAGGGATGGAGCATCCACAACCTCTCTGGGCAGCCTGTTCCAACACCTAACCACTCTCATAGTAAAGTACTTCCCCCTGACATTCAACCTTAATCTCCCCTCCCTCAACTTAAAACCATTCCCCCTTGTCCTGCAGTTATCTACCCTTTCAAAGAGTTGACTCCCCTCCTGTTTGTGGGACCCCTTTAGTACTGAAAGGCTGCAATGAAGTCACCCTGCAGCCTTCTTTTCTCTAAGCTGAACAAACCCATTTCCCTCAGCCTGTCTTCGTAGGGGAGGTGCTCCAGTCCCCTAATCATCTTTGTGGCTCTCCTCTGGACCCTGTACAACAGCTCCCTGTCTTTCTTGTACTGGAGGATCCAGACCTGATACAGTACTTCAGATGGGGCTTCACAAGAGCAGAGTAGAGACGAAAAATAGCATCCCTGTCCCTGCTGGGCACCCCTCTTCTGATGGAGCCCAGGATACCATTTGCTTTCTGAGCTGCAAGAGCACATTGCTGGCTCACGTTAAGCTTTTCATCCATCAGGACATCCAAGTCCTTCTCTGCAGGGCTGCCTTCAAGGACTGCTCCTTCCAGTCTGTATAGATGCCTAGGATTCACCCAGCCCAAGTGCAAAACCTTGCACTTCGCTGTTTTGAAACTCACTAGGTTCACCCAGGCCCATCTTTCAAGACTGTTGAGGTCCCTCTGAATAGCATCCCTTTCTTCCACTGTGTCAACTGCACCACTCAGCTTGGTGTTGCCAGCAAACTTGCTGAGGGTGCACTAGATTCCATCATCGATGTCATTGATAAAGATGTTGAAGAGCACTGGTCCCAAGACAGACCCCTGGGGGATGCTGCTTGTTACTGGCTCCCACCTGGACATAGAGCCATTGATGACCACCCTCTGTCTGTGGCCTTTCAACCAGTTTTTTATCCATCGAATGATCCACCCGTCAAATCCACATCCCTCCAATTTGCAGATAAGGATGCTGGGGGTCCAGGTAAATGACATCAGTTGCCTTTCCCTTGTTCCACAAATGCTGTCACTTCATCATAGAAGGCCACCAGATTGGTTAAGCATGACCCTCTGGGGAAGCCATGCTGCCTGTCTTGGATCACACATTCATTCTTCATGTGATCAAGAATGTCGTCCAGGAGGATCTGTTCCATGATCTTCCCAGGCATAGAGGTGAGATTCAATGGACTGTAGTCCCCTGGGTCCTCCTTGCTCCCTTTTTTTGTAAATGGGAGTGACATGCCCCTTCCTCCAGTCATCTGGGACCTCACCTGAAGTCACAACTTTTCAAATATGATGGAGAGTGGCTCTGCAACCACCTCAGCCAGCTCCTTCAGAAGCCTGGGATGCACTTTGGTTATCTCTGGTGCAAATGTCTCTATCTGATCTAGTCCTCTTCACTCCTCCTCACAGGAGGAGGCAGAGATTTAAAGCAGAAATTCATTTCTTCTAGCTTTAGAAAATGAGGACCAAACAGATGAACCAAATTTTATGTTGTTTATTTAATTATTTTCTCCTATGATTATGAAGATGTCTAATGTCTCCGTAACCTAAGGTATAGAGGACAGATACATTAATAGAGGTGTCTGTATGCCAAAGCTCTAAAATTAGTGTGCATGACTGCACCCTGAAAAAATTAAGGAATAAGTCAAGTTTTTAACCCTCAGAACTTACGCTTATTTAAAAAAAAAAAAAAAAAAAAAAAAAAAAAAGGATGAGTGGGTCCTTACAATCTATGCATACCTTCATAGGAAAAATATTAGCTATTAAAAAAAATATATTTAACCTACACAGGAAAAAATATTAAAATAATTTTCTCTTTTATTTAGCAGAGAGAAATGTAAAAAAGTGCTGGGAGTCATACAAATTTAAGTGTGAGAGCAGGTGTTTCCAGCAGAGAAAGACTGAAGATGCTGCACTGGTTCTAGGTAATCCATCACTGATGTTTCCACATAAGGAGCATAAGATATATTAGAAAAGAAGCCAAATACATACAGAGGAGTTAAAAATGATGCCAGTTGTATTAAACAAGGGATAATTGAGATTTTTGAATAAATATCTGAGAATCTATTTCTAGGCAGTTTTCTTCCACACATATCTTATTCATGTAATATTATCTAGTTAGTGTGGAACATTTATTGTTCCATGCAAGTAATTGATAACTTGACATCCTTACTGATATGTGGTCTTACTTTCAACATTTCAGAATAGAACAATAAAACAGAATAATTCAATTGAAAGGGATATTCAAAGATTGTGAAGTCTAACTGTCTGACAACTTCAAGAGTAACCAAAGTTTAAAGTGTATCAATAAGGGTAAATACATCTTAAGCACTGACAGAAAACAGTGGTACATCAACCACCTCTATAGAAAGCCTATTTCAGTGTTTGTCCACTGTCATATTAAAGATTCTTTTTTTTTTTTTTTTTTTTTTTTTTGTGTGTGTGTAGTTGGATCCTTCTCTGTGCAACTTTGTGCCATTCCTTCATGTCAGTTCTTCCCAGGAAGCAGAAACATGCACCTTCCTCTCCACATTCCCTCCTCATAAAGCTTCAGAGAGCAACAGGTTTACATATTGGCCTCCTTTTCTAGACAACCTAAGTGTTCTCAGCCTCTCACAGGTTATGCCATACAGTCTCTTCCTCAGATTTGTTGCTCTTATCTGAACGCTCAGCCCTCACAGTTTACATTCCCTGCAAATTATTTGTTATTTCAACCTTAGTGCTTTTTTCTAAGTTTACACTGCTTCTTTTGAAGATAATGCCAGTGCTTTAGGACATCACTACAATCCCAAAGCAGATCCATTTATTTATTTATTCTATTATTATTATTATTATTACTTTTCAGGACTGTATTTTTGTTGGAATTGGCTGAACCCTTCTTTCCACTCCTGCTATCTTTTTCACTAATTTCTCCACTTCCCCCCTCCTGATGTAGCAGAAGGAGAGCACATGAAGCACAGGTATATATATATTTCAGGCACCACTGCTCTGCTGTTATGTTCTACTCCATTGAAGAAAATGAATCTTTTCAAACAGGTGAATTTTCCAAAAGAAATGGACCAAACAGACTCAGTTCACTGAATAGAAAATGTAGTGGTGATCTGAACGTATTACCTTCAATAGAGTCCATGACATTTTCTTCAAGCATATTGATCTGCTGGAGAGAGAGGTGGGGGACTGAAGGAGATAGGGAACTTGATTTTTTTACTCATCATGTGTCTCGCTCCAATTTATAGGAGGGAGAGGAGGTTCTTTTATTATCTATATACCCGGCGTGAGATTAAGAAGCAACGGTTCAAATGTTGGACCAACCAGTTTATTACAAATCTTAATCAGGGGAAATGGGGAAGGGGAGAATGGACACTATTATGAATTAGGGTAATGGGGGAAGGGAAGGAGGGCGATAGAAAGGATAGAAAAGAAGAAGCAAGGGGTCTTTATAGGCAGCAAGAGGGAGATAGTCATCACCATGGATCCAGCGAGGTTTGTAGTTCCGCCTTTGATCCTCAGTAGTGGTGGGTCGTCGGGCATTGTTGTTCTATTGACGACGAAGGATGACCATGACCATGGTGATGATGGCCCCTTTTCAATGCTTCAAAGTGGTTGAGTCAGCTATCTTTGGAGTGACAGCTCAAATCCAAAGTGGTCGAATCAGCTCTCCTTTGAGTGACAGCTCAAACCCAAGGTGGTTGAGTCAGTTCTCCTTGCGGTGGCAGCTTCTGGCTCTGGGATCTCAGCAGGAACCTCCTTTGTTCTTATCTTTCTGGCCTTGCCAGCAGATAAGAGGAAGCAGGGAGGCACCAACTTGCATCTTGCCTTTGCAAGATACAATGGTATCATCCCCCAGCCTTCCATACTTAGCTGGAGCGGTTTGGCCACAGGCCAGATCTTCTGCCAGTGAACACTTCTGAGCACTCTCTTCCGCTCTTCTACAGAGCAAGCAGCTCTGGGGGAAGGGGCTTGCAAAATGTTCCCAAAGCGATATCCACACAGTTAGCACCCATCAGTTGCCTCCTTGACAAGTCACTCAGAGTCTTATCACAAGAAAAACCTCAGGAAGCAAGCTTTGAGCCAAAAAAAAAAAAAACAAAGAAGGATTCTCACACCATGTTGTGTCAGCCATTGTAATGCTAGTCACAATGTATAAATGACTCATATAATCAACAGGGCTAGCTGTTTTGTAGGAGCTGCAACAAACGCTTCTCTGAAGCAGAATTAAATCTGCTTTAAAATCTACTCTATACGTACTCCAATTTTGCTAAGTATAAATGTTGCTTTCTCTCCCAACATTGTCTTTTGCTGAGTATCCAAAGCAATTTCAGCAAAACACACATAGTACTTGTCCAGTGGTCCATTACTCTTTTCTAATTTGTAATACCTTTCTGGTAGTTAATCTCATTTCTCCCTGTGTATATCTGCTTCTACTAGGTTGCTTATAAAGACTGAACTGGGGGAGAAAGGGGGAGGTGCCTGAAGACTGGAGGATAGCCAATATCACTCCCGTCTTCAAAAAGGGCAAGAAGGAAGATTCAGGTAATTACAGGCCAGCCAGCCTCACCTCTGTCCCTGGAAAGGTAATGGTTTGTGCTTGGGAAAGGTAATGCTTGTGCTGGATGCCATCTCCAGAGAACTGGAAGAAAATGAAGTTATCAGGAGTAGTCAGCATGGGTTCACGAAAGGAAGGTCATGCTTGACCAACCTGGTAGTCTTCTACAATGTTGTCAATGGTTGGGTGAATGGAGGGAGAGCAGTGGATGTAGTCTACCTTGACTTCAGCAGGGCATTTGATACTGACATTCTTATAACAAAGCTGAGGAAGTGTGAGATAGTTGAGTGGACAGTGAGGTGGGTTGAGAACTGGCTGACTGGCAGAGCACAGAGGGTTGTCGTTGGCGGTGCAGAGTCCGGTTGGAGGCCTGTAACTAACCTCAGGGTTAGGTACTGGGTCCAGTCTTGTTCAACAATGAATCAATGAATCAATCAATGAACTTGATGAGGGAATGGTGGTCACCCTCAGCAAGTTTGCTGATGATATGAATTTGGGAGGATTGGCTGACACACCTGAAGGCTGTGCTGCCATTCAGTGAGACCTGGACAGGCTGGAGAGCTGGTCAGAAAAAAAACAGATGAGGTTTAACAAAAGCAAGTGTAGAGCCTTGCATCTGGGGAGGAATAATTGCATGCACCAGTACAGGTTGGGGGATGACCTGCTGGAGGGGAGCTCTGCAGAGAGAGACCTGGGTGTCCTGGTGGACAACAGGTTGGCTGTGAGCCAGAAGTGTGCCCTTGTGGCCAAGAGGGCCAATGGCTTACTGGGGTGCATTAAAAAGAGCGTGGCCAGCAGGTCGAGGGAGGTGATCCTCCCCCTCTACTCTGCCCTGGTGAGGTCTCATCTGGAGTACTGTGTCCAGTTCTGGGCTCCCCAGTACAAAAAAGACAGGGATCTCTTGGAAAGAGTCCAGTGGAGGGCCACAAAGATGGTGAAGGGCCTGGAGCATCTCTCCTATGAAGAAGGGCTGAGTGAACTGGGTCTGTTCAGCCTTGAGAAAAGATGACTGAGAGGGGACCTGATCCAGGTCTATAAATATCTAAGGTGTGGGGGGCAGAGTGGTGAGGACAGACTCTTTTCAGCAGTGTGTGGAGATGGGACGAGGGGAAATGGCCAGAAATGCAGCATAGGAAGTTCTGCACAAATGTGCGCAAGAACTTCTTTACAGTGAGGGTGATGGAGCACTGGAACAGGCTGCCCAGGGAGGTTGTGGAGTCTCCTTCTCTGGAGATGTTCAAAACCTGCCTGGATGCCTACTTGTGCAACCTGGTGTAGGGAACCTGCTTTAGCAGGGGGGTTGGACTCAATGATTTCTGGAGGTCCCTTCCAACCCCTATGATTCTGTGATTCTGTGAACTGATTTCAAACCTTATTTAACCTGACTTGCATTAGAAACATGTCTCCTAGAAAGGAAAAAAAACAGACAAACAAACAAATTAAAAAAAAAAAAAAAAAAGAAAAACACAACTAAGCCAACAAGCCAACATCATCCTTTTTTTTCTTGAATATTTTACTTTTTTTTTTTTTTTTTTTCTTCCCCTTTATTTTATTTTATTGTAGAATCTTTTCTCTCTGGAGATTAGCAAAGCAGCAGAGAATTCAGAACTGACATTTCTGCTGTTGTAGTTAGGCTTATGTCAGTGTTTCTATTATAGTGTAATTCCCTTGCTTTGCTGAATGAAATGTATTCCTATTTGGAATTTTTTACATCAACATAGTAAATTCAGGTTTTGTTTCTAGACTTGTAACAATAGATATGCCATCATTCCATTGTATAAATCTATTTTTGAATATCTTACAAGTAACTTGCACTAAAAATATTAATAAGTTCTTCAAATTAATACTTTGCAGGCACTATAACTGTTGCAGATAGAAGACACATTAAAATTCCTTGGTAGAATTACAGTGCTAGTAAATTTTTTTTTTAATATTAACATAATATCAAGTCCATTTATTTTGGCATTATCTTAATTTGATCCATTTTGTACCTTGCCCGTGGTACGTATATATTTTTTCTTTGTTCCAATGTATGAAGCTATTGCATTTTGTTGTAATCTGAATTTTATAATCTTGTCTATTACTTACAGGCAATCTGCTGCTGCAGTTGTTCTTAGGTGTTTTTATAAACTAATTTAACATCTGTTTATATACTGCATAACTGTATGAACTTACAAATAGGCAGTAGAACTTATCATTGTTAAGAATTACTGTGCAGCTAGATGGAGTTACATTAGTGAAAGCAAAAAACCACTTAGTCTTTCACTGTAAATTCCTAAATAAGGTGGTTTTTTTTGTTTGTTTCTTTGTTTTTAATCAAGGTTTGTTCATTTTCAATAGGGTCTTATGAATCGAATGGCTAGGTTATTTATAATCAACTATCAACCAATATGTTTTATATAGAAATAAATAAATTAACACTTTAAATCATTGTTAAATTGAGTTTTGGAGTTCCAAAACATTCTTTATCCATAATGTGATTCTGGGATTTGAAATCATATATACAGTACATGTTAGCAAGTGAGCAAATGTAAAATGGACGTTAAAATTTCTCTGAATCATTAGAAAGATTTAGTTGAGATATAAAATCTGTAAACTTGCCTGAACAGAACTGAGAGCAGAATTTAGATCCCAAAATATCACCCCATAGCACTGAGCATACATGTTATAAACACTTCTATTCAAATCTATTTGCTTACTTCAGAAAGCATTGTATAGTACTACTTATTTCCTTTGGGTCCCTAACACCTTCACTTTATTCCCTAATGTCCTTCACTTTAAACATTTGCCGAAGATGTTCACTTAACATTACACGTGTTAAGAATTGTATCATTAGCAGAGATAAGATAAAAGCTCATAGATGTCTGCAAAGATTGAAGTCTTGTTTACCAACGTGTTGCAGGTGTGAAAATAAGGCTGTGCCCAAAGACAGAAGGGAGATAGTAAATGATTCTAGTCTTTTTGTAGATAAGGTCTGATGTGCAGAGAAAGGTGTTTTGTCAAGGATCAGACATGACTGAAGGGCAAAATGTATCTGTAATTCCTAAATATTTATGTTCTGAAACTCAGAGACGGTGGAGAGAATCTTCAAAAATCACTGGTACAACTCAGCCAACCACATTCCTGTGATCCTAAAACTTGTCTAATGAGAGTTCCCAGTCAGTAGAATGTAGGAACGTCAAGGCTAGAGTATTTCTGGGGACAAGATAGGGCAGATATACCTGCATACAGATATAGCTCAGAAAGGAACTCTATGCGTTCTGTTCTGAGAGATTTGTCTCAACATAGAAAATTAAGACAACCCTGGATATCCAATGTAAAATGGGTAGTTTTTTGCTATTTTACTGATCATTTGCAGGGGGGGAGGGGGTAGGGGTAGGGGAATCTTTTAAGAACATTTGGGGGGCAGAAAATGAATAGAAATTTCTCTTTCACTTTTCATTAACTATTGTCAGAAAAAAATAAAAAAAGTTTTAAATAAGGTATGTTTTAAAGTTGTTGTTTATGATTAGAAAGTGGGAAATAATATGAATTTCTTTGCTTTTGCAAAGAATTTTGAGTACATTTGTTTTTTGTTTTTGTCTGTGTTTTGGTTTGGTTGTTTGCTTGGTTTTGTTTTGTTCTTCTTTGTTTGTTTTCCTTGCAGGTGAGGCAAGACAGCATAGAAGAATGTGACAGAAGAAAAGGGGAAAAAAACACCACTGTTTTTGTTGTTATGTCTTCATTAGTTTGTTCTCACTCTTTCCTTTGTTTTCTTTTTTCAGAAAAAGGTAAATGGTAAAATAAATGTCTTAAGACAATAGCAAATGTGTTGAATATGTATCAGTAGAGAGAAATTTCCCTTCATGGATTTTACATCACATAGAAGACCACCAGAACCACTACAGAAGGTGTGACAAGCAAAGATGTTCAGAAAAGTGGGTAATAACGGATCAATGCCTAAAGTTTTGTGGCAGTGTCTGACTATGTCACATAGAGGAGGTTTACTTATTCTCACCTTTGCCCAGACACATTCTCAGAATCTGAGATAGGTATATTGCTATAATATGATAAGCACCTCCAAAGAAGTTAAGGAAAGTGCAAGATTAGAAAGAGTAGAAAAGATTATTTTCATTAGTGACTGAATTATACTGATTTTAATGTATCATTTTTTATTTACCTTTCTTTAAATGGAGATGTGACTATGAAGTGCAAGCTGATCTATCTTAAAATTACCCTCACTATCAAAGGGGTTAAAAGACCCCATGAGGTTTATTCCAACTCACATTTTTTCCTGAAACTAGAAATACCAGATATCATTAATGCCTGTAGGATAGGTAGTAATATCAATTAAGATGTTGTGACAGACTTTAACAAGAACTATCAATCTTAATACTGTTATCAAGGCCAACGAGAGTTGATAGCTGTATACAGCCTTGTCTGAAGTCTGTGCTGCTGCAAATCCACTAATTAGAAAAAAAAGGCAGAAAGTGTGTATTACATCTTATTTTAATGTAGACATATACTTTGTCTTTTGTTCAACAGACTTCTTTATTTTCCAATATTGATAACTGTCAACTGGTCTAGAAAACCAAATAAATTCTTAGAGAAGCATGTGGTGTGATCCTTTACTATAATGGCACAGATTGATATGCAGCAGTAAAACAAACTGTGAGATAGCTCACTCAACACTTCTAGAGAATAAAGCGTACATTTGTCACTTTACTCTCCATTATTCATAATCCAATATTTTGTAGGACTCTCAGTCATGGACCAGAGCCCAGTTATGTTAGATTTGACATTTCTGCAGAAATTACTTAGCAGTTTTTTATGTCCAGTCTCACAAAGAAAGTATTTCTCATTGTTAATGAAACATAACAAATCTTACGTATGCATAATGTTCAGAAGAAATATCATCAAATTTCTGTCCACTTATGGATCATATGTGCAAGTGTGAAAGTCTTAAACATCTGTAATAAAATAAATAGCTTTGCATTTTTGATATTAAAGCTCTTCTTTGGAATGCATTGAATTTTGATGAAATGTTTACTCAGAGAATGTTGAATTGACTTATTCTGACTTTTCCATTTCTTTTCATAGCACTGAAGCATTTCATTTCCATAAAATAAAAATATTTTAATAAATGGAAACAAATAAATGTGTATATCTATATTTTTCTTCTTTTTTGTTTGCTTCTCTTAAAAACTCAACACTAATCCAATTTTATTTCATAACAGTAGGTGTGTAAATATAATTACTATGCAGGTACACATATAAATATAAGCTAAACAGCTATAAATACATAAATGGTGGGTGGAAAGTAGAAATAAAATTATTTAGTCATCTGAAACAAAACTATTTGACTATGTGGAAATCAAATTTAAATCACATTTTAAAAAAAATAAAACAATAAAAACACTTTTTTTTTTTTTTTTTTTTTCTATGAAGATTGCTTTTTATATTTTTCTCTCTAATTCCTGCTTTCAGGGGAAAATAGCTTCATTCATCTCAGTAAGTGCAAAAAGACCAGATCCTGTGGTATTCTACATATTTTCCCATGATTAAGTAACATCTCGACAGATTATGTAAAATGGAAACACATGATATTCTGATTAATCTGCTGTGTGAAAAAGCTCACCGTGTCACAGTCTTCAGCAGTCAGTAACTTTTCCTAGACTACGAGGATAGTGTGCAATACATTTTGCAGAACAGTCACATTCAAATTTCATGTTGTGAAATCAATAAAAGAGTAAAACATTATAGCATATTGTTGATGTGAAATAAACTCAATTAACCATGATATTAGATCTTAATTTAGTGAGAACCCAGCATGGCAAACTCTGACTGTTATTTCTGACCTATGTTTAGGGAAGCCCTTTTAGACTCTCATGGGGATAATGAGCTGAATCTACACCAATTTATACTCCAGTTTGTTACACATTTTCCTGAAATTGATGGAATTACACTGTAGTAAAGTGGCTAGAAAAGAAAATTCAGGAACTGTTCACATGAGTGAAACAGCATCAAACTTTTCAGATAGTGATCACTATGATGGAAGAGTTTCAGTATTTTGATTTGCATAATTAAGGACAGATCTGAAACAAAGCCAGAATCCTTAATCTAAGTGATCACAAGCAAATTTCAAATGAAGTGTGCAGTCATGTTGTGAAGGAAGGAAGAAGCCTGAGCTCTTGTCAAGATTAGTAAGAAAGAATAACAGAACTAGTATTGACTGCATACAGTATGTTCAGAGTAATAAACAATAGTGTTATTAACAAATAGAAGCTTGTGATAAATGTTGTGATGTTTCATTCACTCTAATAGGCAGGAGCAGATAATAGGGACAAAGTACAAAAAAAACCTGTCTTTAACCAGCTTTTTGAGCAGGTCTTAAAACAAATGAATCAGATCCTGGTATGCCATAGAACTCAGTAGTAGCTTTGGAAACCAGCTTTTGTGTTCCACTGAAAGAATGTGTTCCTGTTGTTAATGGAAAACAACCAAAGGTAAAGACCATTGCTTGAATTGTCAGCTCTTGCCTTGCCTTGCTTTGCCTTACCTTGCCTTCCCATGAGAAGATAAGGAGACAATTCCACACATTCATCAAAGAGATTGCAGAAGTCACTGGTATTTATTTCCCATTGAAGCCCTAAACATTTCTAACTATGCTTTTAAAACTGATCTATAGTTATTTGTTTCATCATGCTATACAGCCCTCCCCATACCATCATGTAGTCATTTGTGCAAAGGGTCATTCTGTTTTATTTTCATTCCATCTGTCCTTATTTTTATTCTCCCTTTTTTTCATTTTTTTTCCCCATCACTGAGAGACAGCCAGAGATTTGTCTAGCACTGAGGGTGCTAAAGGAAATGCTAAAGTTGTTCTAACACATTTGTTTCTAGACTATTCTCAGACAGCAGGGGGGCTTTATCATGTCAGCCATATTTTAAAGTTATGACAACATTAATCTTGACATTGAATCATAATTACTCCTCAGCTGGGGTTTGATGTACCCAGAATTGCCACTTGCTGGTGTGAGCAAGTGTTTCACATTAGCAGTGATATAAGCCCAGGTATTGCTTAAAGTAGGAAGACAGGGAAAATGATTCTTGGCAATTTACTAAAGCATTTTATGTAGTCTTTATAATGTAAAATGCCGACCTAGATTTCAGTAGACAGCATACACTGAATTGCTGCTGCTGTGAATATAGTGGTATTGTAGTACCAGCTGACTTTCAAATCAAATAGGTAGCAACATTTTGTAACCAGATTTTTTTCCTCTGTACTGATTAAGTGATAAAAACTGTACTCTGAGCAACAACTTTGAATGCGTGTGGAATGCTTTATTGCTCTTCATTCACATACTTGTCCTTGCTTTCATTCTAGATCTGTGCCAGTTTTTGCTTTTTTGCTTTGAAGGAAAGCTTCAAATATTCCTACTCTGTAAGCACAGGCATGAAAGTATGTAAACTGAGTCAGGAAGATACTATGTGTGTGTGTATGTGTGTGTGTGCATGTATGTGTGGAAGTAGGTTAAAATTCTATTTTAACTCTGTGAGCTGACTTTGAATTCCTTTTCATAACAAAGTTCTTCTGTGACTTTCAGCACTCTGTATTACTGATCTCTTGGCACATTTCACCTAACTTTAAGTAATAAAGTCTTACCTAAGAACACCTACATCTGAAAACTTGTTCACTCTGGTTTTCCCCTGCAGTCAGTTGACAAAGATGGAAAACTCAAAGGAGTGATTCAGATTACAGGTGGCCTAACTCCCCCTCTATCAGGGGCTTAAGTGACTAAGCATGTCAGCTGAATGCCTCAGCTTAGTGCAATGCATCAAAGATTTAGGAGCCAATGGGATATAAGATCTTGAGTATCTAATCTAGGACTTACACAAAATGTACAGTAAGCACTTAAACTGTCATCCTTAGCTGACCCCTCATGTTTGAGAAGCTTAAAATCCTTTGCCACATGACTTCTTTAGTTTAAAGTTCCCCAGGTAACTATAACTGTATTAAGTTTTGGCAGGGATGAGCAGCCTATCTCATACTTGATTACAATGCAGCAACTAGACTTCCTTATACTTAAGTCTCCTGGGAGGATCTAACTCTAGAAGACAACCTAAGGAAGGGCTAATAAGCATTCATAGATACATAGTAATGGGGATATCTACGTACTTCAGTTGTTTCCACCTCTCTTTTCAAGCAGATTAATGGTTGTCATTTCTTTAATTTAGCATCTTAGTCATCTTAGTTGATCACTTAGTAAAGATGTGGGAGACCAGTGTTCATTTCCACATTTTAATGGGATTCAAACATTTCTCCATGTACTAAAGAACAGGATATATGCTATTTCAGCTCAAGGCAAAAGAAAGAAAATTATTTTTGATCTACCTGCTGAATCCATAGTATTTAACAATTTGAATTTGGGAGGAGGGAGGAAGAGAATGAAAATAGAGATGGAGAGAAAGCCACGTAGATGGACAGAAGCGACACTGTAACAGGAATTTTAGGGCATTCTGTGAAGACAGGAACAAATCACCTTGTATTTATTGTGTAGATACACTACATATTTCAGCAGTGTTTATAAGTTAAATTGTACAGTGCATGATCCCTTTCTTGTTTATCTTGAAGTACCTTTTGGCATGCTGGTATCCAAATGACCTGAAGAATTAACCCAGAATTCCAGAATTCCACTGCCTGTACATGTCATTCTTATCCCTCAGTTTGACCAGAAGGTTCTTGCCCAGTCACTCATCTCAAGGTATCTTGTCTAGAAATTTCTTATAAAAGATTGAAGTTTTCTTTCCTGATGTTCAGGATCCTGACTTTTCTTCTTTGGCTGACACATTCACCTCAGGATCACAAACTCTATTAGTGCATGGTCACTACAGTCCAGACTACCTCCAATCTTAACATCCTTAATGATTTCTTCTGCAATGGTGAGCACAGGGTTTAAAAATGTTTCTCTGCTGGTTAGCTTATCTCATATCCTGCACTACGAAATTATACTCAACACTCTTCCAGAATCTTTGGTATTGACTGCAGTCTGCTGTCACGCTTTCCAGTCAGACATCCAGGTGGCTGAAATCTCCCATAAAGATGAGAGCCTGTGATTCTTGTAGCTGAAGCAAGATGGTCTCATCCATAGACTCTCTCTGGTCAGACAGACCTCAGCCAGGCTATAAATAGTGTTACTTTCCCAGAGCCCTCTCAAAATCAATTGGGACAGTTCTGTGATTTTTCCCTGAGGTTTCCTGAAGAGGCAATGTTCCCTGACACACAGAACTCTATCCCCTTCCCACATAGAATCTAGTTTAAAGCTCTGTTAATCAGTCCAGCCAACTTGCTTCCCAGAAAAATTTTGCTCTTTGAAGTAATTTATTTCAGTTTCCTTGTTATCTTTTGCCTTAGTGGTCCATGGCTCACTTGTTACTCAGTGTAATGCAGTGTTACCAGCATGCCACAGGGCAATAGTCTGAGGACCTCTGCTAGCACCCTGTCCCTCTAATCTAGCTATACCACACTAAACTAATTAGCAGGCTCAATATCAGCCCATACACCTCAACCAGTTTAAAGCCCTGCCAATGAGCTCTGCTAATTTTCCCCAAGGACACTCTTCTCCCTTTGAGAAAACTAAACCTTATCTGGTGTCTATGAGCCCAATGTCATACAGGCCAGTCTGTTGTCAAAATACCCAAAGTTTTGGTGACAGCACTGACCACTAAGCCAGGTGTTATTGATAGGATCTTTCAATTTCTTTCAATATTCTTACCCAGTAGAGGAAGAGGGAAAAAGATGATTTATACTCTCAGTTTCTTCAGGCAGTTTTTCAAGGCCCTGGAGTCCCTTTTGATGACCTTTGAACTGCATGTAGCTGCTTCATCACTACCCTCCTGGGAAAGCAGTAATGGATAATGATCTATTGATCGTACCATGCTAGACACTTTTGTAGTGACATCCTTCACCCAAGTCTCAGGGATGCAGCAGATTTCTCTAAGAAGAGCATCTGCATGGCATACCAGGCATTCACTTCTCTGCAGGGAGAACTCATCAATATCTAGTACCTGCCTCCTCTTCTTTGAGCATGTAGCCTTGATCCTGGGAGAAGGCTTTTCTACTTTTGGTTTTGTTGATTTCTCTGGTACAAACAGGCCTTATCACCCAAAGATGGGAATTCCACATCCTGAGCCTACTACCTGTTTTACAGAGGGACTTGGAGTATTGGGGGGGTGGGAGTGGAGTAGGCAAGGAAGGGTTTTGCTTGCAGCCACACTTTGTCCACTTTTTTCTTCGACTTCTTGTCTTCAGACTGGCCATGAGAGGATACAGCTTGCTTTGGCTCTTGAACTTTCTTCAGTAAAACTTCTCTGAGAGTTCAGTGTAGTTATTCTGCTCTATCTCTTTGGCTCCAATGACACATTATAACTTATATATTTCATCTTGTAACCTCACCACAACACCGAGCAGATCTTCTGCATACTCGCATCTTGTGTAGATACAGTGCTAGTGAAAGGCTCAGGCACTCTGTGACACCGGAGGCCTGCATGGCTGCATGTTTTCCTCAGTGATCAGTCTGGGTTTCTGTATGCTTTCAGATGGGTGTGGACACCCTTGCTGTCAGTGGGGTGGATACCATGACTACATTCTTTGCTTGTGGAGAGTGATAATCCCATGTAAAACAATTTCAAAGAGTAAGTATTAAAATGTCAAAAAGAGAGAATTTTTTTTAACCACAGGACACCAAGATAACATTTATAACCTTACTTGACTATTAAAACTGCAGACTATATTCTTAAACTTCAGACCTTTATGTCTCTCAAATGGCTTTACGTGTTTAAAGGGAAAATTACACTCAGAACCTATTAACCTACTTTCAGTATTCTGGGTCCATTTACTTCTGGAAGTGTACTCACATACAGGTAGCAAAAACAGCTAAGGAGAGAGTGAACATGAACTGATGAGTTCTTTCCATTACTGGAAAAAATCTTCCCACGTTCATATTAAGGAACACTGGGAAGAGTTAGACAAAGGTCTTACTGGTATTAATGGCAATCTATGTCAATGTTAGCATACACTGGTAATAAAACCATGTGTATAGTTTTACGTGTGTATGTGTTTGTGTATACACATGGATATATATACATAATGGTTTCTCTGCTAACTTGCCTATTGTATGGGTTTTTATGCCAGTAAATGTGCAATTCCGTTCTACTTGGAAAGGCTGTGAAGTCAGAGTAAGAAGAATAAGAAAAGTTGATGATAATTGGGACACTATTTTCTTACCTTGAAGAGAAGGATGAATTCACTAAAAAAAAATTACAAGATATAATTTCCAGAGAACACTATAAAGTTAATAATTAATTAAAATAGAAATCTGTGAGAAATTAGATGTGATTCTTTTCCTCAAAACTTCTCTGATCTCTAAGTTTGTTTTCCTGACCAAATTTACCCAAATTATTTTCGTAAAACCATTTCTGCCTGTATTTAATTTTAGCAAGTCTTGCCTGAAAGGCACACTTCGGACAGTTCATATACCCATATTTGAGCAAAATGAGTATCTGGAAATTGTTACTCAGCAGCTGTAGACAGGTGTCTTATTAAGGACAAATTAACTACTAGCTATAAATGGTAGTGAATCAGGAGTATGGATATTCCATGCTTCTGAGTTAGGACCGTCTAGAAAATCTTGTTAGATATTTTAGATTAAATAAATAAATAAATAAATAAATCTTCCTTTTTTGATGTAACATTTTTGGTTTTGTTTTCTTGTTTAATTGTTTGGTAAACATCACTTTCAAAGAGAAAAACAACATCTCAGAATATATTCATACATCATTTTTTTTTGTCCTTTCTCTTTCTCTTTCTCTTTCTCTTTCTCTCTTTTTCTTTTTCTTTTTCTTTTTTTCTTTTTCTTCTTCTTCTTCTTCTTCTTCTTCTTTTTCTTTTTCCTGTTCAAAATAGTGTTTGTGTTTTAAAGGAGCACTGTAAAGTTTTCAAAACCTTTATGTAAGCTAAGGAACAAAATCTTCTAGAAGCACCATGATCCATAGAAAAAATTCTCATCTTTCTGATTATTATTTCCAGTTATTTCCAATCCAGTTATTTCCAATCTGCACCATTACCTTGCATCATACCCACCATCACTTTATCTTGTCCATGTTTGCCACAGATTCCCACCAGCAATGGGAAGGATGGATTACAATAGATAACAGTAAATCTTTATATTGAAATTTATGTCTCCTTGTATTTCTTCTGGTACAAACAGGCCTTATCACCCAAATTTTCAGCTGTCCCTTCTATTCTGTTTTTGTTATATACAAAACTTCAAAAGCACAGTTACATTTCGTTTCAAACTGGATGAGATTGGAATAACTATAATGGCAGCCACTTGAAGATCCTATACTTGTCATAGTCAGTATAAAATCCCTCCCATTCATACTAGTACATGAGTGTTTACTTATGAAAAATCTACAAGGCTATTCTAAATAAACAAAAACATTGGACAATTGTAATATATATATAATAATAATCTGTAAATATATGCTGAAAAAAAGGACAATTTATCAGTCCTTTTAAGGCTTTCTTATTTTCTTTGTAATATCAATTTTCACATGAATATTTCAAAATGTACATCATGACAGCAACAGATCATCATAATCATCTAGGTATCATTCAGACAGTTCCTGCAATGCACTGAAGATATTTTTCTGACAATGGTGTGAGAGGCCAACAAAGTGGGGGGTGCTTCTGGACTTTGTTTTTTTCCAGCAGGGATAGTCATGCTAGGGATGTGAAGGTTAGGGGCAGCGTGGGAGGTAGCAATCATGAGAAGGTGGAGTTCAAGACTTTGTGTGGAAAAAGTAAAGCAAAAAGTAGAATTGGTACCCTGGATTTTCAGAGAGCGACTTTGAACTTTTTCTTCACTTACTTGGAGGTATCTCATGGGCTAGAATGCTTAAAGGTAAGGTGGCCCAGGAAAGCTGGGCAACATCTAAACAGCACTTCCCCAAACTCAAGATTGGTGCATACTTAGAGTATGAAATTGGGAAAGGGAGGCAGGAGACCTGTATGGATGAGCAGGGAGCTCATGGATAAGATCAAAGGAAAGAAGAAGGTTTATGAAATGTGGAAAAAGGGCCTATACTCTTGGAGGAAGTGTAGGAGTGTTGTCAGGGCCTGCAAGGAGGTGACAAGGAAGGCTAAAGCCCACGTGGAGCTGAAACTGGCAAGGGAGAAAAAGGATAATAAGAAGGGTGTTTTTCATGTTAACAGTAAAAGGAAGACTAGGAATAACGTGGTCCCCTGCTAAACGAGGGATGTGTCCTGGTAATGGGAGATGCTGAGAAGGTGGAAATTCTGAACTCCTTCTTTGATTTGATCTTCACTTCAAAGACTCACTCTCGGGACTCCTGGACTCTAGAGGAAAGAGAAAGAGTCCGAGAAATTGTGAACTTCCCTCTGGTTGAGGAGGGGGTCATCCAGGAGCATCTGGGTAGGATCAGTGTGCACAGATTCATTGGCCCTGATGGGATACATCTATACATGCTGAGGGAGCTGGCAGAGGTGATTGCTGAACCACTCTCTATCATCTTTGACAGGACCTAGAGAACAGGAGTGGTGCCTGAATACTGGGGGATAGCCAATCTCTCTCTGGTCTTCAAAAAAGGCAAGAAGAAGGGTCTGGGAAACTACAGGCCAGTCAGTCTCACCTCTGGAAAGGTGATGGAACAGCTTGTTCTAGATGCCATCTCCAAGCAATTGGAAGAGAAGAAGGTCATCAGGAATAGTCAGTATGGATTCAGCAAGAGAAAATCATGCTTGACCAACCTCGTAGCCTTCTGTGATGGCATCACCAACTCGATAGATGGGAGGAGAGAAGTAGATGTCATCTACCTTGACTTCAGCAAGGCTTTTTACACTGTCTCTCATGACATCTGGATACTGAAGCTGAGAAAGTGTAGGATAGATGAGTGGACAGTGAGGTGGATTAAGAACTGGCTGACTGGTCAAGCTCAGAGGGTTGTGACTGGTGATGCAGAGACTGGTTGGAGACATTGACTAGCAATGTTCCCCAGGGATCAGTGTTGGGTCTGGACTTGTTCAATATTTTTACTGACAGCCTGGATGAAGATATAGTGTTTACTCTTAGTAAATACTCCAATGATACAAAGCTGGGAGGAGTGGCTGACGCACCTGAAGGCTGTGCTGCCATTAAGCAAGATCTGAGTGACCTGGGTCTGTTCAGGCTTGAGAAAAGAAGACTCTTTGATTAATATTTAATTATAAGTATCTTAAGCGTAGTAGTCACAGGGATGAGGCCAACTTCTTTTCAGTGCTCTGTGGGGACAGGACAAGGAGAAATGGCCATAGGCTGGAGCATAGGAAGTTTGATGCCAATATGTAAGGAACTTCTTCCCAGTAAGGGTGATGGAGCACTGGAACAGGCTACACAGGGAGGTTGTGAATTCTCTTTCTCTGGAAGTATTCAAGACCTGCCGGGACACCTACCTGTGTAGCCTGCTGCAGGGGGACTGATTTGCTTGGGGGCTGGACTTGATGATCTCTATAGATCCCTTCCAGCCCCTACAATTCTGTGACTCTGTGACGATATTTTTAAAAATATATATATGGAAGCAATTTAATAATTGTTTTAAGAAACTTTTGCCTTATAATTCAATTTTCAAGTAGAAATATTTTTCAGCATTCAAGAGAAAGTCAACTCACAAGCAAAGAGAGAAGTGAATTTTACTGGTATTTTTAGCATCAGGTATATCCTCATTGCTTTTAATGAATTCTAATGCTAATCAACAATACTTAAAAATATGGCTAAAAGAAAATTAATTTAATGGAAAGTTGTTAGAGGGATACCTTTGGAATAAATTGCAATTTGATATGTGATATTTTTTTCTACTTTTCAGTAACCAATTGTTATTTCCCTAACCAAAAAAAAAAAAAAAAAAAAAAGTAAAGAAGTTGTTCTTCTATGTTTCATGGAAATTTTGGAAAGCTAAACTGTGCTTTTCTGTATTCAGAATTTTTAGGCCCTTTATTTTTATCACAGATATATTAATTTTAAATGGATGACTCTTCCTTAATGATTGAAAACTAGAAAAAATCTTATTATTAAAGAGTCCAAAGGGTTTTAAAAATGCAATAATCACCATTTCTCTTATTTTGAATTTTTAGAGTAATGAAAATTACCTTTTTGAGTTCCAATTTTTTAAATTTTTATTTATTTATTTATTTATTTATTTATGCTTAACAGGAAGCAAAAGTGAAATGTGTAGTTTAGCTCATGTAGATTTGATCATTTAATTTCTCCATGGAAGCTCTGCACAGATCAGCTCAAACATACTTGTTATCAGATAGATAAGTGCTTCTTCAGACTCAGTTAATTTTGTTAATTGGATTATAGTTGAGTATAAAGGAAGCTTAAACATGCAGTTCAAGTAAGCACCAAAATGTAAAGTCAGAAGATGCATCTGAACTTTGCAACAGTATTCAGTTAACCAAGAATCACAGGCTGTTGGAAGGTACTTCTGGTGATCAAATTGTTCAAATCTCATGATGAATTCACCTTAGAGCAGATTTCATAGATTTTTCCCTCAGAGTCATATGGTTTCCTTACTTAAGAGTTTGTTGTTTGCTTCTTAAGTTTAGTTAGCTCAAAATCCTCTGTCTTACTTCTAGTTACTGTCTAGGTACTATCATATTTCCTGCCTCCTAGAATTCTTTTCCACGTATCTGAGATATGGCAAGTCTACACTATCATCTGACATTTGTGCCTAGACCCCTAATCATACTCTTAATACCTGGCTATTCATATAAGATTACAAGATAAATCAAAAGACATTTGGCCTCTTTACAGGGAAATTGCTTCTACCTGTAATAAACATCTATCTTAAGAGTGCAACAAATCAGTTTCTATGGAGCTCATATGTCTCTCAATTGACAATAGAGAATAGATCGATACTAGATCACAGTATCATCACAGATTAAGAATAGTGTTCAGGAATTAAAGATGCATTCATAATTACTTCAAAACATGATAGCATATCCCACAGGTCTTTAGAAAAAAATGCTATTGTCTTTTAAATTCTCAGGCATATCTACTTTTGGCTTAGACATTCACTCCCCAACACCCTATACAGCTTTATGTTCCCAGCAAGTATATTAAAACTGTCACCATTTAAAATAATGGCTTTTCTTTCTTTGTTTCTTTTTTAATTACTATTATTATTTTCTAACCTACATTATAACATGCCTGAAGAATCTTAATAGTGATTTGGGAGATCTATATGTTTCTTGCATTTTATTATTTAGAAAGAGGCAGAGTTGCTTTCATCTACAAACTGAGACTAACATGGGTGTACATCAAGCTAGGAAAAGGTAGGGAACTGATGAGCATAAATGTTTTGTCCTTTTTTTGTGCTAAAGCAAAATATGGTTTCATATACCCTAAATTATGACTGAAAACTGGCAGTAATCTGCTTTTATTAAGCGTATTCATGCACTGTGTACAAGAACTTCATCTTTATAAAAGGTTTAATGTCCTCCTGAAAGTCAGGCTAAAATAATTTTTTCCATGTTGATCATGTGAACAAAAGAGAAAGCAGATATTTCTCCCTATCTACATGGCCTGCTCAGGATTAAGGAGAAGTGTAAGGAGAAAATACCTCTATGAACATTTGTCAGAATGCCTAAACAAAGCCATAGACTTTCTATGCATTCTATTTTTTTATTATTATTATTATTTTTATTACTAAAACAATCACAAAAATCTAGGAAAAGGTTCAAGGAGGGAGAATAACTGGGGTCTGTAGTTATGTCCATGGCAATTATATATTATATCTCAGAAATTCTCAGCACACTGATGAATTATGCTTTGACAGGCCTATGGATAGTTGATAAATACAGGTCTGAGGGTGACTCTTAGATTTCTATGTTTTTAAGAATTTTTTTAAATGTGTAACTGTATGCAATTATATCTGTTAAAAACATTCTCACTCATGTTACTCACTTTTAAAATGTGCATTTTATTATCTTCTAAGATTTTCTTTAAAAAACTGTAACTAAACTGGATTATTATTATTATTATTTGAAGTGTCCAGATTACTGCAGGATTATTTTACATGAAAAGTGTTATTTTATTTTTTTGTTATATTTTATTATTATTATTATTGTTGTTGTTGTTGCTGTTGTTATTATTACTTACTGTTAATTTATTTATTGTTAAGGTGGAATGCGTGTTACCTAATACTAAATAATAGAAAAAGCTAGATGAATCTTAGGTAATCTAACTTTTCTCTGATTATAAAACAAGAGAGACATTTAAGGAAAGGTAAAATCAGTGCCAAAAAGATACCTTCTTTTGAGTTGATTACTTTTCCAGTGTTTAATAAGGAAGAGTAGACTACTGGTTTAGACTAAATACAGAAGTTTTAGGGGCAGACTGATCCAGCTATTCATGTTAGCTATTATTAATTTATGATGTATGATAGAAAAATAAATCACAGATTATTGATTCTGACCTAAGAGTGTCTCTGAAGTTTTTCCAACCCTGGAGAACTGGAATTGTTACTATACATATATATATATTTTTTTCTCAGCTTCAGGCAATGATGCTTAGATATCAAATACAGCAGTTCTTCTGCCCAGTGAGTAAAACAAGTCCTTGAAGAATTATTAAAGATTTAAGAAAGCCCAGGTTTATCAGTGATACGGCTCTTTAAATAACCTCACAACACGGCTTCAATGATGGTTCAAAAGAAAAAAAATATACTTTCTGATCTAACTTTCAGGTTTTTTCTCTGCGACTGAAGGTATCTTCTGACAAACTTCTTATTGCTTCCATCACTTAACATATAGCATTTCACAGCACCACACAATAAAATGACTGCAGACAAGAAAGTCCGTAACAAATGAAATCTAGTCATGCAACATATTAAGGCTTTACTACTCCTCTGAATTTCTCTGAAGCTATAGTTTGAAAAGTAAAAGTGAAAAAAAAAATAATACAGTAATTCAAATTTGGGTTTAAAAACCAAAACCAAAATCAAAACAAAAACAAAAACAAAAAAATCCAAGCAAACAAAGAAACAAACAAAACCAGAAATATTTAATGTATATAATTACAAAAATAAGATTTTCTCACCCAAAATTTAAAAAAAAATTAGATCTAACAAAGCTCTCCAAGTAAGTGACCTTTTGGATCTTATCAGGATTAGCATTCTTAACCATAAGAAATTTAAAAATAAATAACATTTTAAAAACAGAATTTGTACTTAAATATAGACTAAATTAAAGGTGAAGGACTACAAATTATCATAAAGAACTGGGCAAAAATTGTGCACAACTTCACTCATTTTTTAAAATAATACTTAAAAATATGGAGTCATAATATCTTCACTGTCTAATCAGATTGACTGAGCTGTCCAAAGCTAAGACCCGTTGTTCAAAGGTGAAATATGAAGGAAATTAGGCTCCCATTTATTTCAAATTGAGATTTTGTCTTTTAAGCTGCCTAGATATTTCTGGTCAGTGAAATTCATAATTAGCCTTTAATCTACTTTATGTACTGGGAAGATCAAGCAAAATTCAATTTTTCTCCTGTTTTTTCTGTTAGAATTCGTCTAGTACTGCTGTTCAAAAAAAGGGAACAGATATAGTACAGGGTACAGTAAGCTCTTGTGTTTAATGTCAGGTGGAATCAAGGGTCATGCACTATTTGACTCCTACCTCTCTTGCAGTGCCTCTAGAGGAGAAACCATGTTTGCCTTACGCAGAGCCTGAACATCCCATTGCGTGAGAAGTGCTGACTTTTAAGCAATTATAAAATTTCTTTCTCAAATCTCTTTTATAGCTAAACCACACAAATAGCAGAACTTATCACACAAGCACACACAATCAGTTAATGTAGCATTATCATGATTGTAACATGACATTCTGATGGCTCTATTACTCTCTTACTGTTTTGTCTTTTTATTAGATATTATTTGATCTATGCATGAATATAGCCCTCTCTCTCTGCTGTGCCACTTTTTCCAAAGTTATTTTTTTTATTGTGCCCAAGTAGATAAAACATTGCTATCCAAATAGTGCTGTATTTTTCTTTGCTCTAACTGGTAACTTAGCTCTACTGGTACATGAAATGTATAATCTACTTTAGATGAAGAATGATAGGTAACAGATATCACTGTGTGAAATCTATACCTTGTGATATGCAGAGGCCACCCTCCATTACAATGGATTAGACAGATACTTTTCCAGCCATAAAACATATGAACTTCTATAAGTGGGAATATTTTAGATTTGATAGATCTTTTTCTGAGGGTGGTATTATAACAGTATGTGCCTTATGCATTTGTATTTCTGTATCTATTACCTACAATCCTGAAACATAAACTACACAGCGTTGTTGTGTTTATTCTCTTTGATGCAAATATCAGTATGTAGCTGCTGTTAAAATTCCATTTCTTTCCTATTTAAATACAATCAATACTGATATTATGAAAGAAATAAATTATATTTTTCCCACATGGAATGTTATCATTTTAAACCAGAGGGAAATTTTTTATCAGATCTTAATTCCTTGATTATACATGGGTTAGAATTCTAGCATTTTATATTTAGAGACAAACTTCATGGTTGTTCTAAAATACATAAGTATACATCACAAAGGTACATTTAGGCTTGGTCTGAATAATAGAAAAATTACAGAGAAAAATATGAAAGAACATACAATAAATCAGACACATTCTAGATGTATCAGACATGCTGTACATGCACATATTGACTCTGTTGTTCACAATTATGGCAAAAAGATCATAATTCTTCTGTATGTTCACAAATGCATCACACTTCACTCTTTGTAAATTGGAGCCAATGGAGTAGGCAGGAAAATTTCTTTAATGTTAATTTTTGTTTTCACTCAGATATAACTATTTCATCTTCATATCACAGTAATACTTGCTATTAAATAGTACAGTAATATTTGCCATTAAATCTTTAATGTGCAAAATGAAATTTTACTTGCTGCCCCTGGCTGCCCAGGTGGGTGCCCCATCCTTGGAGGCATTCATCCAGATTGAACAGAGCCCTGGGCAGCCTGATCTGGTGGGTGGCAACCAGCCCAGGGCAGACAGATTGGGATGGTTTTAAGGTTCCTTCCACTGCAGCCCATTCTATGATTCTGTGTATACACAGTAGGGAAAACTTACATTATCTACAAACTGGAAACTTATATGTGAAAGCAAGCCAACGATAATGCTTTATGACTTAAAAAGCAAGACCAAAAAAACTCACACACACTGAAAAAAATACTGAAACAATGTACATTAACACAAACAAACAAAAAAAAAAACAAAAAAACAAACAAGCAAACCTCCCCCCCTCCCCAACAACAACAACAACAACAACAACAACAAAAAGAAACCAACAAAAAGCAAAAAAAACTAAACCAGAACAAATTCATAGGCAATTATTAATGGGCAATATTGGTAGATGGTTGTACTAGATAATCTCAGTGGTCTTTTCCAACTTTAATGATTTTATGATTTTATTATGGAATTCTTGTTTTACAATGTAACCTATGCTAGAAATACTGTGGAAGCTTTTAGTTACCCCTGTTTGGCTTTTCTTAAATAATTCCAGTAAACATTCTCTCCACATTTTCCTCATCCTGCTACAGAATGATGGCAAACAAATATTTTACCTAAGTCATGAAAGAAGCTATTGAATTAGTCTTAACTGAGGATTTGGAACTACAGAGATAAGGAATGAATAATCTAGAAGACCCAGAATAACAACCCCAGAGCCATTCCAGTCACTGCTTCAGCAAGCATGCCCAGTGCAAGATCTCCTTCACTGTCACAGTAACGTTCTCAAACGATGACATTGCAGGGAGTTGGCCATATGATCTGTGGTATGGATACTGGTAGGAAACATCATAGGCTTGTCCATTGGAGGCATAGAAGACATGAAGACCCACAGTGGGATATGCACCATTGTACTGACCCTAGCCATAGCCATAGAACTCAGGTGATGGTGTAGCATAAGCTGTTTAAGGAGGAGGAACTGAGGAAATTGCTGTCTCATCGTACATCACATCAGATCCCACATAGCCTATGTTTGTTCTGGCATCCTGAAGAGCAATTTTCTATGCCAAACAGTCATCTGCACTTTCTGCACAGAGAATGATGGTCTTACCATCCCGACAAACAATCTGCAGTAAACAATCTTTCTGCTTTCCTTCCGGAGGCTGGAAATCTCAATATTCATTCCCCATATTTTGAGGTTGATGCAATAGATTCTCATGTGGATTTTAACTTCTCTATCATGGTGATTCTGATTGTCACAGAATATTAAATGGCCATTAGACCACAGGTCAAACCAGTTCTTCTTCCAGTGCCTCAAGATAGTGCTTTGTTGGAGCAGCCAGCCACTCTTCACAAATGTCATTGTTGCTTAATCTGCCCTGCTCCCACTGCAGCCTCGCTCCACCAGCGGGCAGTGCCAGCCCCGCCCTGACATCAGCCTGCCATACCACCCCAGCCAGCTCCTATGGAGCAGATTGTTTTGAGGGAGATCACGCAGCATGTGCAGGACAACCAGGGGATCAGGCCTAGCCAGCATGGGTTCACAAAGGGCAGGTCCTGCTTGACCAACCTGTTCTCCTTCTATGATCTAGTGACCCATCTGATAGACGAGGGAAAGGTTGTTGATATAGTCTACCTAGACTTCAGCAAAGCTTTTGACACTATCTCCCGCAGCATTCTCCTGAAGAAACTGGCAGCCCATGGCTTGGACAGGTACACTCTTGCTGGATAAGGAACTGCCTGGAGGGCCGGGTCCAGAGAGTGGTAATGAACGGAGCTAGATCCAGCTGGCAACCGGTCACAAGTGGTGTTCCCCAAGGGTCGGTTCTGGGGCCTGTCCTATTCAGTACCTTCATTGGTGACCTGGATGAGGGCATTGAGTGCACCCTCAGTAAGTTCGTAGATGACACTAACTTGGTTGGAAGTGTTGATCTGCCTGGGATTAGTGAGGCCCTACAGAGGGATCTGGACAGTCTGGATTGCTGGGCTGAACCCAATGGGATGAGGTTCAACAAGGTCAAATCCTTGGTCCTGCACTTTGGCCACAACAACCCCAGACAACACTACAGGCTTGGGGCAGAGTGGCTGGAAGGCTGTGTAGAGGAAATGGACCTGGAGGTATCGGTTAACGCTCACGTTTCTACACTGTTTCTGTGTAGAAACAGCAGGAACAGGGAAGTGATTGTCCCCCTGTACTCAGCATTGGTGAGGCAGCACCTCAAGTACTGCATCCTGTTTTGGGCCCCTCACTGCAAGAAAGACACTGAGGCTCCGGAGCAGGTTCAGAGAACAGGAACAAAGCCGGTGAGAGTTCTGGAGCATAGGCCTTATGAGGAGCAGCTGAAGGAGCTGGGATTGTTCAGTCTGGAGAAGAGGAGGTTCAGGGGAGACCTTGTTGCTCTCTATAATTACCTGGAGGGAGGTTGTAGTGAGCTGTGGGTTGGCCTCTTCTCTGATGTAACTGGTGATAGGATTTGAGGGAATGGCTTCAAACTGCTCCAGGGGAGATTTAGGCTGGAGGTTATGAGATACCACTTCTCTGAAAGAGTGGTCAGGCATGGGCTCGACTGCCTGATAGTCCAGGGTCACTGAGCCTGGAGGTGTTCAAGGAATGTTTGGACATTGTGTTGAGAGACATGGTTTAGTGAGAACTGTTGGTGATAGGTGGATGGTTGGATTGGAAGATCTTGTAGATCTTTTCCAACCTTGGTATTTCCAACCTTGGTGATTCTCTGATTCTGTGATTTAAAACATCTGAGTATAGATGCAGCCTAACAGTCTGGGAACTGTAATAATAGGATTCTACCTAAAAATGTTGTGTTTACTATGAAACATAATTAATGACACACACACACACAAATAAATAAATCATTTTTCTGTCACAGTAAAAGTCATATTTTCTTGCACCACCTTGCATTTTCTTCATCTAGATTCTTATAAATCCCAAAATACACTTTCCAATCTAGAATATTGAATTATTTTATTGTTGCTACTCCAAGTTGTTCACATTGTAAAGCACTTAGACATAGCATAATTATAAACAGATGTTGAAGTTTATTTACAAGAAGTAACCGTAAGTATCATTAGCATGAAAATCGTCTACCTCACAGATAAAAATAATGTAACAACCTCAAAAGATGAAAGACACTTGTTTTGATATTGAAGTTACAAGTGTCTGCAAGACTTAGGCAGAAACAGTTTATGTGGATTCCAGATAAATTCAATTTTAAATCCCTCACACCCAATTTCTGTGAGGAAATTTGGACCCATGCTAGGTCAACTATTAAAAGAAACATCTGTGTCTGTATTGCATGCAGTTTTAAGAAACTTTGAAAGAAATAAGTCATTATTTCTAAAGCCTTGCACAGCCTCATACACACACGCACAGACACAAATCAACAAAACAAACAAACGAACAAACAAAATCCTCACAAGACATGAATTAACCATGTAACAGTGCCTAACCCTTATTACTCCTTTTTTCTCTTGAAGAATGGAAGCCAGTCAAAAGATAGAGTTGGATTTAACTTTGTGTTTTCTACAGATGCCTTAAAGCCTCATGTAAGTCATATGGCATGTGGTTCAGATAGCAAACTTTATTGTGGCTATTCAGCTTAACTGATAATGCAGATAACCAGGGTCTGGTATATACAGATAATAAAAACTCTGAATCATAGAGTCTGTTTGAATTTGGACTTCAGATGAATCACAATGCTCAAAACAATTCATCTGTACTAGCAAGCCTGAAAATATTTATTAATCCTTTCAAATCTTCATGCCCTAAATGAGAATTAGAATGATTATGTCTTTCCTACTGGACAGACATACTGAAAAACAAACAAACAAAAAAAAAAAAATAATAATAATAATAATAATAATAATTTTTAAAAAAAAGCAAAAACAACAAACAAAAAAACAAACAAAAAAAACCCAAATATATTAAACTTGTTGACCATTTGGCAACCTCACAAATTCTTAGAACTTTCCAAACTTCTGATACAGTTAACCAAAATTGTATTGGAAACCAGTCAAGTCAATCACCTTCTTCTTTGCCCAGTTAAAATAAGTCACTTAATCTTGTTGATAAGGAGAGGAGAGGGGAGGAAAGTAGAGGAGAGCAGAGGAGACAAGAGAAGAGAGGAAAGGAACTTGTTTTTCTTGTTTTTCTTGTTTTTCTTGGAGGGGAAAGTGGTTGTCTTTTTTACAATCTCTCCTCTCCCTCCCTCCCCCTGCCCTCCTTCCTCTTTTCCTAGCTGGAATAATTAAATTGTATTACCCATTATTGTCCTATTTTCAGTCACTTGTAATGCTCGCTACTGTATATAATTACCTACTCTGGGCTCAGAAATAATGCATGTATTTATGTTTGCAAACTAACCTGGTTTGATGAAATGGTATTTTTAACATGTTTTTCCACAGGAAGAACAACAGATCTTTGCAGAAGATAGGTGAATAGCATTTGAAGGAGTGAAATGGGAACACTTCCCCTATTGGGAATGGGCAAAGAAAATAGACCTTGTTATACAAATAGTTCTGATCGCATTTTGATCCAAATAGAAGCAAAGAATGGGATTAATTTATAATGCACATGTCTACATACAAGTTAGTTACCCTAAATTCCTCTTTCAGAATAAGTAAACAATTTTAAGATTCAATCTATCTGGCCTCATCTCAATATTATATATAGAATAAAACTTCACAAAAAAATCTGTTTTTTTCTCACTTTCTATGTTTTCTGAATTATTACTGCTATATGGACCTCGGAGAATTAGCTAGGATGTAGGCTCCTATGCTGTAGGGAGCTGCAACTGGTAACGAATCTTTGTCCAAGGTTAAAACAATATGAACACGTACACAAAGAATGAGTAGAAGAAAAACATTCAGACTCAGGTCTAGCAATGGGCCTACTGCCAAATCTGCATATGACTTTTCAAATAATGGAAGGAAGGCTGTAATTGAAATTCAGTGATCTATCGATATCTTCTGAATCTTTGTGCACAGATACAGATACAGATGTAGATGTACAAATATAATGTGTGCCTTAATAGATAGTGTTCTTCTTACTTCCATGCCTTCGAGTATGTAGGAGTTACTTCTTTAGAGTAGAATTTAGCTGAATAAGGTATTCCTATCATGTGAAACCACCCTGGAGTTCTTTTGGTCTTGTTTCCTTTGTATTTATGTTTATGCTAATTTTTTAGACCCTTCTGAAAGCCCTAACAATTTATAAAACATTTGTCCCTCTCTCTGAATTCCAGTACACTGAAAGATGGAATCCTACTGAAAGCTAGTTTCCTGGTTATCTGTGCAGCAGAAATTGCCACTTGAGGCAAAAAGTCTGTGAAAAATGTGAAGACAGATATAGATGATGAGATATTGAGGTTTATGTGGGTTCCTGTGGGATCAAAATACTCAGTCAGAAAATAAAGATGGGGAAAAGAAAGAAAAAAATCTAAACTTTTTCCATCTTCCAGGGTAGAAACAATCTTCCATTCTCTTTCCAGCTCACGATAAAGAGTACTTACCACTGTATATTTAAGTCACTTTTTGTTGCATTTTAATCTGGTAATTAGTTTTTTCCATGAATCAAATACTTTTTAAGGAGATCAAATCGCAATAGCATTTAACTTAATTCTGATGAGACTGAAGCTATGCTTCATTTGACCAAGGGTGTTTAAGAGTTGAACTATAATGTGCAATATAGAAAGTCTTTAGCAGCAACATTTTCCATTCTAACTAGTGCATAATATTGGTTTTGCAATCATTTAGTAATTATATAAGGAGGACATATTTATTACAAATTATTGATTTTATAATTACTGCTGCTGGTGTTCACATTATTACACAATGAAAATCTTTTAATATACAATGTTCTTCACCCTCAGCTGGCAAGCAGATAGTGCAATGCAATTTACTGAGTAGCCAAGACTAGATTTTTATCGACACTATTTTTTGCCAACTACCTAAGTGGCTTGTTTTCTGGAAAAAAAAAAGAAAAAAAAAAAAGAAAAAAAAATTGCTAATGGTACTTAAACGTAGAATATCTAACTGTCAAGGTCATTTCTGGAGGATTATTATAGTCAGTCAGCAAAGAAGAGAAAGGGAGAGAAAAAGAATAAGAAAAGTGCTTAACTATTATTTTACTCCTAATAACACTAGGAATTATAACTTTAAATTTGCTGTAAGCTAAATAGACATATAAGGCCACTATCATACATTGAATCACGACACATGAAGATATATCTCTGATGAAGTTGATATTTCTGTAGGTGCAGGCTAAATCCTCAGTGCATTCCACCCGTAGAACTGCAGGAAGAAGCTATATGTGGGGCTAATGTATAATTGTCAGCGTTTTATATTCTTGAGCAAGGGATTTTTCTTTAAGATGTGAAAAGAGATTGTCTGATTTTGCCATTTGATTACATCAGTGGCCATTTGCTAACAGCTACAGATAAGAAACTGTAGCCCTTAAACAAAGAGTCATTCAGAATCATCAGAAATTTTTGGGAATGGGGATCTCCATTACTGACATCAGAGTTTAATATTCTACTTAAAGAACTTCATCACGGCAGATACTGATGTACTACAATGCACGGAAGATGTCACAAGCTCCCTCAGCAATTTGACAGGATCTCTGTGCATACACACTTAAAAATATATGCAGAATTGGCAATAGGCTCATAGTTGGATGTAGCTGTGAATTTTCTTGTTTATCACTGAAGACTCAAGGTGACGAAAAGACAATACATCAGGGAAGGATCAAGTTGAGTATTAGGAAAAGGCTCTTCACCAGAGGGTTTTTGTGTACTGGAAACAGGCTCCTCAGGGAAAGCTATTGGAGATCAAGGAACATTTGGACAGTGGTCTCTGACACAGGGTTTGGAATTTGGGGTGGTTCTGTGTGGACCGGGAGTTGGACTTATGGTCCCTCTCAGCTTAAGAAATTTGGATTTTTTTTCCATTATATTTTGCTAGTACAGACTCCTGATAATTTCAGTTAGAGGTTATCGTGGTCAGTGTCTCAGCATTTGTATATAAACAACACAAGAGAAACAAAGAAATTCTGACTGTGGTCTTTGAAAAGTAAGAAAGAAGTTGATGCTCTGAGACAGACACAATATGGACATGCAAGGAACATATTTTGGATTTTACTACAGTATGAACATAGATACTATAAACCTAAGTGGAGTCGCGTGACTATTCAAAATGGAGGGAATCTTGAGAAATACCAAACTGTATAACTTTCTATCATTTTTTTTCCCTTAAAAATAAATAAATAAATAAATAATACGACCTCAGTGACATGAAAAACAGCATGCGTGCACAAACTCACACTCAAACACAAAAACAGAAAAGTTTATTTTTGTTTTTATAAGAATTATAAAATTATATAAAATTATATAGCAAAATTATTTAGTAAGTTGAATTTTGAGACACAGGAATTACAAAATAATGGCTGCAAAATATAGATGTATCCCTGAAAATAATGCCTCCGATTTATTTCCATTGAAACTATAACAGGTACAATGAGCACAATAATACTGTTTGAAAGGCCAAATTCTCAGTTACAAAACACTGTTTTTCAACATAGTCAACACCATTAATTATACATTTTCATCACTGCAGGCTGCACTCATAAAAATCTGCAACAGAAGAGGTGATTCACTGTTTCACAGCTGTTATGATGGCATTATGGCTAGGAAAATGTTGCCCATGCAGTCTATCTTTTATCAACCTGAACAGATGGATGTCAGAATTCGCTAAATCTGGACAATAGGGAGGGCATAGTAGGACAGTCCAGCCAAGACTGACAAATGAACTTCATGGTCTTCAAACTGAGAAATGCATTGGTGGTATTGAGTTGCAAGAAAAAGACAGTCTTTTTCTCTGTCCTATCTCTGGATGTTCAAGCCTCCAGCTTAGTCAGACTTGTGGCATAGTGGTCAGAGTTACTTTGTCTGGGTTTGCTTGGGCTTTTCAAAAATGGCTTGATCAACATTCCTATATCAAAATCTATTTAATCTTATCTAACATTAGATCATTTTTAGAAACTAGTAACTACGAACAAAATATAAATAAAGTGTAAAAGTAAATAAAATTCTCCTAAAAATCTAAACTGCCAAAAAATAGTCATTTCATCTATACTTGTAATGTCAGCCTTAGCTAGCATAGACAGAGAATAGTAAGTAAAGAGACATGCATTGTAGAAGGGGATGAAGTGTCCTACAGAGGTACTTACCATTCTGTTGATTTAGCTAGGGAGTCCAGATGGCAAATTCAGATTATATATCCAGTGTTTAGATTAGTTACTTCAAGGATCTAAAATCTGAAATAAGCAAATTATTAAAGATCTATCACTGTCAAGTTTTGGATAATGGGCATTACCTTGGCTAAAATATGCAATTTTTTAGATGATATGTTTGACTTTATATGTAAGATACTTGGAAATATCTGTGAAAATGTCCTCCAAACGTCAAACTCCTTAAACTATATTGCATGTTCAAAACTGTAAGAGGAAGAATCAAAAAATGTGGAAAGTCTTTAGTCTGCATCCTCTCTATGGTTTATGTCTATGTTTCAGTCTGAGAGTCCTAACTAAAGACAAACCCCTTCATATATTAATTTCTGCACAAATTAGAACAAAACAAACCGCAACAACAAATTGCTAAGTTGTTAGAATTTTTGTATGAGATAAGAAACAACTGGAACAAAAGCTCCATTTTTGCATTTTTTTTCCCTCAGACATTTTTTTAATTATAAAAAAATGTGAGTAGATCCTTTGTATTGAACTGATCAACTATGGTTCTCACTAAATCCTTTGTGTCTCTATTTTTTTTTCCCCTCAAAGATGTCAGAGAGTGCGATAATAATAATTATCTTGTTGCTTCAAAGCCAAAGACTCTGAGTTTTATAGGTTCACAAGTCCATTCTTGGCTGCTGATTTGTGACATTCTGTCATAGACCTGTCCAGCTTTTTGTTCACATTGATATAGAAGCATTTTTTGTTTTTCCAAAAAATAAAAATAGTAAAACTGACAAAAAAAAAAAAAAAAAACTTTTAAGTTTTGTTCACCATTTAGAATTCTGTACTTTCATTTTATAAGAAAAATATAGAAATTAATTCCAAATATACTTACACAATTTGCAGTACACTTTGGAAGAGAGACATCTTAAAAGGTAAATATAGTAATAAATATTTTTTCTCTGATTGCTTTTCAGTAGAAAAAAGATTTTCACTACAGAGTGGGAAATTCACAGAATTTGATATGAAATTTTGGACAATTTCATAATTCTTCTACTGCATTTTTCTCAGTATCCTGTTTAGTGCCAAAGCACAGTGTAAGCAGCCATGCTGAGTGCCACAGACATTTTATCCACTCTGTTTCATTTATATAAGCTTACACAACTTTGTGCTTTAACTATTGCATAAGGGTTGATCAGATGAGATCACTACCACTGACATGAAGGCCTCACTGGCTTGCAAACTTCTTATATACTGACCAATTTAGGAGACACAATAATTACAATTTTTTCACAACAAAGAGAGATAAGTGACTTTTTCATAATTATTATTTTTCAAGCACCAGCTTCAATCTGAACTTGTAAGCTGTATCTTCACAAAACAAACTTCCATATTTAAACTAATTCACTTCATCTGAAAATAACAAACCAAGTTAACAAATAGCTTTTTCTCCATCACTTCTATAGGAAACAAAGATGACTTTGTACCTGTGACTTTAGCAATCTGTACATCAGCGTGATTTCATGGTGGCCATTGGAGTTGAGTTTTCAAAAAGTGTTTGGATTTGTTTTGTGTTTTTTTTTTCTTTTTTTTTTTTGTTTTTAAGACTAAAAGTCAAGTCTTAATTCATTATTCACTTTTCTCTAAGGAAATATTTTGGCTGATGCAAAATTAAATCAATATATGTAAAAGTAATAATTATACAGTAACAATGACATCACATCTTATTTTTACTGTATTCTTAAGGGAAAAAAAAAAGGGGAGAGAGAAAATTTTAATTCCATAACAATACCATAAAGATTTTATTCTCAAATGAAATTATGGTTTACACCCTTACTATCAATAAAAACCCATAAAATGAAGGATTTTTGTCTTTGATAGGATCAGATAAAAAATTAAATACCCTATAATGAATCTTGTATTTGTCTAGAGACTAAATAACAAGTCATTTCAAGGCAGTTCTCTCTGTTATTTACTTTCAGCTTCACTTAATTGGAATGGCAGATAAAGCTCTACATTACTCTATGTGACTATAATGATTGTGTCTACTTTCAGAGAATGGTGATGTTTTGTTGTTGGTTTTTCTCATTAGCTATCTGATTTTTATTAAATACTTAATTTCTAAAAAAGATGCTGGTGAACTTAAAGAATTTTCTTAGATTTTAAAGTTAGATAATGTCTTTAGGTTTATTTCGTTCAGCCTCCTTCATAGCACAGGACACAACATTTTTAATTCTGCTTCAAGTCAATAATAGCACTGTAAAGAGAATAATCTTTGAGAGGAAAAAAAAAAAAAAAAAAAAAAAAAAAGTCTAGAGATTCCAGTAGACTACAATATAAATCTTTAAGACTCATTCTAACAATTAATTACTCTCACTATAAAAAATGTGAATGTCTATTCTAAAATTCCACTCTCTTTCCACTTTTTTCTTTCCTTTTATGAATCAACTCTGTAGTATTATCATCTCTATTTTTACTTTTCATTGTGATGTTTCCCTATTTTTAAATACTGCAAACATTTTTTATTCCTAAGTATATTACTTGTTATTAGTCATGCTGAGCAAACACACACACACATGCACAAAAAAAACCTATTATTGCATGTCGGAAGATCTCTACTGTCTGTTCCAATGTATACAATAAACCTGGAACAAACAAAATAAGCTGAGTTAGGTTATTCCTCTTTTACCAAGCTAAACTAATTCAAGCAGTCTTGATTTTCTGAAAGGCAAGTCTACTTGCATAGACAGTTATCTTGAATCAGCTGATTTGTTCTATGTAATGACAAAATTACATATCTGCATCTTACAATATCCCTGTCCTTAGATTATTACATACAGTGCACAGTGTGTATCAGTGACCTGCACTATTCATGATTTAACATTCCTTTAGCTTTTGCATCAACTTCATTCAACTGGTAATGATTTTGTGCTTTATTCCACCTCACTGATAAAATATTTACTAGCATAGAACCAAGAATCATTTACTGGAAGACCCCAGTCAGAATGTAACATCTTAGTGTTAATATCCAATTTCTAATTGTGTTGTGGGACTTAATTATCAACTACTTCTTCAGTAATTCAACGTTACATGAAAAACAATGTTTTTGTTTTCAAACAATATTCATTTTTGTTTTCATGTATTTGTTTTCTCTTTTTGTTTGTGTATTTGTTTGTGTATTTGTAGTTATCCTTTTCAGCTACTTATCTATGAAAACTTCATTAAAACAGTTATATTATTACCTGACATTCTTATTTTAATGAATTAGTACTCTTATCAAAGCATCAAGATGTTTTCAGGAGTTTTACTGAGTGTATGCAATGGCATTAACCACACCATTTCCTTCAAATAATTTATTATTATTATATAATATTGTTATTATTATTATTATTATCATTTTAATTCAGGCTAATCTCATGTCGTTCATCATTTTTGTTAGAAGACAAAATAAAACTTGTAATTGCTTGAAGTATTTTATTATTTATTTAACAGGCTGTTTCTATACATTATTTGCTCTATACTGACGTGTCTTGAAGTTTTAAAGATTGGATTAAATTGGCAATAATAGTTTGGGTACATTTTAAGCCATTACCAAAAATTGAAATAGAAACCAATCCTGTCCTACAGATTTAAATGTGATTATGATGGGCTCAAGTGAACCTATTACAATGTGCATGGAAAGTAGTTTGTCATGATATGACAGCCAAGTATGATCAGAACCATTCAACGATCATTTCTAGCATTTTTGTTTCTGTTACAGATACTTCTGTCAAACCCATGCACTAACATCCCAATCTCCTGTTGTCCCATGCAATATATGCTATTTTGAAAGACACATTACGCTTGACTTTGAAATTTCCACAAATTGCACTGGCAGCTGCAAACTCAGGTGTCATCACTAGAAGAAACTACCCTTTGTGTGAGTTACATAAGTGGGTGGTAGTATTCCTAAAAGAAAGATGCAGTAATCATTTCTAGCTTCTTTGATAATTAACATGCAAAGCCAGATCAAGAGATTGTCTCTGCTCACACAACTGGATTACTAGTTGTTTAACTTTGTAGAACAGAAAGGGGAACAAAAGAAAAAAGAAAGTGGTGACAGACACTTGTCTGTGCCACCTGTGGTAACGAAATCACTACATTCAGTTACATCTGATCAAGACATTGTAATGTTGTCCTCTACTGTCACTGCCATCCTTAGCTCATTATTACCCTCAGTAAGTTTGCATATGACACCAAGCTGGGAGGTAGAGCGTCAATCTGCCTGAGGGTAGCGAGGCCCTTCAGAGGGATCTACATGGGAGGGTGGTTGGACTAGATGATCTTGCAGGTCATTTCCAACTTTTGATTTTATGATTCTATGATTCCGTGTTCAGCTTCTAATCCACCAGGACCCCCAAGTCCTCCTCCACAGGGCTGCTCCTAAGGGGATCTTCCCTCTGTTTGTATAAATACCTGGGATTGCCCCAACCCAAATTCAGCACCCTGCACTTGGCCTTATTGAATGAACCTCATTAGATTTTCATGGGGCCAGTTCTCCAGCCTGTCCAGGTCCCTCTGGGTGGCTTCCCTTCCCTCCAATGTATTGACTGCACCACTCCGCTTGGTGTCATCTGCAAACTTGTTGAGGGTGCACTCAATGCCATTGTCTGTGTCATTGATGAAGATGCTGAAGAGCATCGATCTCAAGATCCCTGTGGGATACCGCTTGTAACTGAACTCCAGCCTGACATAGAATCATTGATCACAACCCTTTGAATCTATCCAGCCATCCAGTTCCTAATCCATCAAACAGTCCACCCTTCAAATCCACACATCTCCAATTTAGAGAGAAGGATGTGATGAGGGACCATGTCAAAGACTTTGCAGAAGTCCAGGTAGATTACATCTATTACCCTTCCCCCATTAGCTGAAGCCGTCACTCCATCATAGAAGGCCATCAGATTGGTCAGGCAAGATCTGCCCTTGGTGAAGCCATGCTGGCTCTCTCAAAACACCTCTTTATCTCATATGTGTCTTAACATAGTTTCTAACTGCTCCACGATCTTCCTAGGCAGAGAGATGAGGCTCACTGGCCTGTAGTTTTCCTTTCTTCCTTCCTTAAAAATGGGAATAATGTTTCCCTTTTTCCAGTCACTGAGGACTTCACCAGGCAGTCATGATCTTTCAAACATGATGGAGAGCAGCCACCTCTTTCAGAACCTTACTTTAGATATCATCTTATACACATTCAATTTCATGAGAAGGATTCAGATTTGTTCCACAGTTAAAGTGGGACAGAAACCACTCCCCACAGCCTCACCTAGAGGCTTATGGTCCTGGAAGACATGTGAAGCCTGACCACCTGTGAAGACTGAGGCAAAGCACTCACTCAGTACCTCAGCTTTATCTATGTCTGAGGAAGCCAGCTCCCCAATACCTCTCATCAGAGAAAGAACACTCTTCTTGGCCTGTCTCCTCCTGCCTATGTACCTGTAGAATCTCTTTATCTTTCGCATCCTTCACCAAGTTCAGCTCCATCTGTGCCTTGGATTTCCTAATCCTATCTTTACACACTAGGACAACAGTCCTGTATTCCTCCCAGGCTATCCAACTCTGCTTCCACTTCCAGTACATTTCCCTCTTTTCTCTCAGTTTGAGCTGCAGGTCCTTGCACAGCCACGACGCCCACCTGCCCTGCTTGACTTCTAATGCTGGGGGATGGAAAGCCTGTAGTCCTCAATCAGGGTATTCCAATCATGGGATTCATCCCACCATGTTTTCATGATGGCAATTAGGTCATACTTTCCCAATTGTGCCATGATTTCTAGCTCCTCCTGTTTATTTCCCATGCTGCACTCATTGCTATAGAGGCATTTCAGCTTAGCTATTGGCCTTGTTGCCTCTTGGAGGAGCCCTTCCTAATACCTCCAAGACAAGCCTGGGGTTTTCTGTTACCACCTCCCAAGGTGAGACTTTTCCTCCATGCTTCTCTGTCACCCAGTACATCCTTTTCCCCCATCCTATCTAGTTTAAAGCCCTGCTAACCAGCCCAACCAGCTTGTTCCCAAGAATATTTATGGCCCTTCTAGTCAGTCGTTCCCATTCACTGTCAGCATTCCCCCTTTCTCTAGGCTGTGTCCCAAACCATAGTACCCACAGCTCTGAACACAACACCATTAGCAAAGCCATTTGTTCAGCATGTCCACTCTCGTCCTTTTGTGCGGATCCCAGTCACCAACTGAGAGGACAGAGGAGAACACAATTTGCCCTCCCAATCCCTTCAGCAGTCTTTCCAGAGCTCTGAAGTCCCTTTCGATCACCCAAGAACTTCTTTTGCCTGCTTTTCATTTCCAGTGTAGAAAACTAGTAATGGATAATAATCAGAGGGCTGAACAAAGCAAGTGATGTTCCTAGCAACATCTCTCACCAGGGTACCAGGCAGGCAACACCTGTGGGACAGGTCTGAACAGCATATTGGACTTATCCCCTTAGAAGGGAGTCCCCTATGACAACAGCCCTTCTTTTTTTCCTGACTGACACTGTAGCAAAATGGGGAGCAGACTGACTAACCTTGGGCATTCTCTCCTGTATGGATAGACCTTCATCAACATCCACATCCTCTGGTCCCTTCAAATCCAGAGCCTCATGCCTGTTATGTAAGGGCATATGGGAAGGTGCGACAGGCTGAGGGGCAGTCTGCTTGCTGCCCTGAAGAGGGACTTGTTTCCATCCCTCACTGTCTCTGATGTCTCCCTTTCCCACCTGACTGTGAGACAGCAGATGATCCCCTGTTGCTTGAGGAGCATCTCCAGCACACCATTCCTGTAGGGATGCATTCAACTCCACCAATCAATCCCCTTCCCACAATCCCAGATGCTCCTCAGCTTTTCTACTCCCTCCTTTAGCTCTACCACCAGGCTGAGCAGATAATCCACCTGTTCACACTGCACACAGGTGGTATCCCGGCTGCCCACCTGTAGCAGTAACAGAGCCAGGCATTCTCTGCAGCTTGAGACCTAAACTGCAGCACGGACATTCATGCTTTACCCCTGTACCTCTTGATCAGTCTCTGTGTTTCTGGCCAGGAGAGCTCTAAAGCAGCGAACCTTGGTGATCTCTCTATATATTTATCTTTCTCCATTGATTGTATTCTAAGATAAGAAAGCTTTTACCTTCAGCTTGTTTGTTATAGGCCTAATGCCAAGGTGAGATGAGTAAAAGCCAAACTGCATAATTGATCCTGTTTCCTTCATTAAAGACTGTGGAAAGTAGAGGCATAGTCATGCTTTTAAATTAGTCTCCAAGGACAATTTGTGCAGTTTCAAGCCCCAGAAGAATAAGATTTTGGACTCAAAATGATCTACAGATGTTTATTTTATCAATGATTTCAAGACAGAATATGCTTTTCAGTCATCTATCTTAAAAGCCTATTATTATTGTCCCTCAAAAAATTAGGTAGTAATATCTCAGAAATTGAAATATGTATGTTTTGTCATAAGTTGATAAAATCAGCAGCATTTTATTTTCTAATGGCTTAAAATCTCAGAGAATCTAAAATTCCAGCAGTTTTTTCTTCTTCTTTATTTTTATTTTTTATTTTTTCCCCCAAATAATTTAGTATAAAATCCGTCATCGTTCAAAAAGTAGCAGTGAATTCTAACTAAAATTAGAAAGTTAGGTTGAAGGTAGGTCAATATGGAGTTGAAATGAAACATAAGCCATAACGTAAGCAACGTGATGCCATCCTCAAGGATGATTTTGTTTTATCATTAAGATCCACAAATCTAAGAGCTAGCTGGATTTTGCTTTGGGACTCAGACAAATCATTCACTTCATAACAAATGTATATTACATTTTTGAGCAACATTTAGCAAGGATATAGATACCTGAAGAAGCTATCAACAGCAAAGTTTTGGTGCTGTGCTTTTATATTTTATCACTCCCAGCACTTTTATTCCCTGTAATTTCTCCTTACAAGTGGTATGTGCACAAGAGGATAATACAGAGTAATCATGGTATTTTGTTAATTTAAATAATACATATTTATTTCTTCTACAAAATAGTGATAACTATGACTTTTTGTGAGGTGTTTTGAGTGCACTCCTGTGGAGTATAACTAGCTGTTTTTTTTGTTTTTTTGTTTTATTGTTTGTTTTGTTTTGTTTTGTTTTGTTTGCTTACCATGTCTAATTAAAAATAAAATAAAATAAAAAACAAAACAAAACAAAGCAACAACAAAAAAAAAACCCACAGGTACTAATTCAGTAAGCAAAATATTTGTAGATGTGTGAGGTTCCAAAAACAAACAAACAAACAAACAAAACATTAATACATTTTGCACTCACTTTTCTACACTCACTTTACTATCTGATCATTTTCATTCTTTCCTTCATTAAAATGAAAGTGGTAATAAATAAATAAATAAATAAGTCAACAGAAGCCAGTCATTTAACTTTCAGGCATCTTTGAAAATTCCAGCCTGACATCACTACAAATTAACTGAACCAGAGAAAGGTTTTTCTTCATCAGCAAGAACCACAAAATATTTCTTCTTAATATATCTTTCCTTTTCACTATAAAATACTCAAAAATTATTTGAACTTGATTTCCAACATGGATTTTTCATGTGGAACAATAGCTAACACTCTGTTAACAGTGTAATGAATGATTAAGCAATAATTTATCCAATACCATGTACAAATGCAATGAAGTGAAACAACTTTTTTTTAAGATTTCTAGTTTTTCAGAGTTTTTATCAGTTACTTTTTATTCACATTTTGCTATAGCTACATTGGATGCTGTGTTATGTAGAATTAACAAAGTTTTTGAGACCGAAACTTTGGTCTAGGATATTTAAAATACAATAATACAATTCTAATACAATAATACAATTAGAGCAATACAATTCTAGTGCTCAGTAGTACTGAAAGGATCAAACTCTTCAGTCTTACATCTTACTGTTATTGACAGCCTGTTTGCACTTACTTGCTGTCACAAATTTTGACCATCCTGATTTTCCTCAAAGACTAGCTTATAGATATTAATGCTAGAAATAAGATAAAAAATAATAAAAAAGTTTGTTACTATTAGCAATTCAGTATATTAACATTATTTCAGGATCTTCCTTTATTAAAGAAGCATTAACCCTTCTGTGACCATGATCCCCAATGTCATCTTTTTTAATCAAAAACTAAATCCCCTGCAAGCAGCCTTCAGTGGTAGATATGGACTTAAGTCATTCACCTAGTTATTTTACTACTTGTCTTTAAGTCTGATGAGTTCAAAGCAGATGTGCATCACTGAATTATTAACAAAAGGCCACTGTTTGTCCTGCTGAATAATAAGAATTGCTAATGACACCAATTAAAGGCTGTAAATGCTGTTTGCACTTGTTTGTTATTTTTCAAGTCTACAGAAGGCAGAGAAGCCTGTGACCATTTCAATTGGAACAGTCTGATGGGCCTTTTAAATTGAAATATTACATAGAGTAATAATACTTAAAAAAAGAAGAAAAAAAGTTGTATTTGTGATTGGGCCATTTAGAGGAAATAATCACATTAGTTTTCTTTACTGTTTTCCTGGTCTACGTTACATTAGTTGTAGGACTTTGGGTTTAATATTGACTTTCATCGAAATGGTTGGGATGTAGACTGAAAATCTTAGTACACTCTCAGAACAACTAGGACTGATAACTTCACTCAAGCTAAATTTATTTAATATTAAATTCTGTAGGATAGGTAACAGATGAAATGAATGGAAATTCATCATCTGGAATATAATGCAGTTATTCACAGATCTAGTTCCAGTCTCAGCTTTGGAGAAAACTTCTTTGTAGGCACAGTGACCCCTCTCCATTAAAACCCTCACAGGAGTCTGTCTATGAGCTCTCTTTACAAAACTTATTATGAGGAGTAGTAAGCAAATGAATAAAACTGAGAAATCTGAAGCTTCACTGGCCTGAAAATATAGAGCTAGAATAACAAATATAGTTCGCAAATTGTCAACTTGTCCGAGTACCTCATCCTATAAATTATATAATAAGTATACTTAGAAATACTGCTCAGGTGGCTCAATGACTCCCATGGTACTTGGATTTCTACTTTTGATCCAATTAAGTACCTCCACAGCATCTCTTTCTCTTCAGTGTTTAGCAAAGTACAGTTTTTGTATGCATGGTCCAAACAGGAAGCTTCTTTGCGTATCTTATGTAAGGATTACACTGTTTTAGTCATGGATCTTGTTCATAGGAAAACTGTAGGATAACAATGGCAGATGTATCTCAGTGTCATAGAATCATAGAATGGCCTGGGTTGAAAAGGACCACTTTCAACTCCCCTGCCATGGGCGTGTTTGCCAACCACAAGACCAGACTGCCCAAAGCCACATCCAGCCTTGCTTGAATGCATCCAAGGATGGATGCATCCACAACTTCTTTGGGCAACCTGTTCAGGTACATCATCACTCTCTGCATGAAAAAAAATTTCCTTGTAATATCTAACATAAACCTCTCCTGTCTTAGTTTAAAACCACTCCCCTTGTCCTATCACTATCCACCCTTGTAAAGCTGTTCCCCTTCCTGTTTATACACTCCCTTCAAATACTGGAAGGCCATAAAGAGGTCTCCCCAGGGTTGTCTCCACTCCAAGCTAAACAAGCCCAGTTCCCCCAACCTTTGCTCATTGGAGAGCTGCTCCAGCCCTCTGATCATCTTAGTGGCCCTCCTCTGGACCCACTCTAAGAGCTCCACATCCTTCCTGAACTGGAGGCCCCAGGCCTGGATGCAGTACTGCAGATGGGGCCTCACGAGAGTTGAATAAAAGGGGACCTCTCCCTGCTGGCCATTCCTCTTTTAATGCAGCCCAGATCACAGTTGGCCTTCTGGGCTGCAAGTACTGGCTCATATCCAGCTTCTTATGTATCAGTATCCCAAAGTCCTTCTCCACAGGGCAGCTCTCAAGGGGTTCTTTGCTCTGTCTGTATAAACACCTGGGATTGCCCCGGCACAAGTGCAACATCTCCGCCTCCTGGACGATTTTGACTAGTTATATGAGAAACGCTAACTAAAATAATTTTCTAGGTGCATGGAAAGTGACTTTAATCTCTTATCTCTCAATTGATTACCCTCACTACTGACTTAACAATTCATTTCACTTACTCTCTTTCTCATCCACTCTCCTCCAATAAATACTGATTTATTTCCTTGGGACAGACTGAAAAAGAACTAGCACAGAATGTACACTACATAATGCTGGGGATTAAAACAAGAGTATGAATCTGGTTTTGAGAACACAAGTTAGATGAAAAGTACAATGAGGTTATGAATTTTTACTACAGAAAATCCAAAGGAAAACTCTTCAGCCAATATGTTGCATATTAATTTTGGGTGAAATTTCTCTTTCACAAAGCTAGCTGAACAAAATCTTTGGGGATTTTTCCACCTTTGTAGGCTATCATTTCACCTACACCTGTCTTGTATTTTCATCAACTAGAAGTTATTGAGTGCTTTTCAATTGGCATTTATGACTGCCTCTAACTAGCTTGTACATGAAGCATGCATATCCTAACTAAATATTCAGTGATTTTTCCTTATTCTAATGTCCTTAACTAGATTTATGAACTCTTTGCTAAGTTTTATGTTGATGAGGCACTGAGAACAAATTCTCAAAATGTTCATTCTAATAACGTATCACAGCTAACCAACTTGTGCTTTTGCATGTGTTGTTTCAGTGAATAATGAGCTCTGAATAATGTTCTGAGTATGTTATTGAAGATGAGCTAAAGAAATATAAACTAATGATCTACTACAATACTTTAATAAATACACCGGTACATACAGTCTGCTATCCATAAGGAGTAATGGATCATGCTGTAAGAACAAATTAAGGGATTTGAATCATGAGGCCTTTTTAGAAAAGTCTTATATATACATAATTTTATATAGAATACATTAATATTGTGCTATTTCTATTCTATTTTGGCTTCATACTTATTTTCTTTTTAATTCTACAAAACTGAAGTAAATTACTGAGTGAGGTGTAAAAGCTGGTTTTAGTAAAAGATAGATTTGAATATTTAAATCAAATTAGCCTCTTTTCCTAGATTAGACAGTAGAAATGCTTAAGTAACATAAACCATGGTAACTGTCAGAAAGTAACAGTCTAATTTCATTGACATAAAACTTGCCACAAGGGTGGTACCTACTGACAGTTACAAGAAACCTTACTTCATCTACATATTTTTCCAGGACATGAAGATCAAGATCTTTTCTTACCAGTGTCAGATTACTCCACTGTGAATTCTGTGAGAAATGAGGCTTCTAATGCATGATGTAGGTACTCAAGCTTTCTTTTCAGGGAAAAAGAAAGAAACAAATTTGTTTTTCAGAATTAAGCCCAGAGGTAATTGTAGAGTATGGTCCAAGCGTAACTTGCTGAAGAAAGAAACCAGGAGTTTAACTGGAAAATGGGATGGAATGTACGTCCTGTAGCTGTCTTTCATTTGATAATGAGAACTAGCCCCTGTGCTGCAAGAGCCCATAGCTATGCTTCTGTCACTACTCCTGTCTTATCTATGCCAACAATATGCAGCCTAGTACTCATGTCAAGAGCCTGAGCTATGACTGAAATTTTTCAGGGAAAAGAGAAAATATTGCCTTTGGCAAAACCATGAAAACCATAAAACCATGTGGTGATCAACATATAAACAATTCATCACAACTTTGGGATCTGAAAATGAGGTCTTAAGGTGTCAAGGGAAGTTTCTCTGCTTTTCTGCAAAGTCATTTGTTTTTCATATCCTTTCCTATATCTTAGTTTGCATACTTTGACATTGTTCAAGCCTCCCTTGCCCCTCCTTCCCCATCCCCACACCTTACTTATCATGGTAAACTATACATAAAAGAAGTAAAAAAAATGGGGGACAGTTTTTGGAACATCCCTCAGCTGGCCTGAAATCCCCCAGTTTACAAGCACCACCTCTTTTAGACTCTATCCAATGAAAGACGCATTGACACTGACAAGAAGGTCATACAATCTTTACTACCTTAAATTACCTTTCCTGGAATTTGTATAAACTTACCCAATCTAATTTACCCTTACCTAACCTAATTTACTTTACTCTCATCCCAGCATACTGATTAGTCATAGGCAAATACACTATTTGCTTAGAATACATGTAATTATAGATCATATATGCAACTGCTTGCTCAGAATGCTTTTAATACATTGTTTTGATGCACCTGATATGTGCCAATGAAATGCTCCATCGTCACTGTCTTTTTGCTGGGCAAAACAAACAGGTGGGACGTAAAACTGGAATCGTTGTAGTGCACTTGATATTTGTTAGTGAACTGTACCATAGTTACTGTCCTCCTGCTGGATGAAATAAACCATGGAACAGGGTGTAATGTAATGTCCTACTGACTTCAGTAGATCTTCTGTGACCAACATCAGCCCAGTTAAAGAAGAAAAATCATATTCTGCTGGCTTTTATCCTGCTGTAAGGTACTGTAACAGGAGCCAGCAGAGTTACTCTAGATTTGTAATGTCTTGGATCAAGCAGCTAGCCATATTATTTCATATTATTCTATAAGGCAAAATCATTTGGTAAATACATTCCATCATTCCTCCTTTGTTATATACTTCTTGTTGATTTTGCCAACAGACTCAAAGCACTTAAATCTTATTACTGAGTCCAGTCTGCTACGTATCAGAATCTATCATAGTATGCTCTTTCTGACAGAGACAATTTTTCACTATTTTCTGAATAGCCAACTGGATTCTGGAGGTTAATTAAGGCACATTGGTGCTTCTGAACCTACTACTGTAATTAAAATGATTTTGTGAAATAAAACTGACATACCAAGGATTTCTGATATAAAAAGCTTATAAGAAATTCCCTCAAGAATCCCAGCAGAATTTATACATATTTTTTCTACTTACAAAGAACTGGGAATATGAACGTTTCTTTCCCATGTTGTTACTAACTTGTAGGAACATAGTTTTCCATTAATATTTGTATCCTAATTAAGTGTTTGGAAGCTTCCACAAATTTGTATGTATATTTGTGAAATTCTGCCCAGAGTTTCAGGATTTCTATACAAATGTCATAGCCTGATTCATATGTATAATGTTAGATCACTTTACACAGGAAAAAAAAACAAACAAAAAACAAAAAACAACACAAAATCAGAAAATTGAGAGATGGTAAGCTAACAATGCTAAGGTAAGCAAAAAAGCAATGGAGAATGCAGACCAATCTTTCTCCACTTGGTGAAAACTCATAGGATTTATTATTTTTTAGCTATTAGTTCATTCTTCTTTACTCTTTTGTGTCTGCTATACCTACTAACTAATAAATAATTACATTTAGAATTACAGAACAGAATCACAGAAAAATCCAAGCAAGAACTCTGAGGATAATCTGGCCCAGCCTTCTCTTTAAAATAGGACATTTAATAAAAAATTCTGTCAAGTGACTTTGAGTATTTCCAGTGGTTCCACGACTACTATGTGCAGTCTATCTCAGCATTTATTTGGATTCTTCGTAAGTCAGTTTCTCCAATATTTTTACCATTGGAGATCAAAAATGAATACAAATGTAGCTGACAGGAGTACAATAATCACAGCCCTTGATTTGTAAGCTATGTTTCTACTCACGGAGCTTAGGATTGACTTCTGAGATGAAAGAGCATTCTGGTGGTTATTCCACAGCACCTCAAAATCCTTTCCAGTAGAACTGGAATCTAGCTACCGCCCGTATTCCTGCTTCTCCTGTCCTAGCAGCAGAATTTTACATTTATATCATATTAAGCCACATGCAGATCTAGCTGACCCAGATTTGTTTATATCATATTTACAGACTTTCTTTGTTCATCGTAGTAGTTGTTGGTCAAATCTGTATGACATATAGAGGAAAAAATATTTTACAAAATCAGAGGGACACATTTGAAATTCACATTTACTGCAGTCTATTTGTGAAGTGCTCTGTCTGCGACAATTTTAAAAGATTCTTAGCAACTTCTGAAGTTTGCCAGTGAGGTAGTTACGCAGTCCTCTGTGATGACACTGTCATGTGGAATTAATTAAAAATTTTACAGTATCCACTTTCTATTCAGAACCATAAATCGGGAACTCCTGAGCCAATCACTGCCTCTTTCTGTCTTTTTGACACATGCAACTGTCTTTAATTTAAATCAATTACTATTTTGCTTGATATTTTCTCCTAGATTATACTCACCTAGTGTCTACCAGACTCAGATCCAAAATGATCACTACTTACAACTTGTCTTATGAAACAGAGATGTGAAGGGATGGTGTGGCTGATTGATCTGTCAGTTCTGTAGAATGATCTGTAGTGAAGTTCAAAGAGGACATTTCCTGTGTTTCCCCAGGTATGAGGTGTGAAAAGTACAAGGAATGTTACATGTATTCCTGAACTTACATCTCCTCTTTGAGGTTGTATTTGCAGGAAAACACATCAAAACTAGGCCCAGAAGTATAGAGACAGGCACAGAAAAACTCTCTTTAGGAAACAAATATTTTCCAATTAGAAAATGTACTTTAGTCAATGCTGTCTTGATTTTTACAATTTCTCTTCTGCTTTTCCTTAATGACATTTCAAATCAAGCAAGCATCTCATGTTGAGAGCCACATTAAAATACTGAATTTCAGAGTGTTGTTTTGACTTCATATGGCTTGTAAAATAGACAGTTACACAATAAATTGTAATTTGGCTCATCACATTTGGACAGGCTGAAATATAAAAATGGTTTTAGTTGCTTGATTGGCTTCTGATACAAATACAAAAACTCTTCATCTGGGGGTGTTCTGCTGAATTCCTTAAGGAAAACAACAAAATCTTTTTTCCTCTCTTTTCATTGTTTTCAACTCTGCCTCAATTTGTTTGCAGTGAAAGTAAATATCAAATTAATGCAAAATAAAACAATGTGACAGAGATTTTTTTTTTTCAATCAGTTCATTAACATCATATACCAAAAATATTTCAAAGCCAAAGTTTACAATTTTCAAACTCCAAATGACCTAGAGGAATTTCTGAGAAAAATAAATAAATAAATAAATAAATAAATAAATAAATAAATAAATAAATAAA
>NW_024962253.1:3681521-3691626 GCF_019238085.1 Lagopus leucura
GAAGGAAGGAAGGAAGGAAGGAAGGAAGGAAGGAAGGAAGGAAGGAACAGCAACAACAACATCAAAACAAAAATGGATGAATCATATTCAATGTATAAATATTATTTAATAATGTAATGCTATTTTTTTTTCTCTGATTTTATTTATAATGGATAGGACACTATCTCAATGGTTTTGCCAGTGGAGCCTAAATTAATTCCTTCTTCAAATCTTCCACATGAAGTTTTCATGACTATCACAGAGATATGAACAAGACTTTTGCAATTTATTCTGCTTATATGAGGTCTGTCCTGTTCTCAAGGCACTAACTCTGTATATATATGTATATAATATTAAAGCAATAGTCTGTGAATCAATATTTATAAAAGAATTTTAATCTTTTATAGAGGATTCATTAACAAAATCAAAATTTATTACACAATAAAAACTACTTCTGAAATACTGTGTTAGCTAATCTCACAGTCCCAACTGACTGTCTCTCCAATATAGAACTGTTACATCAACCTGCATAAATACTGAGAAGATAATGTATTTTCTCTGTTTACTTTTCCTAAGGATAAACAGTGAAACAGTAAAAAGAGGGTAAGGCACAACAGGGGATGCAAAGCAGACAAGCTGGAACAGCATACATGGGAGAATATTACAGAGTTACTGTTGTTGCAATGGCTACCAGCTGTGCATCTGGAATAGGCTGGTTTGGAGGCCAAGTTTTTAATGCAGGAAAAAAAAAAACAAAAACAAAAACAAAAACAAAAACAAAAACAAAAAACGATTGTCACTCCTCTACTAAATATTTTGATTTCATTTTTAAAAGTTTTGAAGAACAGTGTTCCTACAACTACAGTTATTTCTGTTCTTCTTGTTAATTACTCTATTAGCAGCTATAGGCAGGTAGAATTTTAAAGTTTGTGTTGCTAATATTTCAGACTACTACATTCATATAGTGAGGGTTATCTGCCTTGCTCGCTTCATGCTATTTTTGAAGAATGTCAGGAAAAAGAGATAGTTAAATCCATGAGCTCTGCAGTTCTCCCTGTACTGTTATTGATCCTTGAACAAATCGCACTAGCAAGAATTTTGACTAGGCCAGATTTCACATGCATTGTATTCAGAAGCTGTCTTTTTCTGTTTTTGTTGCTGCAGTTGTTTTTCTTTTTCAGAAGGGATTTGTCTATCCTCATTTAACACCCTTTTCTGCAAGATCCAGTCAGCCTCTAACCTATCATTACTTTTTCTTTTCCAGAAAATGAGACTGCACCTAAAAAACAAATATACAAACAAACAAACAAAAAAAAACCATTGAATTACAGAAGCATATCGTGAAGTGTATCTTTAAGATGTCATGTTGTTAGACCACAAAGATAATCAGAGAGATGGGGCACTTTTCCTATGAAGAAAGGTAGAGGCAGCTGGGCTTATTTAGTTTGGAGAAGAGAAGGCTCCAGGAATACCTCACTGCATTTGTATGTTGATAGGGAGTTTATAAACCAAAAGGAGTGGCTTCCTATACAGCCTGATAGTTACAGGACAAGGGAAACAGTTTTAAACTGCTAGGATGGAGATTTGGATTAGTGATTAGAGAGAAGATATTCTTTACTCCAAAGTATCTATAGCTGTGGATAAGTCCACAATGTAGGTGGTACACTTTTGAATGTGGTAGCCATCTGTAGATGATGGATAAAGCCATATAAGACTAGGTTCATCTCTAAGGGACAGTGGATAACAGACAAGACCAGACCAAGGCAAAGGAAGGAGTTCATTGCAAAGTTAAAATCTAGCCTTGTCCAAAAGGATAATGGATGAAGACTGTAACGTACATGCATTTAAACTGTTCTAACTTGTGATTTGAGCTGCATGTTATAAGAAAATCCAGTTGAGTTGTGAGGCTCATCACCTTAAAAGAAACCATGCAAGTACAGTAGGGACTGGATGTGAACTGGATTTGGTATCCAAACAATGCACTGTCTTCTTTGTCCTTAATAACTGTCATAAAAATAGAATCTAATTCATGAACTGAGAAAACTCAGTGGACATGTCATGGCTGTTTCTTATAGACATTCTGTAGAGGTGATCCATAGTGCTGGGGACTGATATCTGCGTATTAACTGAAAGATTTGATGAGGACGCATTTGAAAATGTGGAACCTGACCGTGACTTTATGCTTTGGAGTAAGGACTGGGTATTGTCATGGTTTTGTCTGAGATAGAGTTAATTCTCTTCACAGGGGCTCATGTTATGTTTCTGATTTTTCATGATAGTAGAGGTGATAGCATGCTGATGTTTTTTTTGCTTTTAGAAAGAAGGACTTATACAGAGCCAATGAATTTTCTGTTTCTTATGCTGCCTTATCAGTGAGAAGGCTGGAGGTGCACAAAAGCTAGAGAGGAGCAGAATAAAGACAGGTGACCAGATAGACAAAAGCGATATGCCATACCATACAGAGTCATGCTCATCAATGAAAGCTGGTTTAAAGAGAAATGGGGGAGAAGGGGCATGGGAGACACGTTCAGTGCAATGTTTTTTGTCTTCTTAAGGAACCAGTATATGTGATGAGCACTTCTTTTGGAAGAGTTCGAGCAGAAAACATCTGCCTTCCAATGGTAATTAGCAAATTATTTCCTTGTTTTTGTTTGATTTTGTGGTTACCTTTTGGTTACCAAATAAATTCAAGCTTATTATAAGTTCTCACACTTACATCTTTCTGATTCTTTTCTCCATCCCACTTGGGACAGAGAGCAAATGGTTGCGTGGTAGTTAGCTGCCTTCTGGAGTTAAACCACAGCAAACTAATTCTGACACTTTGTAATTTCTGAGAGGTTGGCTTAAAGTACTTGTTTCTTTGATTTAGCTTTACTGAATGATAATGAAAAAAAAAAAAAAAAAAAAAAAAAAAAAAAAAAAAAAAGCTTTCTAAAAGCAAAGAAAAACAAAAACAAAACAACACAAAATAACCCTACAAACAGAAATGTTAGGCTGATGATCCCGTGGTTCAGATAGCTCTTAAACTAAAGGTATAAAGACCAGATTAGGAAGACATTATCTATAAGGCTCTCCTGACACATATTCACTTTTAGCATTTGGCTTGTGATTCAATACTCATCTAGACTTTTACCTCTTTAAAGTGTTTCCATCAGAGTTTCATGATCAAGTTGTCTTCGCAGTGAAAGTCCAGTGGCTTGAACCAAAAGTTCAATCAAGATACCCTGGTGACTTCTGTCCTTGTTAGGCAGGGTGACACAAAGATATGATAATTTACTGTTAATTTTTTGCTGAGAGAAAAGGAACAGAAAAAATGTGTATACTCTAGCCCTTGAATACTAGCGTATTCTGCTGAACAGAAACTTTTTTTACTGGTTTTTTTTTTTCAAGATTAACCAGCGATATCCTGCACCTAATATGAACAAAATGATTATGTCCTTAGATGTTATCACAACAACGATATTAAATCTAATATATTTTTTAAGTAGCAAGCAAAAAAGTCATCAACAATATCCCATAGTAATATTTTATCCTCTTTCTTCAAATTTCCTCGCTTGATTGAAGATGGTGGGTCTTTCAGGATTATATCTTTTCAGTAGATAAGTCAAATTACCTTGAGTTTATCAGAATCAGATGATTGTTAAAGGAATTCTCAAAAGTAAGGCTAGAGAACCAATATCTGATTCTAACTTAGTTTGACTGCTTTATCTGTCATCTTCTCTTCTTTCTCTACAGGTCATCATTTCTTCATCCTCCATCGGTTGTTGTTTAACACTTCCAAAAGCAATCCATGATAGCAACCATTCTCTAGTTGTCTCTCTTCTGTGTCTTAAAAACTTGGACTACTCCCTGTGTAGATAATCTCTTGGCATTCTCCAAGAGCCCTTTCTTTAATGAGAAGATGAGCTAGATCTATAGCTTTCCTCAGTGTATACAGCCAGCTAATGGCAACTTTATTAGGTATCTGCAGTGAGATGATGAGCCACATGGGAGTATTAACACCTGGATTTACAGTCGCAATGGTAGAACATATTGAAGACCTTCACTAGACTGAATTACTCAATTGTAGCTTTTAGAAACATAAATAATAAAGAAGCAGCATTTTTGAAAATAAAAGACAAGAACATGATTGACTAATTGACCATGATGGAGTTATAATAATGAACTGCTGCACAATTTTGGAGGAAAATTCTGTTTGACTGCTTGTTTCTAAACATTGAGGTTTGGCATATCTACCAAAATTTATGGATAGGAGTCTTGCAGACTGCTCCTGCAAATAACATGCAGATCAGGTTTTATATAGTTCTAATCTATTGCAATAAATGTTGGCAATCTAAGTACCACAGAGATAGTGTGAAACAGGAGGAACTGAAACAGGATTAGCTCATGGAGAATGTCATCAGGATAGCTAATTGTTTGCATTAAAATCCAGGAAAGGTCAGAGCTTAGTAATAGCAGAATGTTTCACTCTTTTCTTTTTTTTTTTTTTTTTTTTCTCTGCGTTCCATTAAGAAAGTGGTGAAAGCTACTTTTGTATTTTTAATTTGTTGGTCTCTATATGATTAGGAAAGATCTTAAAGTTGCATACAGATGTCAGAGTTTTATTGCAGAGCTCTACAACTTTGCTGAACTGAGAGCTACATTTATTTAAAGTATTCCATATGCTTCAAGACTGTTAAAAAAGTGCAAAATATATAAAAAATGCATAAAAATAGAAAATGTCTTTTCAGAGATTTTTTAATTGAAGACTTTTAAAAATTTTTCTTTGTGTTTATTTTCTGTTTGTTGGTTTGCTTGTTTGCTTTTCCATTTGCTTTCTTCTTGATTTTTGTTTATTTTTTCATTTATTTGCTTCGGTGTATTTGTTCTGGTAACATTTGTTTATTTGTTCTGGTTGTGTGTGTGTGTATATGGCTGTGTAGAAATTTGTAAAAATATGTAAAATATACAGATTGTCTGTTCAGTGTTTGTACCAATAAGACCATCACTGTTTTTGTTGTTGTTGTTGTTTGTGATGTTGTTTTTTTCAAGTAAAGGGAAAAAAATACCAAAGTGTGTTGTTACTTATCTTGTCACAATTAATATATATATATCTCTATAAAAATATATCCAATTTAAAGTTTAAATAGTTATTTTTCCTCTAAATGCCAAAATTTGGAAACAATACGTATTTCAAATTTTCTAGGAGTTAACATGAGTGCTTCAATATGCATAAATTAATATCAAAGACCTTATTTTAATAGCTATTTGCAAATATAAGCCACAACATTTTACTCAGTCGTTCATATATTTAACTGGTGAGATATAGAATCACTTCTCTTTCTGTCTCCATCTCAATGAGTATTCAATTATTCCTACAAGAGACAGTGTTTTAACAGAATAAGAAAGCCACACTAAGGTTTTTAGCCTGGTGGTTAACACATTATATAGCAATTTTATCTTCTGTGCCAGCTCCCACCACTGAATCTGGGGCTGGAGATAAGCCAAGGACAGGTCAGGGGCATGGTTCTGCAGGTAGGCTCTCTGGCAGACCTAGAGATACACCTGGCACAGTAGAACCCATAGCCAAGCAGATTTGTGGGGAATTAAGAACTAGCACTATTTTTTACTGTACCAATGGAATTCACTTTTTCTCTAGATGGTGGTCTAATTGTTCCTAGCAACGCTGTTGCTCATACAAATGAAAAATCTTTAGCATTCCCATGAAAAAAGTTGTTAAAAGTTACGAGTCAGAATATATTTTAAGTTAAATCTTTTCCTACTATGATCCCGTGTCAAAACTGAAATACTATATACAAGTTCATTGATTTCAACATTTTTTTTTCTTCAGGATATATATTTTTCTTCATTTGAAAGGGAGAGATGAATGTTTAAGTTCCTTTCAACATTAATCCAAATCCCAAATTGTTCATTAGGACGATGAACATTTCAGCATAACTTTGAAAAAGAAGTAGTTTCAAATTCTTGAAAGTTCTTTAAAATGAAAGTGTCATTCTGTCAACAGCTTCAATTCTTTAAATTGTTTTGCTTGGCTCTTAGTAAAGCTTGCAGTAAATTGAATTCTTTGATCATATCTGAAGAATTATATGTCAGAATTGTGAATCCCCTTGTTCACTTTCCATCTCTCTTTTTGTCGTGATAAACAAATCTTCTCAAGTTATGTTTTGCTTGTTTTCTACAGTAGTAAAGAGAATCAAATTGCAATTGCAAATAAAGGCAAAATAATACTTTTGTTGTTATCTGACTTTTATGATCTATCTTTCCATAAATGCATACATATATATTAGCATAAAAGTAAAATGTTATATATGCTCACAATCTTTAGTATTTTTTGCCAATCCATTCAGTTATGTGGGAATGCTTCAGAACTGCTGTCTTTGGTAGACAGTACTTGCAGTAGATCAGATTCAAGGCTTTTATTTTTTCTAACCTTATATCTTTCAAAATTTTTTAAGGGTTCTGAGAAAATGAATTCCAGGTGTTGCTATTAATAATTAAGAAGGCGATTTGCAAAATGCAGTTACTAAAGAAAAGCTAGGCAATTAGAAAAAAATAATTAAAAAGAATTAATAATAATAATAATAATAATAATAATAATAAAAAGTAAAAATTCTTACACAGAAGTAGGAGTAATTCCTACTAAGAAGAATATATCAGAGTTAGCTTGCTTAAGAAAGCACTCTTGCTTGATAGAATAGGAAAAGACTAGGTAAGCACTAGGACACATCTCAGGACTCCAAAAGAACGTCTGGATAAAGCTTCTCTTTGTTTTCCCTAAAGGTCAAAGATTTCTCAAACTCAGATTGAAAAATTTTACTATTTTACCAGGTATAGTATTTATAGTAAAATAAACATGAAATTCAGTATAACAGCGTCAATATCAATTCAGATTAAAAAAAAAAAAAAATAGACTCTTATGTATGGGATTATCTTCTTACTGATTCTTCTGTTCCTTTTTTTTTTTTTTTTTTTTTTCTTCCTGCAGCACAGGGTCTGAAATATCTATTAACTGTGAAATATCTAGTAACTATCTATTAACTCAAAATTAACAATTTCTCAAAAAAAGTATTTATTTATTTACCTCCATTTTCCACATTCCCACTGCTTTCTGGATTTCTTCTTCAGAGTTGGCCTGATTTAATCACCACTCTTTTTTCTTGAAGGACCCATTAATGATTAATGCCTTTATTCTGAAACAGAGGTTTTATCTAGCATCTAGTCAAGGCAAGGAATTTGTCAAATCTTAAATTTCAGATCCTCAATTAATTTTATACAAAAAATCAAAATAGAGGTAATTTTTGCATTGGAGAACTTATCATACTTCTCATTCACGTGTGGAGTTACTGTAAGTGAACATGTAAATCCTAACATTTCTTGATCCGTGTTTCAGATTTGTAAGTAGACACTTGCAAGTATGGAATGGCATATGTAATTAAAGTGTTTAGCTTTCATGGCATGCCTGACCTTTGTAGAAATGATCGAAGGTGTATATGAATCCCAATGCAAAGCTCTTAATGAATCTCACAAATGTCATGGGAACCAACCACTTAAATGTAGTTACATTTTTTTCCTTTACCTTTTCTTTTTTTTTTTTTTTTTTTTTTTTTTTTCCAATTAATCCAAACCCAGCAGCTATATACTTACAAGGTTCTACTACCAGAGTTTTACTTCTTTCTAATATATTCTAATCAAGCAACTGAACTCGCAGGCTATTTAATGAGTTATATAAAGTTATCATTTTGTTGTATTAGTTATAAATCGATGTCTTTCTCTCCAACAGAATTTTTTTTCAATGTATGATTTCTCCCAGCCAGGATTAGTTTGCCTGGTTTTCTTCCAGAATGTAGAAAGGACAGCAGGATGCAAGATATTCCATATTTTGATGCCAGAAACTTCCAAGCAATTTTTGTTCACTTAAAAAAAAAAAAAAAAAAGGGAATATTGTAAAGCTTCTCACCGGTTCACAGAATCACACAATGGCCAGGTTTGGAAGGGACCTCAAGGATCATGAATCTCCAACCTCTGTAGCACATGCAGGGCTGCCAACCTCCACATTTAACCATTTAATACCAGAACACGCTGCCCAGCATCCCATTAAATCTAGCCTTGAACACCTCTAGGGACAGGGCATCCACAACTTCTCTGGGCAGCCTGTTCCAACACCTCACCACTCTCATAGTAAAGAATTTCCCCCTGACATCCAACCTAAATCTTCCCTCCCTCAACTTAAAACCATTTCCCCTCGTCCTACACATATCAACCCTTTCAAAGAGTTGATTCCCCTCCACTCTGTAGGCTCCCTTTAGGTATTGAAATGCTGTCACCTCACAGCCTTCTTTTCTCCGGGCTGAACAAGCCCACCTCCCTTAGCCTGTTTTCCTAGGGAGCTGCTCCAGTCCCCTGATCATCTTTGTGGCCCTCCTCCGGACCCTCTACAACAACTCCCTGTCTTTCTTGTACTGGAGGCTCCACACTTGGACACAGTACTCCAGATGCGGCATGACAAGAGCAGATTAGAGGTGGACAATCACTTCCCTGTCCCTGCTGGCCACCATTCTTCTGATGGAGGCCAGGATACCATTTGCTTTTCCGAGCCACAAGGGCACATTGCTGGCTCATGTTAAGTTTTTCATCTATCAAGCCCCCCAGGTCCTTCTCTGCAGGGCTGCCCTCAAGGACCACTTCTTCCAGTCAGTTCCCATAGACATAAATGACCATTCCTTCTCTCAATGCTATCATCTTGAATTCGTGTAGTTGTGAAGTTTTAAAAAACAATCAAATTGAAGATTGTAGCAGCAGAGTCAAGGGAGTAATAAAGAAGGGAAAGAGATGTTTGAAAATGATGAAGAAAAGGAAATGCTTAGTCTAGCATATTAAAAAATGCTCAGTGGGGCTAACTCCACCCAATTTGACACAAATAGTATATCTGACTGACTTGCCATCTTATGTGTACCAACTTTCAATCCATGAATCTCTTTGGATATAATGCTTTTATCTGCAAATCATCTGTTGAAAGAAACTTCAAATCTTTAGAACTTATTGGTACAATTATCTTCGTGCTGCTAAGCTGAATACAGTGTCTATGGTTCGTCCATAAACTTTTTCTGCAATATCAAGGAAAAGCAAAGTATGTGTCTGTGCAGAGTCTATTATGTGGATATTCTTCCTCTCTGTATCAAGCAAAGCTAAGAAATTTGTTTAAACTTTTAGTGTCAACTTTGATGGACCCAAGGTGACACTGTATTTTTTCATTATGCAGTACAGTTTATGATTGCAATAAACCTGAAGGAAAAATTGATGTTGACAAAGATTATATATATTTTTTTTCTCTCCTTCAGGTAAGACAGAAAAGTGAAAAGTGCCACTTTTAAAAAGCAGTAGCCTCACATACAGTGTAAGGACAAGGTTAGTCATCAATCATGTCTTCTCATAAGTCTCCACTGATGAGTTTGACTTTGGACCTGCAATCTTTGAACCTTGTTTCAGCTTTAACTCAGAATCATAGATTCATTCATTCATTCATTCATACATACATGGATTTTTAAGGCCAAAAGGGACAGTTACAATCATCTTATTTGACCTCTTGCATAACAAAGGTCAAAGAGTCCAATCTTTCATTGTCTCTGCCTCTACTTCACAAAAGCTTTCACAATATTCTTTTGAATTCATTTGCTTACCAGTTCTATATTGCCTCTGTCTCACTTCTCCTTGTTTAATAAGTCTTTCTGCCACAGAATACTCCTTGAATTAACTTCTGTGTGAACAAAACTTAGCAGCTATTGCTTCTTAAACACATATTACGCCAGTATCTTAAAAAAAAATACATTTTAAGCAGTAGAGATTGCCTTTTCTGACCTAAAATTTTCATTAGCTCCATTTAAAAAGTGCTCTTCCAGAAAATTTTGTCTTAGTAAATGTTGTAAAATTGGAAGTACCATTTTGGTTCATATCCATATATGATATTGTCATGGTTCTATGTTGTTTTTTTTTTTTTTTTTTTTTGTTTGTTTTTAGTTTTTGTTTTTGTTTCTGGGTTTCAGTATTCCACATCAAAACATCATGTAGTGTACGGGGCATTTAAGTGTCACTGCCCCAATCCCAGCTACCTATCCCTGTACATTACAGC
>NW_024962253.1:3691636-3710405 GCF_019238085.1 Lagopus leucura
CGCCCCTGTCACGGACATAGATTGATCTGGTCAACTCCGTGACAGATGTTTCTCCAAGATCACTATCCCTTTTTCCCCTTCAGTCTCTCAAATCTTCTGAGCCTGCTTTTTTTCTTCTCTCTCTGCCTCATAAAAGTTTAAATGCTAAGGACTTCTCAGTTCACAGATAAAATAAATTTTCAGTGCATGTCTCGTAAGAGTTTGTATACCCCGCACATCTCATACAAAAATTAATGGGATGCAGCAATCTACTATTGTGTCCTTGACTTGCAATTTGTTATAAATAATAATACAGATGATTATAGGAAAGGTACTACTGCTAGGAGTGCATTGGTTTGCCAACATGAGGATAACTATGAAAGCTCTCTCTGATGGTGATTCTGTTATCTCATTTTGTACTGGTGCTACCCAGCAGTCTTAACAATATAAGCCATGTCATGGCTGGTCTCAAAGTTTCTTCAGAGAGGAGTTGAGGGCTAAAGCCCTTTTTAAGGAGAAATAACTAAAAGGACTTAAAAAATAAGTGGCTCTCCGATGGGCTGCTGTGTTGCATGTACTTAATTGCTCACAAGTCACATATATTCCCTTCCTTGTATTATTGCACAAATCTGCTGCATTTCTATGGTACAGCAGTTACTCAGGTTTTATCTTCTACAGAGACAAGCTATAATTTCTTTTATAGGAAAAAAAAACCAAAAAACTAAAAAAACCACTCATAACAGAGAAGGCAATTACAAGAGCAACATTCAATGTCACAGATGGAAGAAAAGGATGTGTTACTATTCAGATGCAAACCTGAGAATCATAAGTCCTGGAATGTATAGTAGTTCTGTCCCATAGGTGTGTGGGTAATTCACTTGGACTGAGAATTTTTTAATGAAACTCTCTTTTTTTTCTACTACATCTTCCATTATTGAAAATGAATTCATCTTTCATCATTTACCTGCTCATAGTTTGTTGATATTTCATAATTATTCATATAATTATATGATTTAATAAGATTAATTTACATGAGATCTCTATGAGAGTTGCTATACAAATATTTTGAGATTTTTAGTCACTAGAGTAATTTAAAAACTTCATAAGTTTTTCTTTATTTTCTTGCTGGTTTTCTTTTTATTTTTGAAAAAGACATACTTTCTAATAAAAATTTGCATGAATTTTCTATGTCCCTCTAATGAACTTCTATAACAAATGTGTTGCAGAATCAGAAGAATTGACCAAAATTTGTTTTAGCAACAACAGTGTAAAAGACAAGCCATAATCTGGATGGCCATGCACAGTTGTAGCCTACAGAATGAAGACCACCTTGATCAACTTATCCACATGAGCAGCCTGGGGAAGTGGTAGTGGGATTAGGTGAGAGGCGAGGGGCTCAGCTGAGATGCGTCTACACTAATGCACGCAGCATGGGCAACAAACAAGAAGAGCTGGAAGCCATTGTGCAGCAGGCAAACTATGACCTAGTTGCCATAACGGAAACGTGGTGGGATTGCTCCCACGATTGGAGTGCGGCAATGGATGGCTATAAACTCTTCAGGAAAGATAGGCAAGGAAGGCGGGGTGGAGGTGTAGCTCTCTATGTTAGGGAATGCTTTTACGCTACTGAGATTATGACTGGGGACGATAACGTTGAATCCCTATGGGTAAAGATCAGAGGAAGGGCTGACAAGAAAGGCACCCTGGTGGGCGTCTGTTATAGACCCCCAAATCAAGATGAAGAAACAGACGAGGTATTCTATAAGCAGCTGGCACAAGCTGCACAGTCGCCTGCCCTTGTCCTCATGGGGGACTTTAACTTCCCTGACATATGCTGGGAGTACAGCACAGCACAGAGGAAGCAGTCTAGGAGGTTTCTGGAATGCGTAGAGGACAACTTCCTGATACAGCTGGTCAGAGAGCCCACGAGAGGAACTGCCCCACTAGACCTGCTGTTCACAAACAGGGAAGGTTTGGTGGGAGATGTGGAGGTTGGAGGCTGTCTTGGACAGAGTGATCATGAAATGATAGACTTCGTGATTCACAGTGGAGCCTGGAGGGGGAATAGTAATACTGCTACCTTGGACTTCAGGAGGGCAGACTTTGAATTGTTCAGGGGACTAATAGGGGGAGTCCCCTGGCATTCAGTCTTAGCAAGCAAAGGGGTCCAAGAGAGCTGGTTGCTCTTCAAGAAGGAAGTCTTAAGGGCGCAGGAGCAGGCAGTCCCCCTGAGCTGCAAAATGAGCCGGCGGGGAAGAAGACCGGCGTGGATGAATAGGGAGCTATTCCTGAGGCTCCGGGAGAAAAAGAGAATCTACCGCCTGTGGAAAGAGGGACAGGCCACTCAAAATGAATACAGGAAAGTTGTTAGGATGTGTAGAGGTGAAATCAGAAAGGCAAAAGCCCAGCTTGAATTTAACCTAGCTGCTGGTGTGAAAAGGAATAAGAAACTCTTTTATAAATACATTAACAGTAAGAGGAGGACAAAGGAGAATATCCACTCTTTGCTGGATGAGGCTGGGAATGTGACCACTGAGGATAAGGAAAAGGCGGAGGTTCTGAATGCCTTCTTTACGTCTGTCTTTAAAAGTCAGACCAGTTATCCTCAGGATACCCCTCTCTCTGACCTGGTAATCTCGGCCGGGGAGCACACTAACCCCCCTGTGATTCTGAAAGAAACAGTCAGAGACCTACTGCTCCAGCTGGACTGTCACAAGTCGATGGGGCCAGATGAGATCCACCCGAGAGTGCTGAGGGAACTGGCGGAGGTGATAGCCGAGCCGCTTTCCATCATCTGTCAGCGCTCCTTGTTGACTGGTGAGGTCCCAGAAGACTGGAGGCTTGCCAATGTGACTCCCATTTATAAGAAAGGTCGTAAGGAGGATCCGGGGAACTACAGGCCTGTCAGCCTGACCTCGGTGCCAGGGAAGGTTATGGAGCAGATCGTCTTGAGGGAGATCATGCGGCATGTGCAGGGTGACCGGGGGATCAGGCCTAGCCAGCATGGGTTCATGAAGGGCAGGTCCTGTTTGACCAACCTGATCTCCTTCTATGATCTAGTGACCCATCTGGTGGATGAAGGAAAGGCTGTTGATGTGGTCTACCTAGACTTCAGCAAAGCCTTTGACACTGTCTCCCACAGCATTCTCCTGCAGAAGCTGGCAGCCAGAGGCTTGGATGGGTACACTCTTGGCTGGGTAAGGAGCTGGCTGGAGGGCCGGGCACAGAGAGTGGTGGTGAATGGAGTTAAATCCAGCTGGCGACCGGTCGTGAGTGGTGTTCCGCAGGGGTCAGTGCTGGGGCCTGTCCTCTTCAATATCTTTATTGATGACCTCGATGAGGGCATCGAGTGCACCCTCAGTAAATTCGCAGATGACACCAAATTGGCTGGAAGTGTGGATCTGCCTGGGGGTAGCGAGGCCCTACAGAGGGATCTGGACAGGCTGGAGAGCTGGGCTGGAGCCAATGGGATGAGTTTCAACAAGGCCAAATGCCGGGTCCTGCACTTCGGCCACAACAACCCCAGGCGACGCTACAGGCTTGGGGCGGTGTGGCTGGAGGACTGCGTAGAGGAAATGGACCTGGGGGTATTGATTGATGCTCGGCTGAACATGAGCCGACAGTGTGCCCAGGTGGCCAAGAAGGCCAATGGCATCCTGGCTTGCATCAGAAACAGTGTTGCAAGCAGGAGCAGAGAGGTGATTGTTCCCCTATATTCAGCACTCGTGAGGCCGCACCTCGAGTACTGTGTCCAGTTTTGGGCCCCTCACTGCAAGAAAGATATTGAGGCCCTGGAACGTGTTCAAAGAAGGGCAACAAAGCTGGTGAGGGGTCTGGAACACAGGCCATATGAGGAGAGGCTGAAGGAGCTGGGAATGTTCAGCCTGGAGAAGAGGAGGCTCAGGGGAGACCTTATTGCTCTCTATAACTTCCTGAAGGGAGGTTGTAGTGAGCTGGGGGTCGGCCTCTTCTCTCGTGTCATTAGTGATAGGACCAGGGGGAATGGTTTCAAGCTACGGCAGAGGAGATTCAGGCTGGACATGAGGAAGTATTACTTTTCAGAAAGGGTGGTCAGGCACTGGAATGGACTGCCCAGGGAGGTGGTGGAATCACCGACCCTGGGGGTGTTCAAGGAAAGGCTGGATGTTGTGTTGAGGGACATGGTTTAGTAGGAGCTATTGGGAATAGGTGAACGGTTGGACTGGGTGATCTTTTAGGTCTTTTCCAACCTTAGTGATTCTATGATTCTATGATTCTATGATTCTATGAAAGGATGGATTACAACTACAAAAATGTATGAATCTGCTTATATTTTTCACATGTATTTGAAACAATGGTGGGAATGGTTGAAAAGTTTTTGCCAGGTGAGTCCGTCAAATGCTTACACAAGAACAGAAAGAAAATTCTGTCCACATTTGTCAGGAATTATTGCACACACATGAGGTTGACAGTGAAAGTTTCCTGGACTGCATCATTATTGGCAGTGATAATTAGTGTCATCCCTACAAGATGATGACAAAGCAGCAGTCCATGGAGTGGTGATGTGTAAATTTTCCATTGAAAATTATGTTCAAGATGGAGCCCTTAGTAGATAAAGTGATATGTGCTGTCCTTTGGGATAGAAAAGGGATGATCATTCTGCATTTCCTGAAATCCCGACAAAGCATCAACTGTCACCACAACCTTGTGATACTGATTCTGCTGAGGGCTTGGAATTCTGATGTTAGGCCAGAAAGAATGACAATGTCTATCTTGCAACATGGTAACAGTAGGCCCCATGCCAATTTTGAAGACTCTGGAGCACAGTACCAGTCTTGGCTGGACTGTCCTACCACACTCATCATATAATCCAGATCTGTCACCTTCTGACTTTCATCTGTTCAGGCCAATGAATGATGGAGTACGTGGGTAATATTTTCTTAGCCAATACATAGTCAAAGCATCTGTGAAATAGTGGATCACCTCTGTTGGTATTGATATTCATGAGTCCAGAAGCAGATTTTTATTCATCTCTAATGAAAATGCATAGCTTAAGGTGGTGACTATGTTGGAAAATTATGTTTTCTCACTGAGAATTTGCTATATCAAATAGCATTATTACTGTTCTCTCTGGATCTGTTGTATACATAGGAGGCATTACTTTTGGAGTGAACTACAAACATGGATGAGCTATGTTCTTCATCCAAAACTGAAGCTTCAAATGATGTAATTTTTTATCAGTCACATTTCTTTTTTTTTTTTTTTTTTTTTTTTTTTTGGGGGGGTGGGAGAGTTATTACTAAAGAACTGCAGCACAGTTATTGTGAGGGTTTTTATATAAATGTACATAATAGTCTACTTTTACCACTAATGGCTTTGATTTTTTTTTAAATTATTATTATTATTTTCTCCAAAAGTTCAAAACCTGAAGTATTTTCACTTATAAAAAGGACATAATTGCAATCAGTGACAGTTTCAAGAACAGTGGGTTTTCCACTGCTCAAGCAGATCTCCAAAAGAATCAGGTCACTCACAAGAACTCATCCTATTTTGTAATGAGAACAATATTCTATCTCTAGCACATTATTCTGCAAAAGCCATACAAAAGAATACTAAGAATTCAATGAGCTTTTAAAGGCAGTATCAATGTCATGAGTTTCCTTTAGCCACCTTGTACATAAAATCTACTACATTCATTAGTTAAGGTAGCTTCAGGAATTTTTGTATATATATATATATATATAATCTGTTTAATCTATATATTTAGTATATATAGTATATATATATGTATTTAAATATATATATGTATCCCTCAGGCTACTTTATATACATATAAAATCATAAAGCACTGCAATAGGAGTGACATTATATTTAGAACTATCTTGTATTACCATCTCTCTCTTAAGCTCTAAAAAATACAGAGTGTAATGACACAGTCACAAACCCATCCTAACTATTAACAGAAGGATAAATGATTTGATGAAGAACTACTAGTTATTCCTAGTTTCTATCAGTACAACTAGGACCTGCACGTCCATAGTCCATCAGAAACTATAGATAAATAACTTAGTTCTTCATGTGATTTTGGTGCTTGCTTTCAAATTCTTGCATGATTTTTTTTTGTTGTTGTTGTTCTGCATTTATATGCAGATGTTTTGCTTTTCACTTTCATTTTAATTTACAGCATAGATTAGAGTTCTAAAGAAATGCTAGCATGTAGTGACATGCTTTATGACATTGTTTTAAGTATTGCTGAGAAAAACAGGATTTTAAGAAAAGAAAAAAAAAACAAAAAACCAATACCTGTCAGAATTAGAAAATTGAAGACCTCCAGCTGTGAATTATGTTTCACAGAATTGCATCTCAGGTAAGAAATAAACAGGTTTCTTTCTGGTCTCTAGAGATAGCTACTAATGATTTAATTTATTTCTTCTTCCAAAACTTTTTCCTCTCAATTGATGGAGAATGGCTACATAACGTTTTTAAAAAAATGAAAGGTCTTTCTAACTAGACTTAAAAACTAACTGCTTTGATTTAAAGGCTACAAATTACCCTCAAATTTAATTCTTGATGGGCTGATTCTCCTACAAGTAATTTGAGGTGCTGGAAATTATTGTGAGTAATTCAGTAATTCAGAGACTACAGATGTTCTAAAGTAGCACATAGCCAACGTGGTTATGTCCCAGAAAATCTCTTACCACATGAAGATGGGATATTCTGTTTGATTGGACGTTTGCTGCCAGAGTGTTGTGGTCAATGGCTACATTCTAGATGGAAGCTAGTCATGAGTGTGTCACCCAGGGATCCGTCTGGGGCCAGGCTCCCCTTCTGACCTCTGTATTAATAACATGGATCATGGGATCATGTCAGTTTGCTGATGACATCAAGTTGAGTAGTGTAATTGACAGGGCAGAAGTAAGATATGCTGTACAGAGGGACCCAGACAAGCTCAAAAAGTGGGCCCATGGTAATTGCAGATACATATGCAGACTGGAAGAACAACTCCTTGAGAACATTTTTGTTGAAAAAAGACTTCAGGATCTTGGTAGATTAAAAACTTATCATGAGCTAGTAGTGTGCATCTGCAGCTCACAAGGCTAACAGTATCCTGGGCTTCATCAAAAGAGAGCCAGAGGGTAGTAACTGTTCCTCTTTACTCTGCTCTCTACTCTGTGTCCCCACCTGGATGACGGTGTCCAGGTCTGGGGCCCTCAGCTCAAGAAAGACATGGAATTGCTGAAGTGGGTACAGAGGAGGGGTTACAAAGAGGGCAGAACAGCAATAACAACAACAACAAAATAGAGATCTCCTCCAGCTACTCAGGAAACAAAACTTGAAAAATTCTTAATTCTTTTAAGAGTTAAGATTTTATGCTTCAATTTTGTCACAGAGGGAATTGAAACGTTATTGGCAGCCTCTAGTGGATATCATGAACTTGATACTTGCCTGTGTTGAACTTCATGAGGCTGGGATGGGCCCACCTCTCACGCCTGTCCAGGTCCCTCAAGGTTGGCATCCCTTCCCACTGCCATGTGGAATGCAGCTCTCACTTTGGTGTAATCTGCAAACTTGCTGAAAGTGCACTCAGTCCCCCTGTCCATGTTGCCTACAATGGTGTTAAATAACACCTGTCCCACTAATCCCTGAGGAATGTGACTTATCACTGGTCTTCACTTGGTCATTCAATTGTTGGCTGCAATCATCCAGACAGTTGTTTACATTCAAGTGCCCTTTTTTCCTAGCTCAAGATTTGTGCATCGCTTAGAGTAAAATAATCAGGCAAACGTAACAGGATGAGCATGGAGATCATGGAAAAAGAAAGTTTATGGAATGTGGAAAAAGGCTCTGGTCACTTGGGAGGAATATGTGACTACTGTCAAGGTCTGTAAGGATGCAACTAAGAAAGATAAGGCTCCCTTAAATTAAAGTATACAATTAGTAAAAAGGAGACTAGAGAAAGTGCAGGTCTTCTGTTGAATGAAGTGGGTGCCCTGGTGCCAAAAAGGGCAAGGAAGACTCAAGAAACTACACAGCAGCTTCACCTCTGTCCCTTGGGAAGATGATACAACAACTTTTTCTGGATGTAATCTCCAGGAAAGTGGAAGTGAACTGTGATGGATTTATCTTCAGATCTATCTGTGTCTGTGACAGGGGGACAGAGGTTCTTTTCAAGGCAGGTTATTCTATGACTCTATGATCTCAGGCCCACAGGTTCACCAAGCTGAAGAAAGGGGAGAAGGGATGGAACAAAAAGGGAAGGGAATAATAATAAATAAGAAAAACAGTAGCAATGATCTAAGGAGGAACAATAATTAATTATAATAGCAGAAATACAATTGGGATTGAAATTAATAAACTAAAAAAAATGAGAGTGTCCAAAACTGAAGGCTTTACTATAATGCTGAAAGCGAGACAGCTAGGGAGCATGCATTGCCGCGATGAGCAATAAAAGTAGGGACATCTTATGACTTGCAAACAGTTTATCTTTCCCTCTGAATGGAAAACAGAAAGAGAATGTCTTCTGGCATATGTAGTTCTTCTTTTCTTCTGAGAACTAGGTACCCAGAAATATTGACAATCCACAAAACTGGAGCATTAACTAACTCCCAGTACTCTACATGATTTTATGATCTGGAATACCAATAATAAAAAATCGTAAAACCATGACAAGAACAAAGGTATCAGGAGCAGTCAACATGGATTATTTATGCTTGAGTACTCTGATAGCCTTCTCTGATATCATGACCGACAGGTAGCAAATGGGGGAATAGTAGTAGATGTTTGCTTTGAGTCAGCAAAGCTCTTAATACTGTCTCCTATAAGATCCTCATAGAAAAGCCTTGGAAGTTTGAAATAAATGAGTTGACAATGATGTGGATTAAGAAGTGATTGACTGATGGAGCTCAGATGGTTGTGATCAGTGATGCAGAGACTAAGTGAAAGCCTGTAGCTAGTGGTAAAGTCCTTGGTGACTGGAAAAGGTAACACCATGCTCATTTTTAAGAAGGCTGAAAAGGATGACCCTTGGGAGAACTGACCTACCAGTCTCACCTCAGATGATCCTCCTCATCTGCTCTGCTCTGGTGAGGCCTCATCTGGAATATTGCATCCAGATGTGGAATTAAAGTACAGAAGAGACATAGACCTGTTGGAACGCATCCAAAGGAGGGCCACAAAAATGATTCAAGGGATAGAACACTTCTGTTACAAGGACATGCTGACAGATTCGGGGGCTCTTCAGCCTGGAGAAGAGAAGGCTTGGAGGTAACTAATAGAGGCCTTCTCAATATCTAACTGATGGCAGCTACAGAAAAGAAGGGGACAGACAGCAGGGTCTGTGATGATAGAACAAGGGGAAATGACTTCAGGCTTTAAAAGGGTAGATTTGGTTTGGATAAAAGGAAAAAGTATTTTACAGTTATGGTGGTGAGGTACAGGAACAGGTTACCTAGAGTTGTGGTTGGCGCCCCATCCATGGAGACTTTGAAGTCAAGGCTGGATCAGGCCCTGGGCTATGTGATTTAGCTATGGATATCCCTGTTAATTGCAGGTAATTTTGTCTAGATGACCTTTAAAGATCCTTCACAACTCTAAAGGTTGTATGATTCTATGGTGCTCGTCTGGGGTCAGACACTGGGTCTGGCCTTTTTCAGCATCTTAATCAGGAGGTAAAGCACTCTCAGCAAGTTTGCTGGTGATATAAAGCTGGGACAGGTGGCTGACACATCGGAAGGCTGTACTGTCATTCAGTACAGTGGACAGTTTTACACTTAGAAAGGAATTACTGCATTAACCAGCACAGGTTAGGGAATGATGAGCTGGAGAAGAGCTCTATGGAGAAAGACCTGACTGTTCTGGTGGACAACAGATCAGCCATGAGCCAGCAGTGTGCACTTGAGTCCAAGATGGCTGGGGTGCATTAAAAAGAGTAGGGCCATAAGGTCAGGGAAGATGAACCTCCCTCTGTACTCCGCTTTAAGAGACCATATCTGGAGTACTGTGTCCAGTTCAAGAAAAACAGAGAACTTCTAGAGAGACTCCAGCAGAGGGCTAGAAAGATTTTTAGATACCTGGAGCATCTCTTTTATGAGAAAAGGCTGGGAAGCCTGGGTCTGTTCAACCTGGAGAAGACTGATAAGAGATCTCATCAATTCTTATATATGATCAAAGGGCAAAAGTCAAGTGAAAGAAACCAAGCTCTTCTGGTTGGTGCCCAGCAAAGGGCAACAGGAACTAACTGGAACACAGGAAGTTCCACTTAAACATGAGAACTTCTTTACTTTGAGAGAGACAAAGCACTGGAACAAGCTGCCCAGAGAGGTTGTGAAGTCTTCTTCTCTAGAGTTGTTAAAAAATTACTTAGATGCTTTCCTGTGTAGCCTATTTTAGGGGACCCTCATTAGTGAGGAGTTTGAACTAGATGATCTTTACTGTACTCCTGCAGCCCTTATGATCCATGATTTTGTGATTCTGTGATTCCATGTACTCTATATTTCTTTAACAATACACGAGGTCTAAGTTTTATTGAGAACACTATGTATTCCAGAGATGATTTGAGAGGTATTTTTTCTGGTTTTTTTTTTGGATAAAAGTAAGGGTTTCTTTTGGTTATAAGTAGTTATTTAATCAATAATTAAGCAAATATATTAATTATAAAGATTCTTTTTTTTCCTATTTTTATTACCCAATAAAAAGTGCTGAAGATAGTATTTCCTACAGAACAAATAAACTAGTAAGAATCATACCTTACAAAATTAGCCATTACGATTCTCACAGAACTTCATTTTCATTTGGTCCAAATATCTTTTTATTTTTTTTTCTGTAGCATTTTGTTTTTTGTTTGTGAAAGAAACAAAGAAAGAAAGAAAGACAGAGGAAAAGAAAGAAAGACATTAAAGAAAGATATCTGATAAGCCCAAATGAAAGATACAACTGCATTGAAACAGGAGAATGGATGATGTAATCACCAAAATGATATTTTTTACCATCTCTTTCTGTTAAGGAAAATTTATTTCCACTCTGAATTGCACAGAAAGCCTTTCTGCCTGTGCTTGGCTGCTGAAATCAGACCAAGTTGAAAGGCAGTTTTTTTTCAAAACCACACTCCCATTATTTCAATCCTTTCCGGGTGGAACAAGAGGAAAGGGCCATGCCAGTGTACAATGTACATAAAAGTGACTGGTTTTGGACAAGTAATATGCACCTACGGATTTCTGTATGTCAGGGACTCAATCTCTGAGAAAGAGGAATCATATACCCAGCAATATCAGGCCTTGATATTCTACTTCAGTTCAAATACTGATACTAATATTAAATTTCAGTACAGAGGCCTTTAGTAATAAATCATCATTCCTGGAATGCAATGCAGTCTCTTGATCTTGTCTACATCTGCTTGGGTTAAGTGGTATTTCTGCTGCCAGAATCTAACTTTGCCAGGGGACATTATTCCAAGCACAAAATGAAACTGATGAAACTGATATATATATATATATCAGAGACAGGTAGACAAACAGAATACACAGGGTACCTATATGCTTTCTATTTAAACAGCATATGTGTGCATAATGATGTACAGGCTTATTACTCAGATTTACTTAGCTAAAGAAAGTATAGTGTTGCTCTCTGTAGATAAAAAATTTGGAGATTTAAGTATTGAAAGCATAAGATGATGCAGCTACATGTGGGTCAAGTGCCATCAAAAGGGACTTCAGGGCCTTAGGAAGATGCCTAAAATAATTGAATGCACAGATCATCTTTTCTTCTCTTCCCCCTTTATTGGGTAAGGACACAGAAACAAACCAAAGAATCATATCCTTAAAAACCTGTTTTTGTGGCTGTTGTTGTCCCCACAACATCATTTTGTTGTTGTTGTTTGTTTGTTTGTTTGTTTTGATGGTGAAATAGCCTACATGGAATTGGATTTGTAGTCACTGGATTGGATTTTCTTTTCTCAGTGTGGAAGAAGGATCCTTGGGGAAAAGCTAGTGGGGCTTGTTGGGAGAGCTTTAAACTAGGTATGAAAGAGGAGAGAGGGGATAGTGAGCCTTCCCATGATATGATGATGTAACTTTATTAGAGAGATAGGGTGCTAGCAGGAAAAGGCAATGGGAAAAATCAAAGGAAACACCTAAAAGGCATCAAGGAGTTATCCTTTAAGGAAGTGACAAGACCAGCTGCCCAGCTGAAGTGCCTCTTCACCTAAGCATGCAGCTTGGGAAAAAAGCAGGAGAAGTTGGAAGCTACTGTGCTGCCAGAAAACCATGATGTAGTTGTCATCACCGAAGCCTAGTGGAATTATTCCCATGACTGGAGTGTGGCTATCAACAGCTACAAACTATTCAGAAGGGACAGGCAATGAAGGAGAGGTAGGAGTATTACTATCTACACCAGGACAGGAGTAGAATATGAAGAGCTGTCCCTAAAGAACAGTCATGAGCAAGTTGAAAGCCTATGAATGACAGTTAGAAACTGAAGCAACTAAAGGAGCCTTGTGATCAGTGTCTACCACAGACCACCTGAACCTGTTGATGAGGCCCTCTATCTCCAGCTACAGGAGGAATCATGATCAAAAGCACTCATCCTGCTGGAGGACTTCAACGACCTGTACACCTTCTAGAAAAGTAGCACAGCAAGCTGTAGGCAATCCAAGAGGTTCCCTCTTGGAATGTATTCAAGATAACTTCCTGAGTCAAGCAATTGATTGCCCACCAGGGTAGATGCAATACTGAACCTGTTGCTCACCAGTCCAAATGACTGATCAGTGGCATCAAGACTGGAGACAGCTGGGGCTGTAGTGACAATGCTATGGTTGAGTTCACGCTCCATAGGGTCTAGTGAGTAACACAGACACGCTAATAACAGACAAGAAGAAGGCCGAGGTCCTTAACTTTTTAGCATCAGTCTTCCCTGATAACTGATTGCCACACAGCCCTCAAACTTTTGGTTTGGTAGGAAGGGATCAGGAAAGCAACGACCTTCCTACTATAAACAAAGATCAGGTTTGTGATCACTTGAGGAACTTGAACATCTATTAGTCCTGAAGAGATGCATCCCAGAGTCCTCATGGAATTGGCTGATGTAGTCACCTGGCCACTATCTTTGATATTTAAAAAGTTGTGGCAGTCAGCTGAAGTCCCTGGTGACTGGAAAAAATATAACTTCACATCCATTTTTAAGAAAATTTTAAAAAATGACCTGGGAATTACTGACCTATCAGTCTTATCCCTTTGCAGGGGAAGGTCATGGAGCCAATCCTCGTGATCTGAAGTATCTCTGGAATGTCTGGAATTTCTGGAATGATCTGGAATGAAAGAATGTCTCTGAAGATGTCTGCAAGGATTTTATCAGAATAAAATCAATAATTAAAAAACAAGTCAGAAGTAACTTTATCAAAGATGTTTCAATACTAGTATTAAAGATGTCTCCAGTTTGTTGTCAGTGGAATGATGTAACACATGCATAATTCATACAGTTTGTTTGTTAGTGGATCCTTAACAATCATGAATTCTGAATGTACAGGAATTTTGTTTTCTCATCACTAGAATATTAAGTAGAAGTACAACAATAAACACACTATGATATTTATTATCTTTCTTTTTGCTCTATATCCTGTTTAACATAGCTAACTAAATGACTGGATATTGTCTTTTTCATACATATTTACTACTTATGGTGACTATTATGTGAACTATAATGGTAATAGTAGCAACTGTAATATTTTTTCTTGCTGCTTCCTCTCAAACACCATATTAGGCATTAAATTAGGATTTTGTAAGTCTAAGGTAGATAAATAAAGATTTACAACCTTTTTTTTTTTGTTTAATTTAATAAATACATAAAGGAAGACAAAAGAAAATCATATTGAAAACATGTTTTATTCCTTTGTTTTTACTTTTCATTCTACTCTTTGATCCAGGGATGATTTTTTTTTCAAGTGAATCATGTAAATTATGAACCAGAATAGTATATTTCAATCACATGGTATTCTCTCCTTCCACTGATCAATTTTATTCATGTAAGTATAAAGAAATGTATCACTATCTTTACTATCTTCCTTACCTTCCTTAAGTTCTTTCTTCTGAGGCATATAGCTTTTCTTATTTCATCTTACTTTTCTTATATCACTTTTTTTCAGTCTAGTTCTGTTACTCTAGTATTCTTGTCCATAATGTTAGCTAGTTTTTAATGTCAATCAAAAAGCATGAAATTTTTTTTTTCTTCTTTTCTTGACTCCTGAAAAATTCTAGACTCCAGATGAGTGCAGGAGGAAGTTTGGAGTCCCAACTACAGGATGAAGAAAGTACTGAAGGAGGGATTTTCCAGTATTGACTGCCAAGAGAATCATAGAATCACAGAATCATAGAATCATAGAATCACAGAATCATAGAATCATAGAATCATAGAATCATAGAATGGTCTGGGTTGAAAAGGACCAAAATGATCATCTAGCTTCAACCCCCGAGCTATGTGGAGGGGGTTCAACCACTAGACCAGGCTGCCCAGAGCCTCATCCACCCTGACTCTGAATGCCTCCAAGGAAATAAGATATTGTGTAGAATGATTTTGTAGGATAGTAGATTAGTTCAGGTTCTCATTCCTAAGATATAAAATTTGAACTTAGTGGAAAAGATTTTGGTGTATCTTCAGTGTTCTTTTGTATACTGTATTTCTTTTTCTGCTCTAGATTTTCCCAATCATAGGAGCACTTGGGCTTTTAAGCAGAATTCCATGAACAAAAATGTCCACATTCTGTGAGGAACACACCCTATCTCAGTGTTGTTTTTTCTACCACTAGAGCCAGATACAGTTTACTATTAGAATCAGAATATCCAGGGTCTTTCTTAAATCCTTTGCTCTTTACTACAGGTAAACCTGAAACAGGTAACTGTTTCTGTGTATGGGAATGTGAGAGATTTTCTGAGAAAGATTCTGTTGAAATCAATTCATGCCTTTCTAATGCTAATAATTGAATGATCTGGCCATATATTCAATGGATTCAAAAGAAAGGTTTATAGAGGATTTCTGTTAGCTTCTTTTTTTTTTTTTTTTTTTTTTTTTTTCAGATATAAAATGAAATGCTGCCATAGCCTTGACTTCCCGCTGTGATCCAATTACCCCAGTGCCTTCAGACTGCACTGTAAGAATATGTTGCAAGGTTAAAAGCTACGAGTAACTCCTGAAATACACTCACTACAATATTGTTCTGCTGCCATTGTTTCACCTGATCTCCATAACTCAACACAATCTACTCCTCCTGTGTGTGCAGCATTGGGATGTTTGAACCTGTTTGAATGCCTTTAGTGGCTACAAACTATAATAGTGCAACCCACTTTCATGTGTCCCGTTTCCACATCCCTCCTCACAAGGGGAAGGCCAATTGAATGTCTACAGAACCTGTGTGTCTACTGTGCTTTCTACTTAAATCAGCATTAGGCTATCAACAATTACAAGGCCCAATCTGAAATAGGCAAGTTCCCATTGGATCACTCGCTCTTTTCTGCTATCACAGTGAAATCTCTGCAAACAAGAAAATAACTTATAAAATACACAAAATGTACTAAGAAGGGTGAGAAAATAGGCCTCCCAGCTAAAAGGGAAATAAAGTCAGCTTATATTAAACAACTCTTTAACTAGCAGCTTCAATTTAAGTACTAGTTAAATTCTGTTTCCATGATCTGGCAAGAACTCTATCCTGTTATATAGAAATATAATCTTCTTTTTGCTACATCATTTGTTTTTAATAAATCACAAGCATGGTTTTTGTATCATAAGCCTCCAAAATAAAACTCATCTGCACATATCTCACATAAATAATTAAAATAATAAACATACACATAGAGATACAAACAGAAGAAGCCAAATAATTACTGAGTTGCCAGAATCCCAAATGTTGGATTGTAAATTATAAATTGGTTTGGGAATTTTGCCTTGTTTGACTCAGTAGTGATAAATATGCTTTGAAATGTAAACTGTGTGATGCTGGTATAACCACTCTATGGCTATATTCACTGAGTGTATGAGTTTGTTTGACATATTATTCCGGCTACTACAGAAAGGTCAGCATTTTATCTGCTTGTGGAGCAAATAAAGACTTCTGAAGACCCGGGATGCTCCATGAGCTTTCTTTGTCATGTTACTCCATTTTCCTATGTTAAAAGTGGGAGCACTAATATCATACTTAGCCATAATGAGGGCTGTCATATAATTTTCTAAATATGCAGAATTATCAACTACAGATATGCGCACACTGAAGTACATAAAATTATCCAGTACTGTAGTTATTATTTAAAAAATAAATAAATTTAAAAAAATGGCTTTATGTTTTGTCTGTGACTTGTATATGAGTGGATGAGTACTCTCAGTACACAATTTCCAGTCTCTTTCTGTACAAATCTGTACAAAGAGACAAGGTTTCTTGTAAGAAGACCACATATATTTGAGAACTATAGATTTAAGTGTCATGGTTTTACGATTTTTGGTTATCAGTATTCCGCACCATAACATCATGTAATGCACTGGGGGGTTTGACTTCTGATGCTTGAGTTCCGAATGTTTGTCCGACGGAGAAGAACTACATTTCCCCATGAGGCTTTGTGGTCAGTGAGAAGATATAATTCTGTGCAAGGTCACCTGATTGCTTCTTCTTCTTCGCCTGCTCTTCGCCATCTGTGCTTCGCCGTCTGCTTTTCTTCATTCACTCAACTGGACTGCACTTCTCACCTCAGCATTGTGGTGAGGCCTATCTACCATTCAGACACTCTCTCTCTCTCTCTCATTATACTTTGCTAATACTATATTTAGTAAAATTAGTTTGTTCCACCTCAGATTATTGCCACTGTTTTTAATTATTTTGGGGTCCCCTGTTTCCCTTTTCCGGAGGTGCGGATCCACTGATCCCTCTGCCCCTCTGGTCACGGAACCGGACCGAACCAGCCTGTAAAATGTTGACATTATAAATACTATAAATTTTGTAAGACATAAATTTATCACACAAACTAGAGGTTGTCTAAACTGTGCATTTTGAAGCACTACAGTATAAGAAAGATATGGAACTATTATATAGCATCCAAAGGAAGACTAGAAGGATGAGAAAGGGTCTAGAGGACAAGATGTTTGAGGATTGATTGATGTCACTTGGTTTATTTGACCCAGAGAAGAGGAAGCTGAGAGGAAGCCTCATGGTGACCTACAGCTTCCTCCTGAGGGGAGTACTGAGGCAAGGGCTCATGTCTGCCCCTGCAGGTGAGAGTATCAGGCTCGAAAAGCATGGCATTGAACTGCATCAAGGTAAATTCAGGTTGAGTGTTAGAAAAAGGTTCTTCACCAGAGGGTGGTCAAACCCTGGTTTGGCACCATATTACTGGAATACAAGAATTGTTTGGACAACACTCTTAGACAAAGGCTTTGAATTTCAGATGATCCTGTGTTGTACTCATTGATTCTTAGAAAGGTCTGAAAAGTGGGACTATGTGAACCTAATGAGGTTCAAGAAGGCCAAGTGCAAGGTGTTGCATTTGAGTCAGGGCGACCCCAAATATAAATGTGGGTTGAGATAAAATCAGGCAGAGCATCCCTGATGAGAAAGATTTTGGGGTCTTGGTAGACTAAACATGAGACAGAAGAATGAGCTTGAAGCCTGCAGGGCCAACAATATCCTGGGCTTCATCAAAAGAGGAGCAGACAGCAGGGCAAGGGAAGTGATTGTTCCTGCTCCTCTATCCTTGTGAGGGTCCAGATGGAGTTCAGGGACCCTGGTTCAAGAAAGACTTTTAATTGTTGGAGTGCTTTTAGATTAGATTTAGATTTAGATTAGATGCCAGGAGTACTGAGAGGGTAGTGAGGTGGGCACAGGCTGCCTAAAGAATTTGTGTATATTCCATTCCAGGAGTTGTTCAAGACTAGACTGTATGAGGCCCTGTGCAGCCTGATCTAGTTTCTGACTTAGGAGTGCTGGCAATCCTGCCCATGGCAGGGGAGTTATAACTACATAATCTTTGTGGTCCCTTCCAACCCAAGCCATTCTATGATTCTATGGTCCTTGCGGGTCCCTTCCAATGGAGGATGTGTTTTACGATTCTATGGTAATTCAGAAAAAAATAAACTAAACTTGAATATGAAGTAAAATTTCATTCAAGCTTGTTCTTCATATAATACCACTCAATGTTGAAACTAGATGACATTATATATATATATATATAGGTATGTCTTTTTGTGTAAGGGGGAAAGTGAAGTGTATACGGTGGTTTCAGATAATTACATTTTATTTAAGGTATTACACGAAGAAGGATTTAAAATCTAAAGCAGTGTATTTTTTTTTTTTTTTCTTCTCTGAAAGGCATGGTATTTCTTATATTTTACAACTGTACTGGATATGTAGATACGATTACAAAAGGCATGGAGCAACAGCTGAATTCAGAACAGTTTCAAAAATACCAATCGACAGGTGCTAGCATACTACAATTACAACAACCAGGTTGATTTACAGCTACCCAGCAGAGATGTAATAAAGGTATGAATTATTGACTTGGCATCATCCTGAGACAGCTTTGGTCACAGCGTTGCTATGTTCTGGAGATAAACAGAATGAGATTTGTGTGAAGTAAAATTATAATCAAAGACAGCTCACGATGAAAGATGACCACCAAGGTTATGAACCTTAGTGGGGGGCTTCACACTCTGAAAATAAGGGAAATGTAAAGGAGAAAGTATTGATCACTTGGTTGCACAAAGACAACCCAAAACACCAGTCTCCATTCAGAATCTTAGCAGTTATTCATGTGCCTATTGTGAAAGACAAAACCATGGTTCTTCT
>NW_024962253.1:3710505-3715068 GCF_019238085.1 Lagopus leucura
GTTTTTTTTTTTTTTTTTTTTTTTTTTTTTTTTTTTTTTTTGGTTTGGTTTGGTTTGGTTTTTTTTTGTCTCAAAGCTTGCTTTGTGAGGCTTTGTCGGTGATAAGACTCTAAGTGGCAAATGCAAATTATCTAGGGGGCAAGTGGTAGGTGTTATCATGCCACAGTACCTCAGTACCTCTGTTCATGATTGTAAAGATAAGTAGAAGCGGGACAAGCAGTCTTTTTTCAGGGGTATGGCTTGAAGGAGCTGACCACTGTAAAAGATGATAATGCTTGTGCATGGCAACAAAGGCACCACTCCCTGATGGCTTATCTGTTGGGCCAGGTATGTCACACTAACAGAGAGAAAAGAAGAAAAAGAAACAGAGAAATGGGGGATAAAAGGCCCTCTCTAAACTAAGGACTTGAGAGAAGAACTCCCACAGAAATCTTTGACGGAGAATTCTCTGAGGGGAAAACCTCTTTGGAAGAAACGCCCCCAGGGCCTGATTGCTGCAAAGCTTCCGGGCTTCCTCCCATCCCCCGTGGTGACCAGACAAGTTCTGGAGAACAACAGACCTATGAACCTCGCTGGACCCACGGCTATGGACCCTATGCTATGAACCTCACTGGACCCACAGTGGTGACTTTCTCTCTCTTGCTTTCCACAGAGACTCCTTGCTTTTTATTTCCTATTTCTTTAATATTGCCCATCTCCCCCATATCCCTAAGTAACTAGGATTTGTAATAAATTGATTGGGCTAACATTTGGCCTGCTGTGTCTTAATCTCACCTTCAGGTATACATATGTTAAAAGAACCTCTTCTCCCTCCTATGAGTGAGACATCCATACCACACGTGCAGCTCAGGGAGTTAACTGTATCAAGACTGGCAAGCATAGGAACAAAAATATCAACTTCTTGGAACACCAGCATCATGCAAGGTGTATTCCAGAAATAACTGAAAAGAGAGGGGTTTAGGGAAAGCAGATGTGATTCTCATCTGAAGATGCCGAAAACACAGGAATAAGCATTAAGATTACAGTATCATATTAAAAATCAGAAATAAGACTTTATTTCCTTATCCATATATTTTGTTTGTTTTAATATTGCACCTATTAGGCCACTATACAGTCTCTAAAATACTTATTACTATCTTACTGAATAGAAATAATAGAAAAACATGAGAGAAGAGAGGATTAAACTGTACTGCACATCACAACGCAATAAGACAGTTAATAATCTGTCTTTTTCTGACACAAAAACCCATTATGCAAAAATCAGTCACTTTCTAAAATTGAATTTGAAACCACCTGAAGGAGTCTTTCATTCTCAAAAAGAGTTGCTGCAAGGTTCTGTGTTTCACTCCTCCTGAATATAGAAGTTCTGATATGAGGTATGAAGGATTATTAGACCTGGAAAATCCTGTACACATTGATAATAGAGTGAGATGGGGTGGCTGCATCTGTATGTCCTGAAAAAATGAATACAAAGATGTAGATGGCCAATATAATGTCAGCAACAGAAATAACAGAGGCACTGAAAGAGACAGAGGTGAGGCAAGGTACTTGGAACCAGTGCTCTTCAACATCTTTATCAATGACATGGATGATGGAATCAAGTCACCCTCAGCAACTTTGCAAATGACACCAAACTGAATAGTGCAGTTGATACATTGGAGTGAAGGGAAGTCATCCAGAGGGACCTAGACAGGCTAGAAGTAGGCCCATGTGAACCTAATGAGGTTCAAGAAGGCCAAGTGCCTTGGTGTTACACTCGGGCTGGGGCAATCCCAGGTGGTTATACAGACTGGGGAAAGACTTCCTTGAGAGCAACCTTGCAGAGAAGTACTTGGGGGTCCTGGTGGTGTGTCACCACCCTTAAGTGAAAAACTTCCTCCTAATACCTAACCCAACCCTCCCCTGCCTTAGCATTAAGCCATTCCTCCTTGTCCTATCACTATCCACCCTCATAAGCAGTCATTGCCCCTTCTGTTTATATGCTCCCTTCCCTACTGGAAGGCCACAATGAAGTATCCCTGGAGCCTACCCATCTCTAAGCTAAACAACAGTAATAATGGTCAGTATCCCCAATCCAGTGTCTTACATAAAAGTAGTCTAGCATTTCATGCAATTCTGTTTGTTTAGTGAGTTTAGCTTGTAGCTAAGATTTTCCAAGTATTGAAAATATTTGGGTAAAATTTTCTTTTCAGCCTTGATCATGCAGACGTTTAATTAAATATAATCACAGAATCACCAAGGTTGGAAAAGTCCTTCAAGATCATCCAGTCTAACCATTTACCTATCACCAATAGTACTCACTAAATCATGTCTCTCAACACAAAATCCAAATTTTCTTGATAAAACATAAATTCACAGATATATACTATACAGTGATGCATTTTTATATCCTTACATCATTTCAATTTATATATGAGTAATATGTAAATTTCCAAAATATTTTCAATGGTGCTGTATTCCCCAGGCATTGAAGTAGAGTTTTATAGTATCAATAAAAAATATAATAAAATTGTTTTTCCTTATTAGAATCATAGAATTACTCAGGTTGGAAGGGACCTCAAGGATCATCAAGACCAACCACAGTCTAACCATAGTACCCTAACTCTAACAACCCTCTGCTAAGTCATATCTCTGAGCACCACATCCAAACGGCTCATAAACACATCCAGGGATGGTGACTCAACCATCTCCCTGGGGAGCCTATTCCAATGTTTAACCATCCCTCCTGTAAAGAAGTGTTTGCTAACGTCCAACCTAAACTTACCTTGGCGCAACTTGAGGCCATTTCCCCTCATCTTGTCACCTGTCACCAGTGAGAAGAGACCAACCCCGCTATCTCTGTAAGCACCTTTCAGGTACTGGAAGAGAGTAATAAGGTCTCCACTCAGCCACCTCTTCCCCAGACTAAACAGCCCCAGCTCCCTCAGCCTCTCCTCATAGGGCTGATTTTCCAAGCCCTTCACTAGCCTCGTTGTCCTTCTCTGGACCTGCTCCAGCACCTCCACGACCCTCGAGGTGAGGCCTCACCAATGCCGAGTACAGGGGCAGGATGCCTTCCCTAGTCCTGCTCACCACACCATTCCTGATACAAGCAGATTAGGTCTAGATTAGGTCTATTAAAAAAAAAAAAAGGTAAAGAAACAAAACAACAATAACAACAATAATGGCTATCTTCAAAGTTACTTTTTATTTTTTTAATGTTTTAATAGTTTGTGTATTGCATAATAAACCAACAGATGGTATTGATTAAATTAATTCTAGAAAAAAATACTTTTTTGTTTCTTTATTTGCCAATAAAGCATAGTGTTTGACTGGAATTTGAAAAATGTCCTAATAAAAATAAATTACTTATTCACAAAAATATGAGACTTGGTAAAATACTTGTTCTTCTTTTTGTCATTTAAAAGCTGATTTGAAGAACTGCAGATTGCCGTAACTATTTTTATCTGATTTTGATTTGGAAAAAAACATATTTGATTTTTTAAAATTGAAAAACAGGAAATATTCAAGAGCACAATTTATTTATTTATTATACATACTTGCTACACATTTCTTTTCACTGATCAATTTTCACCTTTCTTGTTAACTTACTTCACAAAGGCTTTTATCTTCAAAACTTTTTTTTCTTCCCTGCTGATCTACAGGCTGGGAGAGAAGGGAACTTAGGTGCTCAGGAAGGGGGTAAATTAGCCTGCAGATCTCTTATGAGGTCTGAGAGATTTTTACTAACCTTTGACTAACTGAGGAACTTGATGTTTGTGTGGATCACAGACATCAATAATTCTGTGATTCTTTCCTCCTAAGTCTTTGAAATTGCACTCAGTCTGGTCACAGAACTTGTCTGGGTCAGTACATCACCTAAAAAGGAAAATATGGAAAGCAGATCAACAAAGCTGCCTGGGTCTCCTGACACAGAGTTTGGAGAAATTACTGGGTGCTACTTAAATTTGAATGCTTTGTTTTCCTAATCTGAGAAAGGTAGACAGGCCACTGGGAGTCAATAGTTTTTCTTATGTATCACTGAATTTTCTTGTTTCACTTTATTTTCAGAACTCTACCTATGAATAATAACATAGTCAGTCTGTGCAAGCAAATTCTTTTAAGTTTCACTGTTGATCCCCCTGAGATTGGACTGCTTCTGTACATATACTTAATACAGATCTCTCATAGATGTTAATGAATACACTAAACATGCTTCTACAAAAGCGATCATGTTGGATGGCTGATTTTTTTCACTTTGTCGTGTATAATATTTCCAATGTCACTATATTTTGTGGAGTTCAGTAAAGATATATTCAAAAATTGGTTAAGATTGGAATATTGTGCTCCTAATTTGCAGTATCAGAAAAAAACTGTTTTTGAATGGTGCCTTGAATTTTCTCTGCAATGCAGATCTTAAAGTAAAGGAATTTACAATTCCTTGATACTCTAACATATCAAGAAGAGGAAGGGGAAGGGGAAGGGGAAGAAGGGGAAGGGGAGGGGGAGGGGGGTGGGGGAGGGGGAGGGGGAGGGGCGGGGGCGGGGGGAGGGGGAGGGGTAGGGGCAGGGGTAGTGCGGGGG
>NW_024962253.1:3715828-3797244 GCF_019238085.1 Lagopus leucura
GGGAAGGGAAGGGAAGGGAAGGGAAGGAAGAAAACTCATTTTGATTGCACACACACACAGAATGAAAACTACTATTTCAGTTCAAGAAATGGATATCTTTACAATAAACAAACCTCCATATCATGTTTACATTGCAGAAGATTCCATCCTTTGTTGTAGGGTATTATTACATCACATGGAAGAGTAATTACAAGAGTAATTACACATCGTGTTTTCACACAATATGTTTCTGTGGCATCTTATTTTCAAGTATCTTAATCTTTATCTTCATTTAATAATTTAAAAGGTAGTGTACCTTTCACTATTAAATTAGACATTGTCCTACAATGAATTTTCTTCTCAAGTCTCCAAACAGGGAGATTGTTTGGAAAGGTTGATAAAAGTGTTTTGATTTGTGATCTGTCTAGATAATGACTGCTATAATGATAGTAGTGTCCGCACATGTCCAGAATATTTTGCCAGACTAGGAGAAAACCTCTTCAGAGGCTATCTTGAAACACATTTTTTCTGCATGCTGCCATATGAGTTCTCTTTTTAATTCAACATGGCACACCATTTCCTACATTAATGTTCACACACCAAAATTATGAGATCTTCTTCGCTATTGTGTCTCAGAGTAGTTCATAGAAATGAATGTAGTAACTTCAAATTCTTTAGTATCAATATTGTTCCATGATGGTTGTATTTGCACATTTTTAAGAAAATACTTTAATTTTTATTCAAAAGTTTATATAAAACCGCTACAGTTTTTAATTGAGAAACTCATATTTTTAATTCTGAAACATCTTCAGTCCATGGTAGTTTGATCATTGGTATGAAATTCTGAATTTCCCTTCAGAAAATTTATTACATTGTTTGTTCTAGCTCCTTAGTAATTTTTCAATTTCACCTCTACAAGTAAACCATATTTTATGCATTAACAAGATATTCACTTCTGGAAACAAGTTCCTACAGTTGCCAGATCCTGAAATATGAATGATAACAAAGACTCAACAATGCAAATTTTAAAATACTAAAAATAGTTAAATACAACTTTTAATGCACAGATTTCTGAGGTCCAGCTCTTGCATATTTTAAGTTGCAGTAATTGTCATTTTTGATTATTTGAAAGATTTTTCATCATTTGCTTTATTCAGCTATTATTCTGACATGTAAAATGGCATTAAACAAAAGTGGTCAGAAGTTTTCCTGTCACATTTTCCACAGATTTATATTTTTTTCTTTTTTTTTTTTTTCATACTATTTTCAAGTTAAAGCATCACTGTGAAATATATCAACTCCTTATAAACCTTTTTTTATAGACAAAGCCAATGATACCATTCTTTAAGGTAATAAAATGCCTGTAAGACATCAGAATTTAGTGAAAGTATGAGCGTTTTAAAAGCCATTTCACAGAGTCACAGAATCACACAATGGCCTGGGTTGAAAGGGACCTCAAGGATCATCAAGCTCCAAACCCCTGTACCACAGGCAGGGTCACCAACCTCCACAATTAATACGAGAACAGTTATTGCCCAGGGCCCCATCCAATCTGGCCTTGAATACTTCCAGGGATGGACGGGGCATCCACTACTTCTCTGGGCAGCCTGTTCCAACACCTCACCACTCTCATAGTAAAGAATTTCCCCCTGACATCCAACCTAAATCTTCCCTCCCTCAACTTAAAACCATTTCCCCTTGTTCTGCTAAATTATGTACCCTTTCAAAGAGTTGATTCCTCTCCTGTCTGTAGGCTCCCTTTAGGTAGTTAAATCACCCTGCAGCCTTCTCTTCTCCAGGCTGAACAAGCCCAGCTCCCTCAGCCTGTCTTTGTAGGGGAGGTGCTCCAGCCTCCTGGTTATCTTCATGGCTCTCCTCTGGACCCTCTCCAACAGCTCCCTATCTTTCTTGTACTGGAGGATCCAGACCTGGACACAGTATTGCAGATGGGGCTTCACAAGAGCAGAGTAGAGAGGGACAATCACCTCCCTGTCCCTGCTGGCCACCCCTCTTCTGGTGGAGCCCAGGATACCATTTGGTTTCTGAGCTGCAAGAGCACATTGCTGGCTCACGTTAAGCTTTTCATCCATCAGGACCTCCAGGTCTTTCTCTGCAGGGCTGCTCTCAAGGACTACTTCTTCCATTCTGTATGGATGCCTAGAATTCCTCCAGCCCAAGTGCAAAACCTTGCACTTTGCTGTGTTGAACCTCATTAAGTTCACCCGGGCCCAACCTTCTAGCCTGTTGAGGTCACTCTGAATGTTATCCCTTTCTTCCACCATGTCAACTGCATCACTCAGCTTGCTGTTATAAGCAAACTTGCTGTGGGTGCACTTGATTCCATCATCGATGTCAATGATAAAGATGTCAAAGAGCACCAGTCCCAAGACAGACCACTGGGGGACACTGCTTGTTACCGGCCTCCACCTGGACATAGAGCCATTGATGACCACCCTCTGTCTGCTGCCTTTCAAACATCGAGTGGTCCACCCATCGAATCCACATTCCTACAATTTGGAGATAAGAATGTGGTGGGGGGACCATGTCAAAGGCCTTGCACAAGTCCAGGAAAATGACATCAGTCACCTTCCCCTTGTCCACCAGTGCCATCACTCCATCACTGAAGGTCACCAGATCGGTTAAGCTGGTTTGAAGTAGAAAATTTATGAAGAATTTAGTTGTTTCTTTTCCTTCTTTATCATAGTAATGCATGTATTTAGAAGTTGGGTGATTTATTTTGTTTTGTTTTTTGTTTGCTTGTTTGTTTTTTGCTTTATTTTATTTTACTTCTGACAGAGATCATTAGTAGATAGAATTCACATGGCTCAGGCCTATGTGAGTCAGCTACTGCAGGATGCACTTGCAGTCAGTATGAAAATGAAAGCATTTGAAAGAGAAATAGATATTTCAGATACAACAACTGGCTTGCACCTTGCATAAATATGGTGTAGTTGTAAACATTTAACACTACAGATGTCTAAAATGTATACATATATATATGTAAATAGAAACGTGTGTGTGTATATATGTACACGGAAACACATATACAATGATATACATGCAATTGCATGTGCTCAAACATATAATCTAAAACATATGCACAAGTAGGTCACTCTGAAAGTAATGCCTCCTATTTATTTCTATGGAATCTACAACAGATGGGAAAGTACAATAACACTGTTTGATAGGGCAAATTCTCAGCTACAAATCACTTAGTCAATATAGTCACCACCACAAGCTCTGTATTTTTGACACTGTTGAAACATACCACCCAACACTTCACTGTGTTCACATCCACTGTTTGGTTTTCATTAATTTTCAGTAAGCATTGATGAATGTCAGTGGGGCAATTTTTTCACATTGAGGAATTCAATTACACATCTTTACTTCATATGCACTTTCATGATACTCTCCATTTTGTCAGACTGTCCCATCTGTCGCACAGTAGAAAAAATTGCTGAAGGGAAGGTTCAACCTTTACTGCCATACCACCAACATATGTCTACGATGCCATTGACCAACATAATAAAATAGATATTTTATGCTGTCAGAACAGTCTTCTTATGTTTGTATCAACAAATTATGGATACTCAGCTTTTTCTGCTTAGGAGCATGATCTTTTGGAAAAGTTTGGAGATTGTTCATGACAACAAAATTGACATTGCAAGGGTTAAATTTAATCAATAGATAGAAACAATTTACCTTTTGAAATGTCAGAATTTATTTATTTATTTATTTATTCATTTATTGTAATTTTGGTGTGTAGATTTATTAATTATCATTATATCATTGTTATAGAAGAGTACAATTTTGAGTAAAATATGTAATTCTTCTCTGTTACTGTCATTCAGAGATGTGTGATATCAAGAAGCTGACATAAGAAAAATAATGAAGCACATTTTCTGCAAACAGTTTTGTTCTAAATTTACATGTAGTACAAGAACAGTGAGCTGGAATGTTTCTCTTACAAAGACAGGCTGAGAGAGCAGAACTTGTGCAGCCTCAAAAAGAGAAGGCTGCTGGGAGACCTTGTTTCTTCCTTCTAGTAACTAAAGGGAGCTTATAAATAGGAGGAAAATCAACTTTTCACATGGGAACATAGTGCTAGAATAAGAGGGAATAGTTTTAAAAAATAAAATAGTTTTAAAATTAAAAAAAATTCAGGATGAAGTTTTTCATTGAGAGTGTGATGAGGTGCTGGCACAGGTTGCCCACAGTAGCTGCACAGTACCTTCCTTTTCCAGATGGTATTTAAAAGTAGGCCTGACGGGACCTTGACTAACTTGATCTAGTGCCTGATTTAGTTGACAACTCTACCCTGGGCTGGGGGTTTGTATCTAGATAATCCCTAATGTCCCTTGCAACCCAAGGCATTCTATGGTTCTATCATTCTAAATCACTTACTTGAAGTGATAATTTTAGTTATCTCCATTTATTTATATTTAGTTTCTTTCTATTCTTAAGAATTATAAAGATTTTTTAAGAGCATTGAGATAAAAAAAAAATTCCTAGGGTGGTTTGACTAAAGCATGTTCAGAAAGCCTACACTGAAAATACCAAAGGAAAATCTAAAGGACCTTCTTATTTTCCTGAAGTCATAAAAGTGATTTAAGTAAAATATCCAATTATGCTGAACATTATTATCTAAGAAGTCTGGTCTAACACGAAGTTCTTGAAGCTCGAAATACTGTGCCTATGTGTCTGTTTTGTTTTTTTTTTTTTTTGTGTGTGTGTGTGTTTTTTTTGTTTTTTTGTTTTTTTGAATATATTACTTTTAATTCTTTTTTAAAAATGTTTATTTTTTAATTTTATTTTATTTTTTAAATTCAGGATCACTGATGTCTACTATATTGGAATCAAAAAAAGAAGGAACTATAAACCTAAATTATAGCCAATCAGACTGTACTCACAGCTCAACTACTAGACAAATTGCAGCTCATGAAATTTGCCATGGGTCAGGAGACTGAGTAATTTCATTTTAATCAGTCTTATTTGAAGCAGAGATGCCACTGCAGCAAAAGATTCGTAGCAACTGGAATTGGAGGAGAGAATATAACAAGGGATATAAAGTTGTAGTATTTTTTATTATTACTATATACTGAGCAGTTTCCGTACTTAAGATGAGAGTCTGAAATATTAGCAGGGATCTCATAATTATCATCTAGCTTGAAATGTATGATCATTTGTAGCTTCCATTCTACCAAGGTCTTTTATTACTGGCACAGTTAAATGTCTCTAATTATATCCTAAAAATGAATTTACATGATATTACATGAATCTGACTGAATCTGTACATTTTTACTCACAACAATGTCTTCACTCATCTATAGTTTCTTTTTTTTGTTTGTTTGTTTTTCCTTTGGAGTTTAAAAATCTTTGCAGTTTGTATTACTGTCAATTTTTCCTCAGGTAGAATAAAATCATGCCTGAGCTGCTCAGAAGATTCTTCTTTTTTTTCTTTTTTGTTAGTAAGGACATTCTTTGAATCTTTCACTGGTAAATAACTAAAATTAATAATATAAATAAGATTAAGATTTTCCTCAAATTGTTTATATTTTGTAATCAGAACTCTGCATGCTGATTATAGATGTAGAAAAGGACTGATCTGTATAGATGAAGAATTATGGAGCATAAAAGGAGAATACTTATTTTAAAAATTAATTTCTAATTTCTTGGGGGAAAATGTAACAGGTTGGAAGTATTAAAAGCCTTTACATGTATTTGGCTCTAAAATACAGACCTTTCATGTGTTAGAGTCAAACAATAAAGAATCAAAAATACTGTTTTTCCCCCACTAGAATTTAAAAACAAGGTCAGACATATGTAGTTTATGAAACAGTACTTAGTGAAGAAAAATCAATAATTGGTGAGGAAACAGTGTTAATGGAAAAGTCATTACAGCCTTGTCTTACATAGCTGATCAAAGCCTACAGTACATAGACTTTTGTAGAAAAGCTCTTCTCTACTTTTCATTAAAAATAAAACAAAATGTTTAGGTTCATTATTCTGTCAATTCTTGATAAAAACAATGTGGTTAAAATCCTTTATTATTATTTTTATCAATATATCAATATCTACATCAGTATTATGTAAAATAATTCATGTAAATGATGACATACAGTGATGAATGACAACTTCTACTAATAGCAGTTGATTTAAATATCCATGTACTTAATTAGAGCTAGAAAATACACAAATAATTATATAAAACAACTTTCTAATTAGGACATCAAAAGATCCAACCTTGGAAAAAGTAAAATCTTACAAACAATGGCAGGTTATCTACCTAGAGAAAAAATCAAAGAGCCACCACATCAGTTAGAGTTCAGAACTAAGAGCAATAGGAACCAATCAACTGAGATAAAGGACTCTACTATCCAGTGTGTATCCTGTGGTGAACAATGATAAACATGAAACATAAAACAAAACAAAATAGAAGTCAAACTTATAAAGAGATAAAAGTATGAGAAATTAAAAACAAACAAACAAACAAACAATGCTTTATGGTCCAGAACTGCAACTAAACTAGCCAGCAGCATATATAATAACTGAAGCTTAGAAGATCTGGATTTTTGTGCTGTGATTGTAAAGTATCTAGGTAGTCTCACTTTACTCATATTCTTGTATTAATTTGTTATATTACTTTTACTTTTTAAAATCAATGACTAATTTAATCCTCTCCGTGTTTCTCAGAAAAGGACAACAGGGAAGTGATAAGTGATAAGGCAAAAGCAAGATAATCAAGGATGCATTTTGTAAGTTCTTTTGAATTAAGGACAAATTAATAATTGTTATCAGAACTGTTATCAGAAAAGGGGAAGGGGAGAGAACATAACAAAAGTATTATAGATAAAAAGATAATTAAAACTAAAAAGATTACTTAGAGTAGAGCAGCACCACATATTGCTAAGTAATGCTACAGGAAAAATAAGCAATTCAATTATGAGAGTGTGAATGAATTATGAGGAGAATTAGATGATCTTTGATGTCCCTTCCAACACAAGCCATTCTATGATTCCATTATTCTAAAAGATTTATATTGCACGTAGAGATGTCTGTAGTAGACAAGTCTATAACTAGTCATTCTTCATAATCAAATTAGAAAAACAAAGATGTTCTAAGGACAAGACAAATATGACGTATTTGCAATGCCTATAAGAATGAAATGAGACTTATTGTAAAAGAGCTTCTTTCTTTTTGTTAAAAGTACACGGACAACTAGCCTAGATATACATGATTACATGTCAGATTTCCAGTTTTGGACAAACTAGTCCCAACCCAAATGATCTAAACACAATAAATATTCATGAATGAGCATTCACAAATTCTTAAATGGCATAGGATTAAATCAGCAAATAGAGGAATCAAACAGAACTCATTCCCAGATAATGAAAGTATTGTTTCACAGGTAAAACTACTGCCATTGCATATTACCCTCCAAGGAGGGTTGAATTCAAGGGAGATAACATCCAGTCCAACTGTCCTCTCAACCACTGCTACCACAAGCTACTAAACCATATCACGCAGCTCCTCATCCGGATGCCTCTTGAACACTGCCAGGGACAGCAACTCCACCACTTCCCTGGGCAGCCATTCCAGTGCCTGACCACTCTCTGAGAGAAATAGTTCTTCCTTCTGTCTAATCTAAACCTCCTCTGGTACAACTTGCGGCCATTTTCCCGGGTCCTGTTCGTTGCCTGGGAGAAGAGGCCAAACCCCTCTTCATCACAACCTTACTTCAGGAAGTTGTAAAGTGCAATGAGATCTCTCCTGAGCCTCCTCTTCTCCACATGGAACAATCCCAACTCTCTCAGCTGCTCCTCATAAGACTTGTGCTCCAGACCCCTCACCAGTTTTGTTGCCCTTCTCTGGACTCATTCAATGATCTCAATGTCTTTCCTGCAGTGAGGGGCCCAAAACTGAACGCAATACTCAAGGTGCGGCCTCACCAGTGCTGAGTACAGGGGGATGATCACCTCCCTGCTCCTGCTGGCCACACTATCGAGGTCAGGCTAACAGGCCTGTGCTTCCCCAGATCCTCCTTATGGTCCTTCTTGAAGATGGGAGTCACATCAGCAAGCCTCCAATCCTCTGGGACCTCTCCAGTTAACCAGGAGAGCTAATAGATGGCCGAGAGAGGCTTGGCAATCACCCCTGCCAGTTCCCTCAGCACCCAAGGGTGTTACATCCTTGTTAGTACTTCCTGTAGCCAAGATGCTCAGGAAAGAAAAGAGCTGATGTTCCTAAGTCTTCTATGAGATATAAACGAGGAGTGACATGTGTTCAACTGCTTTACAGAGAAGTCAGAAACAAATGCAAAAGTTGCATACACTGAACATTTGAGTGACTTATGTCAAAACTCACACATTGGTTTGAAGAAGAGAATGGCTGTAATCTTTATTTCAAAATAGTTTCATAGAATCATAGAATCATAGATTGATTTGGGTTGGAAGGAACCTTTAAGATCATATAATTCCAACCCCTTTGCTATGGGCAGGGTTACCTCCCTCCAGACCAGGTTACCCAAAGCCCCATCCAGCATGGCAATGAATGCCTTCAGAGACATTCACAACCTCTCTAGGTAACCTGACTCACAACCCTTACAGTAAAGAATTTCTTCCTAATATCTAGTTTAAATCTACTCTGTACCATTTTAAAACCACTTCCCCTCAAAATGTTGCTACCTGCTATTATAAAAAATCCCTCCCCAGCTTTCCTGTAGGCCTCTTCAGGTACTGGAAGGCCACTACAAGGTCTACTTGGACATTGCTCTTCTACAGGCTTGTCCTTGTAGTGGAGGTGCTCTATCCCTCTGATCATCTTTCTGGCCCTCCCCTGGACCCAACATTACAACAATTCCATGTCCTTCTTCTGTTGGGGGCTTCAGAACTGGATACAGTACTCCAGGTGGAGCCTTACGAGAGCAGAGCATAGGGGCAGAATCACCTCCCTCGACCAGCTGATCACACTTCTCGTGACACAACCCAGGATACAGTTGGCCTCCTGGGCTGCACATTGCTGGCTAATGTTGAATCTTATCAATCAGCACTCCCAAATCCTTCTCCTCAGGGCTGCTCTCAAGTCATTCTTCACTCAACCTGTACCTGTGCTTGGGATTGCCCAGATCCAGGTGCACAGCCTTGCACTTGGCCTTGTCACACTTCATGAGATTGGCATGTTCCGTCCTCTCAAGCCTTAGTCAAGGTCCCTCTGGAAGGTATCCCTCCCCCATAGTGTGTCAAGAGTACCACTCAGCTTGGTGTCACCTGCAAACTTGCTGAGGGTGCACTCGATCCCACTGTCCATGTTGCATATATATACATATACGTAATATATAATAAGTTATAATCCTTATTGAATGTATAGTGCATATATATATATACTTACAATCCTTATAGAATTTGATTCTATTGTTTCATTTTTTCCATCAAAACTCCCTTGAACACAGAAAGAATACAATATAAAATTATCCCACAAAGTAAAAGTTTTGCAGTAATTTTAAGAACATTAAAAAAAATTGGTGCTTTCACTAAAACATAAAAGAATAAACCATATATCATATAAACTACTGTTCAAAAAATGATCCCTCTCAAAAGATGTATTGAAATTACACAGTGCAATTTGTCACATTTTTTAAGTTGAAAAGTAATAATTGGTTTTAAACAAAATTTTATCTTAACAGATATAGCTTCAATTAAAAAAGAAAAACAAAACAGCTATTTTTTTTTCTTCCCTGAAATGATATTTCTTATGGAGAACTTCTTATGCACTTTCCCTTTTGTTTTGTTATATTTTTACAGTTATACAAGATATAAATATTAACCCCTTAGTTTATAGAATCTTTCCTATCCCTTTTGTGACAATATGTGGCATTTTCAAATATACTGTGGCTTTCTGAAGAATAAAGGAAGTCTTCAAAGAATACTCATGATTTTCACCTTTAAAACCCCCTGAATCACATCAGGTTTCTATCAGTCATGTCATTTTCCATTATGTTCCATGACACATACTGGAAACTCAGAGAAAAACAAAGCCACTTCAATGGCTGCTTTATTTGTTTGTTTGTTTGTTTGTTTGTTCATTGAAAGTCCAGCCATCTGCCAGAATATATTTTCCCCAAGAGCACTGACAGAGCAGTTTTCTTTAAAAACATGATTGAAAGAGTAAAAAATACAAAGTAAAAGAGAGAAGCAAAAGACAGAAGCTGCTAATTGAAGTTTTAAAACCAAAGTATTAGATTTAATACTCAATTAGCTTTTCTTCAGATATTCTTATACTCTGAAATAATGTAATCTAAATATAAACTCTGTTCATAATTCCAAGATATTAATTACTGACAGCATAGATATATATATATTAAGAAGTATTTTACTTAAAATCTATACACTCTATTGCAATACTAGCATTTACCTTGTACATTAATGCATTTTTGCTTTATATATAAGATTAAGACAACTATAACTAAGTCTTGAACATTTTCTATAGAGTGATTTTATGAAGATAAAAAGGACTTTTTCCTCCAGAAAGCTTTTTGAAACATTTTAGAATAGCTTTATCAATGTAAAGTCACACCGGGATAAGACCGGGACATTTCTTACATAACCTTAAACAGGCAAAGTCAACACTAAACTCTTAGGGTTGACTTCGAATACCTACATCAAGGCTTAAAAAACATCAGAACTTCAGGCAATGTGATGTCCATGCAGAGATAGTTACTTACTGTAAAAAAAAGTCAATATTTTTCATTGAAAATCTGCATTGGCTAAATCTTCTGTAAAAGCTCTGTCAGTAAAGGAATTCACTTTTTGTCTATAGGCAGTAGAGAGATTGGTTTATCCTCAGGCAAATTTTATTGTATCCTAAAATGCCATATCTTACAGGTATTTTATGTATTTAATATCAGGTGAAATGAATCCTAACCTGAGTTTTTAACTTTAGAGAAATTAGGTGGGATATCAAATTAGTTTTCCCTCCATGTTCTTCAAATAAACAACCTTGCTTTTTGAACCCTCACATATTTATAGAACACTAGAGTTACAGGCAAAATTTAAAGGAGTTCAATCTTATTCAGCAATGAGCTCTCAGATGCTTGGAAAAGACACAACAGCTAAATGTTTTTGACCAAAAAAGAAAAGATGAAGGTCAGTGGATAAAACATTTTTAGTATTCTTATAAAATAGGAAATAGAAAATGTCTCCTTCCCCTCCTTTTTTTTTTTTTATTTAGTGGTTAAATCACAAATCTGGAATTTACTTGTTTAGTGCAAATGCAATAAAGACTTTTAGAGAGGATGAAACCACAGTGAAGGTCACATAAGTATAAAAAAAAAATGTTTGTATTTCATTTCATAAAATCAGACTTGAGGTCAAAAATAGCATGTGAAGCAACACCATCTGTTCATAAACACTTTTGTAGAAGCTAAAAATAGGGGAAAAATATAAAATGATACAGCATTCATTTCTAAGGACAGCATCCAGAACAATCAGATGCATGTGGTGTCCATGGCATGATGGTTCGCTATTGGTTTTTCAACTGGTGCACACAAAGGCACACCAGCACTTTTAAAATGGTTGAATGAACTAACAATAAAAGCCTGACTGTGAGAGGCAGTTAAATGATAAAGAGATGTTTCAGCACAGAACTTGCTTAGGTAAGAACTTTCTGCCCAGTGCCATTCCATTATGATTAATGTGTGCATACACAAAGTTTATGAAAAAGATAATGAATTGATTGTGTTCCTAAACGATGCCATTTTAGACCTGTTTGGATTCCTGCCCTCCCAGGGGTGCAGATGACCACAGTCTGTTAGTTTAAACAAATGAATGTTTAATGGTTGCCTTTCTGCCAGCCAAGTGGAAAAGGGGAGACATTTATCAAGAGAAGGGAGGAAAAAAAACCTGATCTTGCTGTCTATTCATTTGGGACATAGGTGCTGCAAAATGGCTATTGAGCAGGGAAAACTAAAGTAGTCACCATGCTAAACTCACTTGAAGCACTGTTCAAAATCTGAAGGTCACAGAATCCACATCTGAGAGCATTTCATCCCATGAGTTGCTATTAATTCAAAGGACAAGAAAGGTTAATTTAATTACTTAAGCACACAAAAATACATGCACACATAGTCCATGTTGCTTATGTAGTTGCACAACTGTCTCCTCCTACAAACTTGCTTACAGTAAAATATTCAGATGAAGAGAGTCGGAAAAAGACACGTGTGACAATGCAGAGACTAGAAGCTGCACTTCTATTGGGCTATCCTAATTCTTCCCCATGAAAAAATAGATAAAATTTTAAATATGCTTTTTAAAAATGATTTTTAATGTAACTAAAACAACATAGCTTCTTACTCTGTCAATCAAAGCTACCATATATATATATATATATTTATACTAAAATTCAGCTCTGATTCTGGACAAGAACAATAGCTTACATTTTATGAAATCTTTATCTTTTTCTCTTTGAGATATAGCAGAAACCATACCTTATTATCCTGATTGTACGTAACAAATCTTTACAACCTCATATGCCCAGGTATAGTAGTTCCTCTTGTATATACCTCTTCTGTTTTGAAAACCTTTTTTTTTTTTTTTGTTCTATAAATTTATTTTCCACTTCATATATATACCACAGAAAGAATTGTTCATGCAAGTAACAAACTTCACTCCATGTACTGTAGTCATGTTTTAGAAATATTAGACATTCATAGACAGATCTGTGTGCAGTACTGAACAGAAAATTGGCAAACAAATGGAACCTCAACCTAATTTAAAGTGACTAGGTACTTTCATGAAGTCTTTATTCACCTCAGGCAGTTGGGTGGTCAGTTCTACTCCTCATGCAAAAAATACTACTTCTTGTAGAACAGTATTGGTCTAATACTGCACTGAGGTATTGGCCAAGCAGCACTTTAAAGGGAAAAGAGCTGCCATGTATTAAAGAAAATACCTACTTTTATTAATGATTAATCTTTTTTGCAAAAACGTTGGGCTACCCTTTCAAAATAAGTGCAGTACATACACTGACATGTTTCATGAATGTTGAATGTCCACCTGATAATATTTACAACTTAATTTACTGAAATTTTTTATCAGTGAGTACTCTGTGATTTTGACATCCACAGAATTAAGTGTAAGTGAACACTGCAATTTTTGTTAAGGCTTTCAAGGTAGTTTACTTACAGTTTCCCACTGTATGAGCTGGATTGTAAACATAAGTTATTGCAAAGTTAAGATTGAGTTACATCCTTTAGGCTGGTCTCTGTTAAAGTCATTTGGTCAATAAATGCTCTGAGAAAAGATATCTCTATTAAACAGTGGGCTTTTATTCTTCATTGATGCTCCAGACTACCTGGAGAAATGCAACTCTAGTTAACAACTTAAGACAGATATTTAGCTCATTTGTTCTGCATCTTCTGCATCTTCTATTTGTAAATTGTAGACATACTAACATATTTAAAATATAACTAATGTAGATGGTTACTAGAGCATCTGCCAACTCCAGATAGAGGATTCACTTATTCATCTGCTCTATCTCCATTAACCTGATAAATTTGGATTGACTATTCATTGTCTTACTGTCCAAACAATTAGCGTTGTCCAAACAATCTGTTTAAGGAGAATTCCTCTTACTTTTTTTCTTCTTCTTCTCAATCATTTTCTCCTTTTATAAAAACAGGTTTATTGCACTAAGTTAATGTGACATGATGTAAGATGAACTGTCATCACATGTCAGATATCAGAAAGAAAATCTTATTTTTAGACTAGAATTCTTTACATGATATTTATTTCCTTTGGCTTTTAGTAGGTTGAGTATTGAATTGCTCAGCTACAACTAACAGATTATGGATTTACGCAGAACATTTCTACTAGTGTGAATTACAAACACTTTTGACTTGTTCAACAAGGCCCTATGCATATTGTTTCAGAATTTATCTATTTCACGGCAATCTTCTAAAAATCAAATGGTGAAATTCTAGAGAAATCTCTTATAATGAACCCTGATTTTATCTATCTATCTATCTATCTATCTATCTATTTATTTGAAATACACTCAAAAGAGAAACTAGTTATTTCCTCTCTGTCTACTCCTATGCACTGGTGATTGCCAGGTTACGTAAATAAGTAGAGTTACTGTCTTTATCAGAAAAAAAATGCTCATTTTTACTACCAGATAATCTTACACTTAAAATTGTTTTGCTTTTGGGAAAGCAGAGAGAGCTGCAAACGTTTAAGAATAACGTTAACCATGTTTTCTCTTGGTTTTATCAGTGTGTAACCACAGCAAAGATCAAGGAAAATTGTAAGAATCAGGCAACAATAAAGATATTTATATTTTAAATTAAATCTCCTTCCTGAAGTATCTTTAAGTAGACCAAAGGCTGCCATTTTCAGTGTGGAATACTGAAGCTGTGTAAATATAGCACAACTGAGTTATATTAATGTCACACAAGTTTAGCCATCTAAGAGAAAGGGTTATTCGTCTCAATAATCTCAGTTATCTTTATGTGCAGATAAATCACTCTTTAGAGGCACTTTCTCTTTCTACAGACTACCAAGGGAGCCTACATGCCAAACAAAGTTAGATGTGCAATGTAATACAGCAAAAGTTAGAAGAGATGAATCCAACCTTGGATGACCACCAAAACAGAACAAAAGAATAAAAGAACAAGAAAAATTAAGATGAAAAAAACACTGCTTCCATTTAACAATACAACTATTTTAAGAAGATCAAGATAATTCACTGATACAACTACAATATATTGAACCTGGAGACAATTTTATTAAAGAAAAACTTGTATTGTTGGACATTGCATTGAATTGACTGTTTAACTGTTGCTCATTATGGTGAAATATAAGAGGGCAGCGCTGAAGATAATGCCCTTTTTTTTTTTTTTTGACTACATCATGGATGTTAGTGGAAAGGTAGAGGCTGAGTCTTCATGTCATCATTCTGTTAAAATTTATTGGCTTGCAACAAATGGCAACAGTGGAGGAGATTGACCAAATAGCATCTGACATGGAAGTGCATACAAATCAAAGATATCTAATTGAATTCTTTCATGTAGAAAAAAAAAAAATGGCATCCATTGGCATTCATCAATGCGTGCTGAAGTTTATGGAGATCAATCAGTGGGTGGGAGCACAGTGACATAGTGGGTGGTGTTATAGCAACAATGCCATTCTAGCAGCTGTGAAACAACTGTGGGTGGAGTGTTTCAGGAGTAGCCACAGTGGCTGCAGATCACCTCGGTGCAGATTTTTCTGAGTGAAGCATTCAGACTTTTGTTCAACAGTGGTGAAAATACGTAGCTCATAGTGGTGACCATTTTAAAAAATAGTGTTTTGTAGCAGAGAACTCAGTCTGTTAAACAGTGCTCTTGTGCCCTTTGTATCTAGTTCTGAAGTATTTGCTCTATTAGATACCTAAAATTAAGTTAAATGTATCACATCCCTGATTTCTTTGGAAATTCAACTTTGAATCCTAACTATCAAAGCTATAAAAAGTTGAAACTACTAAGAAAGGAGAAGAAGGAGCTGAAGAATGGAAATATTGTGAGAAGACATAGTTATGACTGCCTAGAACTGCAGTCACCTTTATGGGGACCTTAAAAACCAAAACTGTAGCCTCAAAACATAGAATCATTGAATCATTGGAAAGGACTTCAAAAGTCATATAGTACCCTACAGTGAACAGAGACATACAGCTAGATTGGGATACACAGAGCTTGGTCCACCCCGACCTTGAACATCTTCTGATACAGGACATCTGCCACATTGCTGGGCAACCCGTTCTATTGTTTCACTACCCTTATTGTAAAATACATTTTTTCTTATGTCCAGTCTAAATCTCCATTCTGTTAGTTTAAAATCTTTTTCCTTTTCCCTATTACAACTGATTCTGATGAAGTCTTCCCCCTTATTTATTGTAGCTTTCCTTTAGATACTGAACGCCCACTTTCCCATCTCCTTGGAGCCTTCTCCAGGTTAAACAGACCAAGCTCTTTCAGCCTTCTTCACAGAGGAGGTATTCCATCTCTTGGATTATTTTTGTGGCCCTTCTCTGGACACACACAACAGGTCTATGTCTCTCCTGTGCTGTGGACCCACCATCTGGATGCAGTACTTCAGATGAGGTCTCACCTGAACAGACTAGAGGGGCAAGATCAGCTCCTTCACCTGCCCTGCTGAATGTGCTTCTTTTGATGCAGTTCAGGATATGGTTGGCTTTCTGGGCTGTGGGGGCACACTGTTGGCCCAAGTCCAGCTTGTCATCCATTACAGAACCAACAAGTCCTTCTCAGCAGGACTGTTCTCTATTCTATCACCCCCAAGATTGTATCGATAGTGGGTGCTGCCTTAACTCAGGTGCAAGACCTTGTACTTGGTTTTGGTGAATCTCATGAGGTTCTCCTGGACCCACCACTCAAGCCTGTCTTTTTTCTTTTTTTTCCATTCACCAGATACTTCATCTGGCTAAAAAATTCTTGATTTCAATATCTTCAGGGATGAGAGTTTTAAGAAATCTTTTCTTCCCCTAGTTTAAAAATATACATATCTATTTACTCAAGAGATTAGAGCTTATGTGTGTAAAGGTCATTTTTAAAAAATATATATTAATTATGTGTGTATTTATTTAACAACTGCAGAGAAAAATGCTTTAATTTTAGAAGGATATTAAAAGTCCTTACTTCATTTGTTTTCTTCAGTTTTGTCTGTATTCATTGAAAAAAACCCAGGCAAAAATAAAAAGATGGTTTCTTTTTTTCTGTAGTTAGAGTAAGTTAAAAGTTGAAGACTGAAAAATGTCAAGAAAATGTAAATGCAATGATTAAATGTTTATATATGTGTTTGAATGAAATGATTTTTTCTGTTTTTTTTTCTTTTTATCTTCTAATAACCCTTTTTTGCATTTTAAGGCTAATCTAGTTAAATAAGTAAGTCATTAGTTCCAAAGCAAAATATAAAGAAAAGAGAACATGTAATTTATGTTGTAATTACAGAGTTAAATTTAATTTAAAGTCATATGCAAGCAAACAAAATGGATGAGGACGAAAAACTTAAGAAAAATAAACTAGAAATTGTGCTTTACAGCTGTGGATCAAGTATCTTAAGAATTAACAGCATTGGCTATGAAAAGAGCTGTGCCAGTGCACATTCTTGTGTGAGTATAAACATCATTAAAAAGTTAATTTTTCCTAAGGAAACAAATTAACAAACAAACACCAACACGAAAAAAAAAGAAAGTCTATAAAGTAGACAGACACACTGCTTATGCAGTTAAAGACAAAATTCAGAGTAATGTTCATTTCTATGTTTTCCATTCAGGAAACAAACTGAATAGCTGAAGATTATGACAAAAGTACGAAGAATAAGTAGCTAGATTCATCCCTAGAAACAAACAATAGAGAATTTAGTTAGAAAAATATAACTCTGTGTTGGGAGGCTGAATATTTAATTGCTTTTTGTTGTTGTTTGCTGGCATGTTTGGTTTTTTTTCTTCTCTTGCAGTCAGAATATTATTAAAATACTGCAGAAATATGAACAGATTTATCAAAAATGTTGCAGAAAAAAACTCAAGAACTCATCAGTCATAAATGTCATTCTAAATGTAATTAATGCAAGATGAAAACTATCAGCCAAGAATTTATGGTTATGTTCATTTGATAGAACTGATTGTGTCCCAGTCAATAATATAGCCCACGAAGAGTGGTAGAATATGTTGGTAAATTCTGAAGACCGAAACTTCCTTTAATTTCAGTGATTGAATTCACAAAGGGAAAAATGAAATTTGAATGGATTTCCTACAGTACTGTTATACATACTATTTAAAGAAATGAATGCCAGTATTTCATTTTTTCAAACCACACTCTGATGCTTTGCTATCTTCTTGATAGTTCTTGACTGACTTTGGAACTGATTTTCTGAAGAAAAATAATAATAATAATAATAATAATAATAATAGGTATTTCTATAAACCTTAGCATGGAAAAGACCTTCTGCCTGACATCCTTCATCTAGTACACATGGATGTTTATATTATCAGTCTATAACATAGAGAATCAGTGTACATATTATGCCTGATCTTAACCATATTTTTTGTGTGGAAGCTTTTTGTTTAATAGGCTTTCTTTTGTTTGGCTGGTTTCATTTTGCTTTTTTCTCCCTTAGCTTTTTGCAGCTTTTGCAATATGACTATAAGTGAAAATTTGCACAAAAAATTTGTTATAGCTAAAATGTGTGGGGAAGCAACACTCAGAAATTTAAGCATATCAGATAAACTGTCTCGTGTCCTAAGATTCAACTCTAAAAAATTATTCCTAAGAATTTCATTGTCAAAGTCTAATTCTGACAACTACACAGCTTTTCTAGTCAAATTAAACAGTGCTAGTGACTTAATATTTTTTTTCCTAAAAAGTACGTAAGCAGTTTTTTATTTATTTTTAATATGTTGTTTATTTATTTTAAGTAATCATTTACATATATGGAAGATGGTACCATTTACTCTAACATTCTGTTTTTGCAAAGAGGCTGCAGTTATTTGATCTTTCCTCATAGCTTGTTTCTGGACTTCTGGACACTGCTTGCACTGTGCACTTTCCACTTCTATCTCTAAAATGCAGCACTCAGAACTGGATACAGTGCCTTAGATAAAGCCTTATCATGAAAACCAGAGGATTAATTCATGTATCTCACAGGATGCGTTTGTTTGTGTATCTCTAACACTGCACTTGCCATTTCTTTTCTTTTGTTTCAATTATGTGTCAAAATGTCTTACTTAAATAATGGAAAGATGGGTTGTAATTGCTACAATATATAAACTACTTTCCAGCCTCTGAAATGGTATTAGTTCTTCTAAGTGTATGATAGTTCTTCTAGAGCAAGTTATTTTTTTATTCCTCCTTTTCACTATTTTAAAGGTAGGAATACTGACACAATGTTTGTTGCAGTTGTTTGAAATCTAGGATAATCTATTAGAGTACTCAAGCCAAAGATCAACATTTTGATTATAGGTAAGCTGTTTCTACAATGATTTACTGATATCAGTTATATTCCCATACTACAGTATTCATTCTGTTTTAGGAGGTATTACATATTAAAATCTTTATGTACTAGACATCCTGAAAATACTCCGATTACTCAAAACTTCTAAACAACTGTACTTTGAGATTCAATTTGTCAAAAACAAACAAACAAACAAACAAACAAACACTATGATTTTGCTGTGGTGTTTCAGTTCACATCCTAACTGCAATCATTTTTTCAATAGTCAGTTCTTCCTAACACTTACTGGTAAAATCCAAAGATTAAAAGTTCGGTGAGATTGTGCACCAAATATTTGTATGAGAGTCTCTTAAGAACCATTGTGAAGTTAACAGTACTGTGATTCATCAGTTGCATACATGAAGAAGAATAGCAATTTTGTGGTAATAAAATCATTGTTTATATATCCATTACACACTGAGTGCAGTTAGAAAATAATTTATTATATATTATTTTATTATTGTTATCTGTTACCAGGAGGAAAAATAAAAGTCTACATACAATATTCTAGGGTCCCTTTTGAAAACAGATCATTGGAGCCTGAATACTCATTTAGAAATTTATGCAAAAACAGATGCTTGGACATGTCCTCAAGGTAATACTGTTTCCTTATGTTCTGCTTCTCATATATATGAGAATATATATATGATATATATGATATGATATATATCATATCAGTGTGGATATAATCATATATGATATATATATATGATTAAAAAAGGATTACAATTAAGCTTAGGACAGTCAGTAACAATAAACCCAGTAGTCGGTAAATAAGTTATATTTTAGAATCTGCCTTTTATTGGTTTTGCAAGTCATGGTGAAAGTTCCATGGCAGAAATCTGGATGTTAATTTTTCACTGCATGCAGTAAGATTCTACTATGATTCTATGAAACTTTAACTCCTTATTTATTTTTTCTCATCATACTCATCTTAGTTTAGATGCAATATTAATGCTTCTTATTGCATGATCTCCTAAAGTAAATTACTTATTCTCATCCCTTCAAAAAACTAGCCCTAAGTCTAGGTCGTGCTCAAAAGCAGTACATACAGTTTTCTGTATAACTTTACAGAGAAATATTCTGGTGCAGACTAATGATGAATGAAACTAAACAACAAAGACACCATGTAAAATGCTAAGCTTAAAACTTGCATTCCTTTTGAAACCTTTCCTTCCTATACTCTATCCAGTTCCTTTACACAATGCTCCCAGGAGAAGAGCACAAGAGCGCCATTCCTCTTTTCCAGCCGATGTAGTTCCTTTTGTGTTGTGTCGTGAAGGGGATTTGCCCAACTCTCTACCTACCCTTGTCCCGTTAAGGTGCTATCGACTAACATATGTTGATGAAAGCCAGTTTTCTAGGAGTACTCTGCTATGTTTTCAAAGGAATATTCTTCCCTGGTGTACCTCTCTTCATCTTACATCGAGCTGCAGCTCAGAGGGTTTCTTTCCTTATCTATCTGACTATTTACTAGCCAGCTCCCAGCTTTGAAGAGCATGAGGTGATATTATGTATTTCTGTTTAAACTGATAACAACGATTTCATATACTTTAGCATGGAAGCAAACTCACTGTTAACGCAACAAAATCTTAAGTACCATATGAGGAAAGTTATTTGCAGATTGTTCAAAAGGCTCTCTTTATTATTTTCAGTATTCAGTGATGCCCATAATCACTGACGACAAAACCTCTTATTCTGATTTTAAGAGCGGGAGATGGAAAGTAATTTCAGTTTTAGCCATGAGGATAATTCAGAGTAGGTAGCATTCTGGATGCTGCTTTACAAATGCTGTATTGAACTCTGATATCCAGTACAGCTACTGAAGTGACATAAGTCACTTCAAGATTGTGAAATGTTTGCAGTGTGGGTATATCATGCTACAAACCAGAATATTGTCCAAGTCAACAAATTACTTGAGATAACGAAGAAAACTTTAGCCTAAACAAAAATGTAAGTATTCATTTGACACTATTATTATTGTTATTATTATTATTGTTATTGTTATTATTATTATTGTTATTGTTTTTATTATTATTATTATTATTATTAGGAAAGTAAGTTATCACCCCTTGTTTATGAGATTCAATGTTACAGAAAAGTTTGTGAACTTTGAAAATACTTTTCTGAAAACTCTGAGTGTGGTCCACAAGTAAGTCCGTTAGGTGAGTATTGAAAAATGAAGATTTTGGCCTGTATATACAAAAAAAATATATCAAATATTTATCTTTTATCTGCTTTTCTATGACCTTGTGATCTGACCATGCCTAAAACCATTCCTAAATTCTCAGTTAAGAGCAGAGTGTGAATTACTTTGTTTCACTTTTATGTTATATACATTATCTGTCACTTGATTTTTCCATATGCATTCATTTCAATCATTCAGTTTCAGGATTTGTTTTACTATGCTCCTTTTTCAGGATAACTCTAGTAGTTCATATGTGTTTCTTCTTTTTTATGTCATCTGTGATGGGAAAGAAAAAAGATGTTAAGAATTTAGACACATTTTTCTTTTTTTTCTGCGAAAGTGCTACAAATCTAAAGATGAGTATTTTGCAGCATGCAAAACTGTACCACCCATGAACTCTACCATCATCTGGAAGGCAATTGCAAAGTCACTGAATTCTTCACTTTCATCATTTCTGAACTAGATGTTCTGTTAAACTGGACAGTTTTATGGAATGGCCTAGGTTGAAAAGCACCATAATGAACATCTGGTTTCAACCCCTGCTATGTGCAGGGTTGCCAACAACTAGACCAGGCTGCCCAGAGCCACATCCAGCCTGGCCTTCAATGCCTCCAGGGATGGGGCATCCACAACTTCCTTGGGCAACCTGTTCCAGTGCTTGACCACTCTCTGAATGAAAAACTTCCTTCTAATATCTAACCTAAACTTCTCCTATCTCAGTTTAAATCCATTCCCCCTTGTCCTATCACTCTCCACCTTCATAAACAGCCATTTTCCCTCCTGTTTATATGCTCCCTTCATATATTGGAAGGGCACAGTTAAATCTCCCCAGAGCCTTCTGTTCTCCAAGCTAAGCCTTCTCTTCTCCAAGCACTTGTTATTTGTGTGAGCACACCAATATGATAACATCATTAGATGAAATGTCAGCTGTTGTTGCAAGATATACGACACCGTATATCTTTATATTTATATTGTATTACTCTAAATCTTTCTGTAGTTTATGTATAACGTACAGAAATAATGCACATTGATTATTATTCTCATTAGCATACTGTTATTTCACTTTATCTATCCAAAAGGATATTTTCTGGAGTATATCTCCATGAAGTGAGTAGCCTGGATTTGCATTGTATGGGAAATGATTGAGGCAATTTGTTCTCAGTCTTCAACTTAACAGTTCACAAAGATTTATTAATGAATAAGGAAGTATTTTCCACTGTCATGGTTCTATGTTTTTATGGTTTCAGTATTCCACATCAAAACATCATGTAGTGTATGGGGTATTAAAGTGTCACTGCCCCAGTCCCAGCTACCTATCCCTGTACATTACAGCAGTCACGGGATCTGACCCTTCCGGGTGGGGGGGGCGCTCTCTTGCTGCCTGGCAGTGGGTGCTGGAGGGTGCTTTCCTAGCTGTTCCAAGCTTTTCAGGTTTGACTCGGTCCCGGGAACTCTCTCTCTCTTATCTTGTCTGATTTATTAATCTCAATTTCAATTAAATTGTATATATTGTGTTATCTTGTATTCTGATATTATAGTGAAATAAGTTTTCCTCCATAGATTGTTGCCGCTGTTCTTTTCCTCCCTTCCTTCCTTCCCATTTTTGTGGGACTGGGGTGGGGGGGGAGGGCGGAGGCCTGTCGCCCCTGTCACGGACATAATTGATCTAGTCAACTCCGTGACAGATTTTTTTCTGCTGTGGGGGGGGCGCTCTCTTTCCAACCGTTATTCTACATCGTTACATCATGCTTAAAATATATACACATATATATACAAACAAAAAAAAATGATTAAAATGCATTACTCACACATGGCTATATATATATATACACAGAATTACTTACTGCACTCCCCTGTCATCAAGTTTCCTTGTGGTACACATTGGACATCCCCATTCTTCTGCATTACCCACCAAGTGGATCCTGGCCCCTGGGCAAAAACTGTACCACGGAGAGGTCTGCCCTTTCCAGAAGCTAAAAGAACCCAAACTGCCTTTCCTAACATGTTCTTTACATGTACAACGGGGACTTTATCTCCCTCTATGGTATGTAGAGATCTAGATTGGTTAGGACCATCACGATTGATAGATCCTCTGGTGTTGACCAACCAGGTGGCTTCTGCCAAATGCTTCTCCCAGTGCTTAAATGTTCTGCCACCCAGTGCTTTTAGCATCGTTTTTAACAATCCATTGTATCGTTCAATTTTACCAGAGGCTGGTGCATGATAGGGAATATGGTAAATCCACTCAATGCCATGATCTTTGGCCCAAGTATTTAGAGAACTTTTGAAATGAGTCCCATTATCTGACTCAATCCTTTCTGGGGTGCCATGTCGCCACAGGACTTGTTTCTCGAGACCCAGTATGGTGTTTCGGGTGGTAGCATGGGGCACTGCATATGTTTCAAGCCACCCATTGGTTGCCTCCACCATAGTAAGCACATAATGCTTACCATTGCGAGATCGTGGCAAGGTGATATAATCAACCTGCCATGCCTCCCCATATTTGTACTTTTGCCATCGCCCTTCCTCCCACAGAGGTTTCATCCTCTTGGCTTGTTTGATGATGGCACATGCTTCACAGTTATGAATAACCTGTGCAATGGCATCCATAGTTAAGTCCACCCCTCGGTCTCAAGCCCATTTGTATGTAGCATCTCTCCCTTGATGACCTGAGGTCTCATGGGCCCACCGAGCTAGGAATAGTTCACCCTTGTTCTGCCAGTCCAGGTCTATTTGAGCCACCTCAATTCTGGCAGCTTGGACTACCTGATGGTTATTTTGCTGTACTTCAGTAGCCTGACTCTTGGGCACATGAGCATCTACATGGCGCACCTTCACAACCATATTCTTTGCTCGGGCAGCAATGTCTTTCCACAGTTCAGCAGCCCAAATAGGTTTACCCCTTCTTTGCCAGTTATTTTGCTCCCACTGCTGTAACCACCCCCATAAGGCATTCGCCACCATCCATGAATCAGTGTAAAGATAGAGCATTGGCCACCTCTCCCGTTCAGCAATATCTAAGGCCAGCTGGACAGCCTTTACCTCTGCAAATTGGCTTGATTCTCCTTTCCCTTCAGTGGCCTCTGCAACTTGTCGTGTGGGGCTCCACACAGCAGATTTCCATCTGTGATGCTTCCCCACAATACGACACGATCCATCTGTGAACAGGGCATATTTCTTTTCATTCTCTGATAGTTCATTGTATGGTGGGGCCTCTTTAGCACGAGCTACCTCTTCTCCTGGTGGTGTTCCAAACTTTTTACCTTCAGGCCAGTCCATGATGACCTCTAGGATTCCTGGACGGCTGAGGTTCCCCATCCGTGCTCGTTGTGTAATCAGTGCAATCCACTTACTCCAAGTGGCATCAGTAGCATGATGGGTGGAGGGAACCTTTCCTTTAAACATCCAGTTCAGCACTGGCAGTCGAGGTGCCAGAAGGAGCTGTGTGTCAGTACCGACTACTTCAGAAGCAGCCCGAACCCCCTCATAAGCGGCTAAGATCTCCTTCTCAGTTGGAGTGTAGTGCTCTTCCGACCCCCTGTAGGCTCGACTCCAGAATCCCAGGGGTCGGCCTTGGGTCTCTCCTGAGGCTCTTTGCCACAAACTCCAAGTGGGACCGTTCACTCCAGCAGCAGTGTAGAGGATGTTCTTTATACCCTGTCCCGTCCGTACTGGCCCTAGGGCCACGGCACGGGCTATCTCCTGTTTAATCTGTTCAAAAGCCTGCTGCTGCTCAGGGCCCCATGTAAACTCATTTCTCATTCGCGTCACATAATAAAGGGGGCTTACAATGAGGCTGTAGTTTGGAACATGCATTCTCCAAAAGCCCACTGCACCCAGAAAAGATTGTGTCTCTCTTTTGCTAGTGGGTGGAGACATAGCAGTGATTTTGTTGATCACATCTGTCGGGATGTGACGACAACCATCTTTGCCACTTTATACCTAGGAACTGAATCTCCTGGGCAGGTCCTTTCACTTTGCTTCGCTTAATAGCAAAACCAGCACTCAGAAGAATTTGGATTATTCGCTCTCCTTTCGTGAAGACTCCTTCTGCTGTATCGCCCCATACAATGATATCATCAATGTACTGCAGGTGCTCAGGAGCACTGCCCTGTTCCAATACAGTTTGGATCAACCTATGGCAAATGGTTGGGCTGTGTTTCCACCCCTGGGGCAAACGGTTCCAGGTATACTGAATGCCCCTCCATGTGAAAGCAAACTGTGGCTTACATTCTTTGGCCAAAGGAATGGAAAAGAAGGCATTAGCAATGCCAATGGTGGCATACCATTTGGCTGCTTTTGACTCCAGTTCATACTGGAGTTCTAACATGTCCGGCACAGCAGCACTCAGTGGGGGTATGACTTCATTCAGGCCATGGTAGTCCACCGTCAGCCTCCATTCTCCACTGGCTTTACGCACTGGCCATATGGGGCTGTTAAAAGGCAAGTGAGTTTTGCTGATCACTCCCTGGCTCTCTAGTTGACGAATCAACTTATGAATGGGGAGCAAGGAATCCCTGTTGGTGCGGTACTGCCGCCTGTGCACCGTTTTTGTGGCAATTGGTACCTGTTGCTCTTTTACTCGCAGCAGCCCCACAGCAGACGTATCTTCTGACAGGCCAGGCAAAACAGACAGATGCTTAATGTTGTCTGTGTCCACAGCAGCTATTCCAAAGGCCCATCGATACCCCTTAGGATCCTTGAAATGCCCCCTTCTGAGTATAATCAATACCTAGTATACATGGAGCCCCTGGGCCAGTCACGATAGGATGTTTTTGCCAGTCCTTACCAGTGAGGCTTATCTCAGCCTCCAACACAGTCAATTCTTGAGAGCCCCCGGTCACTCCAGAAATGTGGATTGATTCTGTCCCTTGGTGACTCGAGGGCATCAGAGTGCACTGTGCACCAGTGTCCACCAGTGCCTTATATTTCAGTGGTTCTGGTGTGCCAGGCCATCGAATCCACACAGTCCAATATACTCTATTATCCCTTTCCCCCCCCGACTGAGGGCAGGGCCCCTCTATTCATTAGCTGTGGTAACTGGAGCAACTGCACTGGTGGTTGATCTGCCTTGTAATTCTTTCACCCGGGCTCGTAGTACAGGAGTAGGTTGACCGTGCCACTTCCTCATGTCTTTTCCATGGTCACGTAGGTAATACCATAAGGCAATTTGCGGTGTATTATCCCTTACTTGAGCCGGAGTGAGTCTGCCTCTAACAGCTGAGATTTTTGATGGTGCACGTGAGAAGGAAGGTTCATCGTCTTTAATTAGGTGGGCTCGCATCATCTCCTTAATCTCCTTCATCTCCTTCATTAGACTCTTTTGATTATCCTGATCTCCATCAAGCGTCTTTGATACTGCTACAGGTTTGTCACGGTTAATCAGTTGAGACATTTGCTGCCGCATTTCATTCAGTAGGTCGGTCACTTTTGAGATAGCGGCTACAGCAGCATGAATGGGGGATAGCAACTGTTCATAGTTTTGGAGCGTAAGAATTAATTCATAAATTAAGGGTGTTCTCTGTTGTTCGTTGTATCTGTCACACGCTGACATTAGTGTAGAGGCATATTTGTCCTGCACTGTTGTCATGATTTTCTGCCATATCTCAGGCGTTGTCCTCACTTTTTCAGGGTCGCGGTCTTGGCGTGGATGGTTAGGAACAAAGTTAGGGTCATACAACATTTCCACCACGCCTATTTCCCTCAAATTCTGGATACCCTTTTCAACTGTATCCCATTTTTTCATCGCAATCTTCAAACCGTTCTTGAAGGGGTACTTTTCCTTCACGGCTATTAACACTCGTTCCCAGAGGGAGGCAGCTTCATCCGAATATCGACTAATTCCTCTATCAATAGCTAGATCTCTGGCAATGGCACCTAGTTGGCGAGCTTCATTACCATCCAGAGATAAGCTATGGGCCCCACTGTCCCAACAGCGAACCAACCAAGAAACAAGAGTCTCATTTGGGTGCCGTGTAAACTCCTTTCTTGAACCTTGGATTTCAGTCATCTTTAGAGGCTGGCGAGTAGTAATAGAGATTTCTTCTTCATCATTCTCTTCTGCACGTCTCTTAGTTTTCCCTTTTGCCTTTCGTGATGGTGGTGGTTCTGAGGAGGGCCCCTCGCCTGGATCTTCCTCCACCTCCTCCTCCTCCTCTTCTCTTTTTCGTTCAAGATGCGAAGACACTCGTTTTCATTTCTTGCCCTCCACAGGAGCAACTGGTATTGTTACTGGTGTCTCCTGTGATTGATTAGATTTGACTTGGGGATTTTCCCCTTTGGCCTGAACCTCAGCTCGGAAACTCTCTCTCTCCAGAATGGTATTATATAGGGCACGGTAAGCACAAGCCAAACCCCAAATAAGTTGTACCTCCTTAGATTTATGTAAGCCGCATAGTCCCTGACTCAAATACTGGCTTAGTTTCTCAGGATCCCACAGGCGTTCAAGAGTAAAATCCCATGACACTGCGGGTCCCCATGCTTCTAAGACCTTTCCTAAACCTCTCCATATTCCCTGCCAATCATCATTCTCTAGTTTTGGAAGAGACTCCTTTCCCTTAATACGAATGCATAGGAATACATTCAGGAAAATTGATGACATGCACACCAACATGACTATTAATTCAGGATTCAAAAAACATTTGACAAACTGAGAAGAAAACCCGTAGACTGGTCTGAACATCGTGTTGTTTGTAAAATTAGCTATTCCATTTGGGATGTAGTTGTTTGTGAAATTAGCCATTCCTTCTGGGATGTAGATGTCAAAGTTCAAATCATACCACACTGCAAATAGGTAAAACATAGGTGTCTCCATCAGTGCCCTTAGATAGTTATATATGAATGCGATTCCACAACACACAAGTGTGAGATGGATTATTGGCCAGTAGGTTGGGACTAACACCATTGCTTTTAATCCTTTATCCAGCACCCCCACAATAACGAGTGGGTTCATCGCTGGTGCCTGCTAAAAAAGGGTTAATGAATTGAAGCTAACAAGAGGAGGGAGAAAAAAAAGAAAAAAAGGCACTACTTAGACTAAGTAGTGCTCAAAGTTTACAAATATCCCAGAACACTGGCAGTATGCCTAATCTTTCAAGGTCAGGTTTTCCAGCACAGAAACCTGAACTACTGATAATGCTCCTTAATGAAGCTCTCTAAGAGCAGAGAGAAAAAGAGATTCATTCTAAAAGCTAAAAAGCAGTTGCCCCACGTTGGGCGCCAAAAATCTATCACGGAGTTGACTAGATCAATTATGTCCGTGACAGGGGCGACAGGCCTCTGCCCTCCCCCCCCACCCCAGTCCCACAAAAATGGGAAGGAAGGAAGGGAGGAAAAGAACAGCGGCAACAATCTATGGAGGAAAACTTATTTTACTATAATATCAGAATACAAGATAACATAATATATACAATGTAATTGAAATTGAGATTAATAAATCAGACAAGATGAGAGAGAGAGTTCCCGGGACCGATTCAAACCTGAAAAGCTTGGAACGGCTAGGAAAGCACCCTCCAGCAACCAATGCAAGGCAGCAAGAGAGCGCCCCCCCCCACCCAGAAGGGTCAGATCCCGTGACTGCTGTAATGTACAGGGATAGGTACCTGAGATTGGGGCAGTGACACTTTAATGCCCCGTACACTACATGATGTTTTGATGTGGAATACTGAAACCATAAAAACATAGAACCATGACATCCACAGACAGCCAAAAGAGCTCTAGCTCCCCATTAGCAGTATCTTGTAGAACCTCACATTCTCTGTTACATTACAAAGGTGACACAATATACCTGCTTTTTATTCCCATCAGATTGTGTCTGTGTCCAATCCTGATTACCATTTCTGCTGTAATTGCAAACAGTCTGATTTCTCAAACAATCTCAGCTGTTGCTATGCTTCCCTGATCTTGCTAAAGAAAAATAATTTGTTTTTCTGTCTGCAGATCCAGATCACATTTTGATGTTCCCACCTCTAGCCCCCACCTACTATTCATAGAGACTGTGGTAACTGATAGAATCAGGAGTTGTGCCTTCTTGGCAGGATGGTTTAATGGGCAGGGAATTTTAGTGCTCAGACACAAATCCCTGAGAAACCTTAACCCATCACTCAGTCTTCCTTTTGCTCCAGTTAAACAGACAAAGAATCTCAGCATCTTTTAAAATGTTAAGTTTGCTTAGTGCTATGATCTATAATTACTATGTGATCTTTGGGTAGATTGTTATCCTCCTCATTGTGTTTGTGTTATTTATGTTTTTTACATAGATCACAAAATCATAAGAAATCTTCTTAGATGCCTAGGTTTAGTTTCCACTGAAGATACATATATAACATAACTCTAACTCTATAATATAAAGGTTCATGACAAGTAACTGTATGAATAGATGAATAGATAAGGATCATAGTTAATTTTTATAATATTAAAAATGTTGATATTGTATCATTTTAATTAAATGGGAGAGGGAGGCAGGAGATGAGAGAGATATATTAAAAAAAAATCCTTCTTCTTATGAGGAATGTCTATTTTTACATGCATTTTCTTGTCTGAGTTTTTTCAAGAGTAGCTCTTGACACCAAATGCCAAAACATCTTTTCAATATAAATTATTAAGAAAGAGCATTGCATATATTTTGCACCAGATAAATTATGCACCCATTTTAATCTAGTCAAGAAATAAGGAATTTCTATTCTACTGCACATCTGAATTTTGTATGGAATTTTGCACATACTGTGATGCTGGTCCCAATATTTTATGCATCAGTATATCTCATGTTTTCTTTATAAACTGCAGAGAATCTGCAGACTGAGTAATATGTTTTATAAAAGAAAATAAAGAATCCAAAATTAAAATAATGTAATGCAACAAGATGGATTTTAACTTACTTATCAACTCCGCCCTCTCCCCGCACCTTATTCTGTGTCTTCCTTCCACCTGCACCTTTTTCCATTCCATTTTGGATCACTTAGAACCTCTTCAGTTACACAGAATTCTTCAAACGTATTTCTTATTAGGTGACTGAAGAAACAAAAATTCCTATGTACCAAATCTGATAATTCAATGACACTGCTTTGCTCATTTGAAGTGAACTCAAATTTTTCATGTCTTCTTTTTTCTCTTTTATTTTCCTTTTTAGCTCCTTCTTCCTCCCTTCCTTCTTTCCTCCCTTTCTTTCTTCCTCTTCTGTCCCCTCTCCTCTACCTCCCTCCCCTCTCCTTTTTCATTTACTCTACTGCTGAATAATACACTCACCTTATTAATTTTCTCCATATGTTTAGTCTTGCCAAGATTGCCTCTAGCAAGGGATATTGATAGGGAAAGATGAGAAACATAAAAGGTTAATACAGAAGGGCAGATAAACAAATAGGGTTTGATCCAAAGCCTGTTTGAGTCAACAAGAGATTTTTTCATTGATTTCAAGCGACTTTGGATCTGACCCATTGGGCATTTACATATCGATATACTAAAATGCTGAGGAGGTCCTATGAAATGTCAGTTGTCCTTAACTTCCATTTGTGTCACAAAGAGTTAAAGGGGTTCAATGCCCTGGAGATTTGGAGTATTTTAAAGTTAATAAGAACATACACAGCTGAAAAAGGAACAAGAGACTGCTTACTTTACTTACAGCTTCTGAGAAATCCTGTTAAAGTCAATCAGATCAAGCAGGCACATCTGCTTTGGTGAATTAAGCAGAGAGTGAAGAAAGGGAAATAGGGACATAACAGTTGGAATAGAAGGGTAAAAAAAAAGAGAGAAAATTTAATATGAAAGTAAAGATTGGAGAAAAGAAAAAAAAAAGAGAGAGCTGAGGTTAAACATGTAGAGGGAGAATAAATATTTGTTGTCTAATTTTTACCTTACGAGAACTTAGCATACAATGGAACTTTATATATATATACATATATATATATATATATATATACACACATATATCTTCACTCACTTCTGTGCAGTTTCATTTTTACTACTTCTGATTTTGAACAAGTCCTAAAACTGTTTAAGATCTTCAGGACATTTGCAACCTTCTGTTTCACACACTACTCTGGGAATCTTCCCTTGGGGCTATATTTGAGAGGCAAATGAATTCTGCTCACAGCTGGTGGCATAATATGAAGACTCTTTTTCTTTTTGCAAATTTAACCCTTTGCTATATTTTATCTATTCTCTTTCCTACTTGCCAGAAAAGCTTTTCAATTCTGATGTGTGGGTTATTTAGAGACGGAACTTCAGAAAATGTATGCAGACCACTAGCAAGACGGAAAATACTGGAGAAAAGCAGAAGACTTAATTTATCTTGTCACAGAACCATAGAATGGCATGGTTTGAAAAGGACCACAATGATCACCTAATTACAAATACACCTGCCATGAGCAGGGTCACCAACAACTGGTGACCAGGCTGCCCAGAGCCACATCCAGCCTTGCCTTCAATGCATCCAGGGATGGGGCATCTGCAACATCCTTGGGCAACCTGTTCCAGTGCATCACCAACCTCTGAATGAAAAACTTCCTCCTAATATCCTACCTAAACCTCCCCTTAGTTAAAAACATTCCTGATTGCCTTAACACTCTCAACCCTTGTAAACAATCACACCCCCTCCAGTTTATACACTCCCTTGGAGTACTGGAAGGCCACAATGAGGTCTCCCGAGAACTTTCTCTTCTCTAAGCTAAATAAGCCCAGTTCCCTCAACCTGTTTTCATAGGAGAGGTGCTCAAGCCCTCTTATCATCCTAGTGGCCCTCCTCTGGACCCACTCCAAGAGCTCCACGTCCTTCCTGTATGGGGGGCCCCAGGCCTGGACGCAGTACTCCAGGTGGGGCCTCACAAGAGCCAAGTAGAGGGGGACAATCATCTCCCTCTCCCTGCTGGCCACCCACTTTTTAATACAGCCCAGAACATAGTTGGCTTTCTGGGCTGCAAGCTCACACTGCTGGCTCATGTCCAGCTGGCTCATGTCCAGCTTCTTGTCTACCAGGACCTCCAAGTCCTCCACAGGGCTGCACTCAGGAGTTTTTTGCCTAGTCTGTATAAACACCTGGGAATGCCCCAGCCCAACTGTAACACCAAGGCACTTGGCCTTGTTGAACCTCATTAGGTTCACATGGGCCCACTTCTCCAGCCTGTCCAGGTAAATATCCAGTCTGACCTTGTAGGTCAAAAATCCTAAAAAATGTGCCAGGAATAAGATTCATGGATTTCTGCAAATCAAAATAGAAGGAACCTCCAGAGATCAGAGATCACACAATTTCTAATAATTTCTAAACAGAATCTCAGAGATGCATCTTTCTAGTGCTATATAATATGCAATGATCAGCTTACTGAAGCTTTTTATAAAGGACTACAACTAATTAAACTGAGTCAACAAACCATGAACATATTAATTCAGAATAAATATAAACATTTAAATGTGACTATGTGACTGCATATGGAATAGAAGAAACATAATAAATATCAGTATTTGATGGAAAATATTTCTACTATAATGGCAGCTCTCCTAATGATGTCCTGCCATATGCAGAGTCTGATCATTTAACCTCTTATACATCATTGGTTATATGGAGAATAGCACTGCTTTTATATTCTTCAATTCTGAGTCATTCTTATGCTCTGGAACAAAATAAGTTCTGTGTACCATTTACACAAGAATAATATCAACACTTTCAAAATCACCCTAAATTGTGCACTGCTTTTGTTTACATTACGCTGGCAATATCTATGTAGAAAAAATCCAAAGAATGCTGAAAAATAAAAGAGAGATAGTTGAGATGGTATTTCTTCTTCTTCTTCTTTTTTTTTTTTTTTTTTTTTTTTGAATTTAGAATGGAAAATAAGTATTAAGAATCTAATATGAATAGCATTTGCAACCATAAAGAAGGAAGGAAATATGAAAACATTTTCATAATATTTCTCTGAAGTGTTAAAGTTTTAAACAACAACAATAACAAAGGTAGCAAAATAATTGGGGAAGGTGGCAAAATAACTGTCTGATTCTGATTTGAAAATATTGCAGTAAACAAGGACATAAATACAGTTTACTAAGATTTCAGAGAAAATGTTCTTCACTGTATACATTCAAAAGATTAAGTAGATTTAATATATTTTTAGAATATATTTAATTATATGTGATGTCATTCCAATGTTGACTATTCTGTTGTCTTGGGGACAGGATGGTATTTTCACAAGTAGTCATGACTGAAATCATATGACAACTGATGAGTTCAATACTAAGACACAGAAGATAGGCTGTATCACAACATATTTCATAATTCGACAACTGTGATGAAACCATGTAAGTTCTCTCTGTAAGTATTGATGAAAGATGCATCTGGAAAGGACAATTCAACATGTATGAAAAATTGACACGTATTTTCTCTCTCTCTTCTTTTTATCTCCCTCTCTTGCTTTCTCTTTCCCTTCCTCTTTCACCTTTTTCTCTTTTCATTATAAAAATTGTTCAAACTGAGATATGTCTGTTAAAAGCACTTCAGTTTACTCTTAAGTCCATGTGGTTGATGAGATTAACATAGGAAATTCCAATCTTTTGGCTCTGATATGACATAACCTGGCAATATTCTCATTCATATACATTTGTTCTTCAAATGTAAAGACATGATCTATATCAAGAATCAACACTGGGGATGATAAAACATTGATCACTTTATTAGTATCAGGTGGTTAAGAGTAGACCATTAAAAGAAATCAGCCTGAGAATTATTTATTCCATATGACTAATGATTATGTTAAAGAGATATTCACAGTCAAGTCGACAGGCTAAGCCTATATCAGGAGAAAAAAAGAAAAAAAAGAAAAAAAAAAAAAGAAAAAAAAAGAACAAAGAAAAAAAATCATTATACCTTTGCTTAGAAGAGTATTTGAGATAGTTGATATCAATCAGATTTGGGTTTATATTTATGAGATAGATTTTTTTTTCAGCAGATACACAAGTGTTCATTCTTTGTAAATATTGATATATGAGAAAACAATGTATTTATGCTGTACTTACACTTTTTCCTTCTTACTCAATAAACTGAAACATTATGTATTCTTACCACTCCTAGTAACTGACATATTAATGAAGTGCTATTTATTTACTTATTTTTGAAATAGAATCAAAGCTGTATTTCTGAAGTAAATTCCCACATTCAAGTCCAAGGTTCCTTGGAAACAGATCTTTGCTGAGTGCCTGTCTGTTATAGTTGTGCTTGTTGCTTCCTGCTCATGTACTCTATGCATTATCTGTGTTGTATAAAGATATGGAGGTTATTCTGACATTTCTGCTTGAGAAACAATAAGGAACTTATTTTAAGTTAATAAAGAACCGTTGTTATCATAGTTCTGCAGCATTATTAATAATTTTGAGCTTTCTTCGCTCCACATGATCCCTCCAATCTTTCCCATACTTTATGTTAGTATGAAACTGACCTTATAGTGAATGATAATAACAGAACATATCTGTGGTATCCAAGTGATTAATACAGCAGTCTGGGAGTCAGAAGGAGACTTATGGAATACAACCAAGATGTTTGAATACACCATCTTTATGCCTTTTTCACCATACCACTGAATAAATTATCAGCTTAATGATAATGTCATTCAAATATCATAATTACAACCAACTCTTTAAAAAACATCAATTTAAATGCTGAAAATGTAGCAGTTCTTTCTTTCTCCCTCCCTCTGCACTTTTCACCATTAGCTATTAATGCCAAAATATGGTCTTTATTCATTCTACTGACATAATATAAAACCAATGTAGATTTCCCATTTTTCATAAAATTTCCATCCGCACTATTAGTTTCATTGATAGCAGGCTGGGAAATGTTGTTAGGCTACAAGATGGACGACACTGCAAAACCTCAGCGTGTTAAGAAGCCATAAAATTTTATTCAGTTCATTTACTGCTACAGTCCAGTAACCCTATAGTAACAGTGTGCTATTTTTATTGTGTATTTATTTAAAGGTTGAATATTCCCTCTGCTGGGCCATCTAACCAAATTACTCTCATTTCCTAATGAACTCTGCTGCAGAAGGTGAAGGGTGTGCATCTGACCCATGGGTCTTTTTTTTTTTTTTTTTTTTTTTTTTTCAGACACACTTTGAATGTAGTCCATTTTGTTCATAAGAGATTGAAAGAAAAAAGTGCTAAGCAAAAAGCTATGAATGAAAAAAAAAATAATAACGAGGAAAAATGTAAGGACAGGATCACTGAATCTCTAAAAGAAAAAGAAAGAAAAGGTTTTTACTGAGATATCTGCAAAGTACATCTGCACATATATAACAGTATCTTGAACACATCCTGTGAAGTTTGAAGATCATATTCATTTAGTGGGAGACAGTTTTATATTCTACAATCTTGACAAATCACAAGAATGCTGCTGTAAATATATATATTTTCTAGCTGTTGGTTTTCTTTAAAAATATAATTTTGCTTTCATTTTAGCAATTGAAGATATAAGCAACAAAATCAGAACAAACTAAATCTTAAAACACATCAACAGGTAGCAAGCTACTTTGTATTCAAATACTGTAATTTCAGATAGTTATTGAAAACTCTAAGAATTTTATTTTTTTTATTTGCTAGCTCAGAAAAATGGCTCAAATCATCAAAAAGACCTATTATTTTGAAACCATCTGGTTTGCCAATCACTTCTATGTTTGATTTGTGTATTTGTTTTTAAAATGTATTTATTATATTTTTTTTTTCATAAAACTTTTCATAACAAATGAATAGCTTCACCCTCAGCCCTCCTCCATTTCTCCCCCCTAAAAAAAAAGAAAAGCAAACAGCAGCAACAAAATCCTATTCTTTAAATCTTGCAAAATAGACATTAAGGCAAATGACAACAGGTGAATGTAGTAAACAGATGGAAGTAGCACAAGACAAGAGTACAATGATTAGAAACAGCATGGTGAGCAGTGGTCACAAGATGAAAGCTGCCTAGCTGCTGCCGACTTTCTTGTAAAGATCATAGCAGACAGGAGCTTCAAAGACTTCCCTAGCACGCTAATGAATTCCAAAACCACTCAGTAATTTTGCACAAAACGTTACCCATCCAACAGGCCAATGTCAGAAAGGTCTGAACTGTTGGGCATATGCAATATCACTTGAATAATGAGGCCAAAAGAAAAAAAAATGTTATGCAATTACTCATTCTACTAAATTGGTGAGTTTCAGCTTAGGCTGTCTATTGCTCTCAGACCACATTCAGACATTGAGTTTTTGTAATTGTAGGCCAGTGGCCAAAAAAAAAAAAAAAAAAAATCCAGCAAACATTTGATTTGTTCTGAAATAGGAATTAATGTCTGCAAGCACAGCTTAGGCTGGATTTGCAAGATCTGCAAGTGGTTCATTTTTTACTTTATTTATGACCATAACTATAGTAACTAACTGCTAATGTGTTAAAAATAAAGCAAGGTGCTTGTTAACTTTTATCTCTAGTATCACATTAGTGAAGTGAGGAGAGAAAGTATTGCCTGACAGAGGTTGCTCCCTTCAGTCATGATGAAATTCTTCATAAAGCAAGTAATATGAGAACAGGATATCCAAGTTATTTGTTTGGGCTTCCTATTCAGCCAACAAGAGGTGTATCTAGAGAGGAATTAATCCCAACTATCTGTCATTTATCTTGCACCAGGATAAACTGTCCTCCAGAACTGCCTCATGTCTCTTTCTGCTGACTGCAGAAGGAATTTAGATGGTTATTTGAAACAGGATGCATGGCTTCCAGATGGCTATATTTAGATGAAATGATCTTAATGCATGACTAGAAGTTGCCAACTATACTTAAGTAATGAGGAAGAATCTGTTTAACATAAAATAAAGTAATTGTTCATAAATTAGTTATGAGAACCTCATAAGGATCAGGGACAGCTGTGTGTACCTAGACAAATCTTTAACTGAAGAAGGTGGCAAGCTGACGCTTAAAAATTCTTGCCCCTGTGTGCTAGAAAGTTCTGACTAAAGATGTTTTTAAGAACACATCTGTATATAATCTGTTGTTAATTACGACTCACTATCACAGACTGGAAACACTAGAGATAGAAGGGGACAAATAATTTCTTATCTACAATATACGTAAAATTCTGTGGGCACCTACATCCCTGTGAGACAGGAGTTAAAAGATCACACAGTTTGCATAGATAGATGTTCACTCAACAATATATTAAAATATAATTTGCAAAAGAATTTCTTCACAGTTCTTCAGCTTGAAAATTTTCTTCCCTGAAATACAAATCATACATCTCACGATGTCAACTAAAGACTATTTTTTTGAAAGATATCTAATCTTGTTCTAAGAATTTCGACTAACAGTAAGTCCATTGCCTTTCTTGTGAATTGCTCTACTGTTTTAGTTGCTCAGCAATTATTTTCTATTTTACAGGAAGTTGTGTCATTTCAACATAAATTTTTGTTTCGAAGCACAACAAAAAGATAAATAAAGACATTGGAAATTGTCTCTCTGTGCCACAAATTCTATTTAAAAAATGAAGCTGCAGCATGTAGTGTTCTTAGACTAATTGCTAGGATTTCATACTGAAGCATCACCATCACATAAATTATATCAAAAAAGGCAGACTGAAGGTACATTAAAAATATCTTAGAATCATGAATGTATAATTTCAATAACGTTACATACAAGTCTAAAAACATTAAAAATGTAAAAATGAAAAAAAATTAATTTATCAAATTAAGATAGTTTATGTGAAAATAATACAAAATTAGGAAAAAACATATTTTCTCCTTTTAAAAATTTGTCAAAGTGACACATTCTAGAAGAATCAGTCTTCTTGTATAATATACCCCACTAAATCCTTTTCTCCAAATTGGAAAGATATGGATTTGATGGGTAGACTGTTTAATAGACAAAGAACAGTCTGCAGAATCAAATCCAGAGAGTGGTGGTCAATGGCTCAGTGCCTGGATGGAGATCAGTGATGAGTGGTGTCACCCAGGGGACAGTGCTGAGTTCGATACTCTTCAATATCTTAATCAGTGACACTGACAGTGAGGTTGAGTGCATCCTCAGCAAGTTCGCTGAAGACATCAAGCCGTTGGGTGCAGTTGACACACCAGAGGAACGAGATGCCACCTAGAGGGACCTAGACAGGCTTGAGCAGTGGGCCCAGATGAACATCATGAAGTTCAATGAATCAAAGTGCAAGATCTTGCACCTGGGTTGAGGCAACTCCCATTACCAATACAACCTGGAGGATGAAGGGATTGAGCACAGCCCTGCCAAATCAGACCTGAGAGTACTGATGGATGGAAATCTGGACATAATCCAATAATGTGCCCACACAACCCAGAAAGCCAACCGCATCCTGGGCTGCATCAAAAGAAGTGTGGTCAGCAGGGCAAGGGAGGCAATTCTGAGCAGTGCATGTAGTCAAGCTTGATTTCAGCAACGCATTTGATACTGTCTCCCACAACATCCTTATAACAAAGCTGAGCAAGTGTGGGATAGATGAGTGGACAGTGAGGTGGGTTGAGAACTGGCTGACTGGCAGAGCACAGAGGGTCATTGTTGGTGGTGCAGAGTCCGGTTGGAGACCTGTAACTAGCGGGGCTCCTCAGGGGTCGGTGCTGGGTCCAGTCTTGTTCAACATCTTCATCAATACCTTGATGAAGGGATAGTGGCCACCCTCAGCAAGTTTGCTGATGATACGAAGTTGGGAGGATTGGCTGACACACCTGAAGGCTGTGCTGCCATTCAGCGAGACCTGGACAGGCTGGAGAGCTGGGCAGTAAGAAAACAGATGAGGTTTAACAAAAGCAAGTGTAGAGTCTTGCATCTGGGGAGGAATAATTGCATGCACCGGTACAGGTTGGGGAATGACCTGCTGGAGAGGAGCTTTGCAGAGAGGGACCTGGGTGTCCTGGTGGATGACAGGTTGGCTGTGAGCCAGCAGTGTGCCCTTGTGGCCAAAAAGGCCAATGGCATTCTGAGGGGCATTAAAAAGAGCGTGGCCAGCAGGTTGAGGGAGGTGATCCTCCCCCTATCCTCTGCCCTGGTAAGGCCTCATCTGGAGTCCTGCGTCCAGTTCCGGGCTCCCCAGTAAAAAAAAGACAGGGACCTCTTGGAAAGAGTCCAGTGGAGGGCCACAAAGATGGTGAGGGTCCTGGAGCATCTCTCCTATGAGGAAAGGTGAGTGAACTGGGTCTGTTTAGCCTTGAGAAAAGAAGACTGAGAGGGACCCTGATCCAGGTCTATAAATATCTAAGGTGTGGGGGGCAGAGTGGCGAGGCTGTACTGTTTCTAGCAGTGTGTGGAGACAGGACAAGGGGAAACGGCCAGAAATGCAGCATAGGAAGTTCTGCACAAATGTGCGCAAGAACTTCTTTACAGTGAGGTGACGGAGCACTGGAACAGGCTGCCCAGGGAGGTTGTGGAGTCTCCTTCTCTGGAGATGTTCAAGACCCACCTGCACACCTACTTGTGCAACCTGCTGTAGGGAACCAGCTTTGGCAGGGGGGTTGGACTCGATGATCTCTGGAGGTCCCTTCCAACCCCTATGATTCTGTGATTCTGTTTCTCCCCTCTACATTGGTGAGGCCTCACCTGGCATACTGCATCCAGAGATGGAGTCCTCAGTATAGGAGAGACATTGACCTGTTGGAGCACATCCAGAAGAGAGCTACAAAAATGATCCTATGGATGGAACACCTCTTCTATGAGGACAGGCTGAGAAAGCTGGGACTGTTCAGCTTGCAGAAGAGGCTGTGAGGAGACCTGATAGTGGCCTTTCAGTATCTTTCAGTATCTGTCATAGCTACAGGAAAGAAAAGGACAGACCTTTTGGCAGGGTCTATGGTGATAGATCAAGCAGAAATGGTTTCAAGATTAAAAAGGGCAGATTTAGATTGGATGTAAGGAAAAAGTCTTTTGCTTATCACTTTACTAAAAGTGATGGTGGTAAGTAACTGGAACAGGTTGCCTAGCAATGTGGTTGGTGTCCCAGCCCTGGAAACTTTCAAAACAAGGTGGATCAGGCCCTTGGATATCTGATCTAGCTGTGGATGTCCCTATTCATTGCAGAGGAACTGGACTAGACGACCTTTAAAAATCTTTTCCAACTATAAGAATTCTATGAATTTATGATTCTATCTAGGTTTTTTTTTTTCATACAGAATTGTTATGTGTACTCATTGGCTCTGCTGTCTGTCTTCAGATTTTGAATATTGTTAGGAACATTTTTATGACTGTACACTGGAAATCTTCCCACACATTCTTTTGAGTTTGCCATTGTTCCTCCCTACCCTTCAGGGTGGAAACAGAGAGTAAGATTCTTCCATTTACTTTAAGATTAACTTGTTTTAATGTATTTATTTCAAAGATCTCTGTTAGAGCTAAGAGCATGTGAGAAATAGAAGACTTTACTCAAAGAACAGGGAATATATTTTAAAATGAAAAGAGAGAAATGTGCAAATTAATTGAACAGTGACTATGAATACATTCAAATTCTTGTGAGGGGGAGCATTTAAGAATAAATATGTGTCGTAAACAGCAGTCTCTCACTGCAAAATGTCACACACTTTCCAGAGTAGTAATGGTGTAGATCAAAACCAGTCTTCTGACCAGAAGAAAATGAAGTAAATTTAAATAAGTAAAAAAGTCTGCAGTTAGCTGCAACTGAATATAACATTTTTGAAAGGGAAAATTTCCCCAGTCAAGAAGCAAGGTCCTGCTTCTCAGAAGAAAGGAATACCAGACACCTTGTAATGCAGTCCTTTCAAACACAAAGCGCTCCAAGGGACAGTGAAGAATGAGTAAGTTGCTATTGAAGACTGAAATGATATACTACATTGAAACAGCAAGGCCAGTGTGAAATGAGAAAACTCCAGATTTCCCTTTTGACTGGTAATTTAAGAGATAAATAAGGAAAACAAGGACTAGAACACAGGCCTCCTTTTTCCCAGTGGAGTATTGGAGGCATTAGGCTTCCAAATTATGTTTTATTTTTTATGCTCTTTCTCTATGAATATTGATGAACCAGTGTGCAGGAATGCCTCAACAAGAGTAATGAATTTACTAATATTTGGGGGATAATGTCCATCCTTGGTTAATAGAAATTGTAGAATTAAACCCACTCCGGCTCATGAAGCTGATTATTAAGAAAGAGCTTTAAGTACTAAGTTATACAGAAGGAAAGATAAAAACAAAGAATAAATCAAGAAGATTGCAGAAAATTTTATGTCTTCTTTCATAACAAAATTCCCAGACTTACATGGTATTCATCTTTCTAAGTTCCAGTTTAAACAATGAAATGTGACATGTAATGTCCCTGTAAAGATCCCTTATATATATAAACTGATGTCATGGTTCTATGTTTTTTGTTTTTTGGGTTTCAGTATTCCATATCAAAACATCATGTAGTGTCACTGCCCCAATTCCAGATACCTATCCCTGTACATTACAGCAGTCACGGGATCTGGCCCTTCCGGGTTGGGGGGGGGGGGCTCTCTCTTGCTGCCTTGCAGTGCTTTTCAGGTTTAACTCGGTCCCAGAAACTCTCTCACGTCTTGTCTGATTTATCAATCTCAAAAAAAATCAATTAAATTGTATTATATTTTGTTATCTTGTATTCCAGTATTATAGTAAAATAAGTTTTCCTCCATAGATTCTTGCCACTGTTCTTTTCCTCCCTTCCTTCCTTCCCATTTTTGTGGGACTGGGGTGGGGGCGGAGGGCAGAGGCCTGTTGCCCCTGTCACGAACGTAGTGGTCTAGTCAACTACGTGACAACTGAACACACCATAATATTAAATTTGTTCTCACTAAATATCCAGGAATCTGGGTGGCAAATATTTACTTCGATCTAACATCAATTTTAGAAGTAAAACAGAAATATGAATGTATATGTCAAACCACCAAAATGAAGAAAAACAAAACAAAACAACAGCTCCTGCAAAAAGTATTAAAACATTGTAAACTGATAGAACAGTACAGGAAAAATAAAAAGGTCATAATATCTTAAAGAAAAGAAGATGAGTACAAGTCACAGAAGAGCCTTTTATGTATCAACATACCCAATATACATTTCAGGGAAAAATAAAATAAAATGAAACAGTAAGACTATTATTCAAAAAGAAGATTCTTTGCCCCAGGGCTGCAGCTCAGGCTGGGGCTCATCAACCCTTGCTCCCCGCTGACTTAAAGAATTTCAAATAAGAGTGCACGAAGAACAAAAGATACGAATCTCAAAGCAACTAATGAAAGAAAGCTCCACCTCCCATCCTGAGCTAAGACAAGAAAAAGCAAAGATGTATGAGCACAGAAAATATTTTTCTTCCTTTTCTTTTGCAAACACTGGAGGAGAAAGAAAAATGACAAGGCAAAGCAAGGCAAAGGCAAGAGAAGGCAAGGTAAGGAAGACAAAAGCAAGGCAAGGTAAGGAACAGAAAGGAAAAGCAAGGCAAAGGCAAGACAAGGAAAAAAATTCCTAAATGGAAACTTCAAAGAAATCAAAATTAAAGAAAATTAGGCAGAGAAAGTCTCCTTGAGTACATTCTTCTATGTGTGAATGTTGCAAGCCCTTCTCTTCTTTGTCTCTAAAGATATTCCAAGAGATATTCTGAATAAGAAAATATCAGTTAAAAAGAAAAAAAAAACAAAAACAATCTGATTGGAATAATTTGCCTGTTTTTTTTCTTGATTTTAAACAAATGAAAGAAAAAAAAAAAAAAAAAAAAAAAGAAGTACAAGAACAGAAATATGCAGAATAAATAGCATGCAAAACTTTAAAGAGGGGTCAAATCAACTCCTGTAAATATTGTGCTTACTTTTGTCAAACAATAGAATTTGACAACATGATAACCCCATCACTTTGATTTCAGAAGGAGAACATGGAAAATGAAAAAAGTTGTTTCTGAATTCCCTGTAGTTCATACTTGATCAAAGAGCTACAGATAAAAGACTGATTTTTTTTTTTAATATCTAATAAAAACCCTTTGTATTTCAACTACCGTATCCTGACCAAAGTTATTACTGAAAGAAAGATAGCAACCTTTTCCAATTGATAAAAGTTTTCTGAAACTGCAAGGTGTTTTTTATTTGATTGGCACCTCTAAAAGGAGACTAAGTATATTTTTGTTTTGTTTTAAATTTTATTGCCAGCAAATAGATCAGAGAAAATCTGTGAATGACTAAATTTGAGATTTATTCAGTGTATTGAACCAATGAATTATTCAAGTTTAAAAAAGAAACCAATTTTTTTTTTTTTTTCCCAAATCCACCCCCACTTAGTATAATTGTAAACAACATAGTATTATCTGTACCTTTTTTCTACAATATGCAGAAACTCAGGTATGTTACTTATTTTCATGTCATTTTGTCAGTGATCAAAACAGAACATTCATTCTTCATGACTCCTGCAAGACTGCTAGGAAATGAAAGTTAAAAATGCTTGAATAAATAAAATATAGAAGATTTATTCAACAATTGAATTACTTAAATCTATATAAGGAATGAGATCTGTAAGGCAAAACTTCTGTCTGCATTTCTTCAGACTTTTTAGAACTTATTTGGTACATAATTTCCATAACTGTTTACTGTGATATTTTAATTCTTTGTATATTTTATTTTTTGTGTTGTTTTCTTCTGATTCTTGGAGAAGCAGGTTTTACCGAACAATTACAGTACTGTTTTCTCTTGGCTTCGTAAATGTATATCACAAGTAACTATTGACTACAACATTTGCAGTTACTCCAGACAGAGTGGTGTAAGTGACAACAGAATGGAATCTCTGAGTTTCTCTTTTACAGAATTACTTCTATTGAGGCGTGTATGGGAACTGCTGAATCACAACCTGAACCTCTGATTGATCACCTGAGGTGAGCATTGCGTCAGCCCTGGGAGCACATGTGAAGGCAATTCCTGTGCTGCCAGAAGGGGTGGAGCTTGGCCCCACCTCCTCTAGACCCTATTTAAGAGCTGACTGCAAGTGGGGAAGGATCTCTTCCTGGATATCTCTTCTTTTGGAGTTTACTAGTGAGCCCAGGACAAGGATAAGCCCTCTATTTTTTTTTGTGTAATAATCTGCTTAGCCAAACTCTCTTGTACATATTTCTTAATTATAGTACCTATACATCATTGATTATGCAAAGTGTCAAATGGATGCATGCAATTCTTGAGTTCTGTTATTTAATGTTGTCTTTCATAGTAATTTCAAAATTTGTGAATGTTGCTCTTCTTAAGGAGAGTCAAATAACTGGTAAAATTTCTTCAAATAAAAAATATATTGGCTATTGCTCTTCCTCACTTCTTCCTCTTTAACGTTTTGCACTTTTTTTTTTTAATGTCCCAGAACTGGACACAGTACTCCAGATGAGGCCTCACCAGGACAGAGTAGAGGGGGAGGATATCTTTAATGTCTTTAATTAGGACACTGATCACCTGTAAAAGGGAAGAATCTAACTCATGTAATATTAGATACCAGTTAACATCCATTCTTTATTTAAATCTTAATAATTATAATTATCTACTGTGTTAAATGAAAAGAGAAAAAGAAAAGTTTTTATTTTAATAATGCAAATTGTTTTACTACACTTCAGTCTCTACTCATAGCAAGCTGAACTTGAATCAACTTTTGATTTCAACAAACAGTGCTTAAATTCATAGAATAATGGGGAAACAATCAGCCTTTCTAATAGTTTAACTGTTTTGCGACACTAACACTTTGAAAGCCAGGAAAATAGGAATTTAGAACAAGAGATATAAATTGTACAATGAGAAATAAATCATATATCGGTGGAAGAAAAACAAAATGAAACAGAAAAATAATCTAGACAAAGTGAAAGTGATAGCAACAAATAAGAAGGAGAAACTAAAAGTTTGCATAAGTGTGATGGAGGAATGTAACTTGTAAGAGAATTAAACCTTTAAGAATCTTATTTTTTTAAACAATTTTGAAAAACTGAGATAAAAATCATTTTGTATTTAACTTACTGAGGTAGCACTCAGGAAACTTCATTTAATTCATTACCTCTTGTCAGATTCTTAAAACAATTAGAAAGAAAAAATAATCTTAGATGCTGGGATATAAAGACCCTTATGGCAAAATGATGACAGCAGTATTTCACTTTCTACCTCCTTTTTCTAGACATTCAGATTATGTTCATGTATGAAGAGCGGATTCAGTACCTCCATGATCTAATATGAAATATGGGCAAGTTCTCTTTACTGTGAGAACGATGAGCCACTGGAATAGGTTGTCCAGTGAAGCTGTGGACACACTCACCCTGAAGGCATTCAATGTTGGAGGAGCCCATGGAGGTTAGATGGGGCTTTGAAAAATTTGCCGTAGAGGAAGGCATCTCTGAGTATAGCAGGAAGACTGGAACTAGATGATCTTAAAGGTCCCTTCCAACCCAAACCATTCCATTATTCTGTGATCCCCAAGAAAGTCCTAATGTGAAGTGGAATCATTATCACTGTGATATTGCTCTGGATTACTGATTTGTTAAGTAGTGGATTAAATTCTCATTACTCAGGATTTTGTGTGTGTTAATGAAATATGTTATCAATATTAATATAGAATATTAGTATAGTACAATTAGTAGCATATATCTATATATCTAGTTACACATCTAGATAAATGTAAACTGTTATTAAAAAATTTTCCTGAACAATATGATGCAAGCCTGAACCAGGCTTCCCACTAAATCTCTAAGAAGAGAGTCATAATAAATACGACATACAGAGCTAACTTTCAGACAAAAATTCTTCAGTTTTATTAATAAGCTTCTCTTAGTACATCAGCAGAATGGTTATTCAAACACTCATTAAAGAAATGTAAGTCTAATATGCCTTTGAGTCCAGCAAAAATTTGGAGATTGTTCTAATGAACAAATTGATTTGCAGAGCAAGAAATTCATTTCCAGCTCAGCATTACAGCACAATTGTAGATCCACATCCATATGCAATTGTACAAAGCTTATTTCTTGTCTCTTTTCAGGAAATGAATGTGTGGCTCTTAGCTGCCAAAAAAAAAAATATATATATATACAGTTCTTATGTGAACACTGATTCTTACTTGCTGGAAACTGAGAAGCACCTCCAATAGAACACAGCTGTGTGAAAATCAAGAAGAGAGATTTGTTTTGTTTTGCTGGCTGCAGTAAAATACAAATTTGGCAGAAATTATAAGATAAGATTGCTCATAAATAAATAGAAACTTAAACAAAGACAGTTGGGCAGTAATTGTTTCTGTATTTTCAGTTGCTTCCGTTTCAAGCTTTGACATTGACTTTATCAGTACATATTCTGTGTTGGATAAGATTTTGTTTAGACATGCCAAAAAATATAATTTAAATTTTAGTATACAAGTCAATCATAACACTTTTACCCACACCATTTTTCAAGTGATTTCTTGAAGCCATAGTCACATAGTCATTGGAGGCCTGAATTCTGCACTGATTATTTCCTTCCTGTATACTGTAAGTCAAAAGCCTAGTTAGTCTAGGTAGTAAATAAAAGTTGGGAAGAGAAAACCAAGAATATCAGAACTAGAACACAAAACTTACTCTTGACACTGGCGTTTGGACATATCACGTATCTACAGCTTTATGAAAGCAATTGTAATGAATTGAAATGTTCTAGTGAGTTCATTGGGTCACACTCACAGTGTAAGTTTGGTGGGATAAGTGTCACACAAAGAACATACTAGTCACCACCAAATCCTCTTGTACAGCTGAGCATAATCTTCATGAATAATGAAAGCATATACAGTAACAATAGATGAGATTTACCTCTGCTTTTAGCTGTTCTTGTCTAATTTAAGCTATTCCTTAAAGTTCTCATGGCTAATGGAGAGATGTAACTAAGATGAATAACTTTCTGTAGATATCTCTCTTAAATATGTATCATAAAAAAGGGATAAACGGAATCCCAGAATCACACATCTCCACCACTGTCTGTAGAGGATGCACTGTTGTCCAGCTCAGTCTAAACACTAAATCTGTCCTGAGATTCTGTTGTGTCTCCATGAGACACAACAGAATGAGCTAGTTGTTGCATCAGATGATATAATTCCAGAATGAGAACCTAGAAATCCTAGAATCATAAAATCTTAAGAGTGGCTTGGTTTGGAAAGAGTCATAGAGATGATGTAGATCAAACTCCACTGCTGTTTACAGGGTTGCTGTCTCCAATATTAAGTTGTTCAAAGCCCCATCCAATCTGGCCTTGAATACTTCCAAGGACAGGGCAATCCACAGAATCACAGAATCACAGAATCACAGAATCACAGAATCACCCGGGTTGGAAGGGACCCCAAGGATCATGTAGTTCCAACCCCCCTGCCTAGCAGGGCCACCAAACATACACATTCAGATCAGGTTGCCCAGGACCCCGTCCAACCTGGCCTTAAACACGTCCAAGGACGGGGCATCCACAACCTCCCTGGGCAGCCCGTTCCAGGGCCTAACCACTCTCCTAGTAAAGAACTTCCCCCTAACATCCAACCTAAATCTTCCCTCCTTCAACTTAAAACCATTTCCCCTAGTCCTGCTGTTATCAGCCCTTTTGAAGAGTTTACTCCCCTCCTGGGTGTAGGTTCCCTTCAGGTATTGATAGGCTGCAATGAGGTCACCCCGCAGCCTTCTCTTCTCCAGGCTGAACAAGCCCAACTCCCTCAGCCTGTCCTCATAGGGGAGGTGCTCCAGCCCCCTGATCATCTTAGTTGCCCTCCTCTGGACCCTTTCCAAAATCTCTATGTCTTTCTTGTACTGAGGGCTCCACACCTGGACACAGTACTCCAGATGGGGCCTCACAAGAGCCGAGTAGAGAGGGACAATCACCTCCCTGTCCCTGCTGGCCACCCCTCTCCTGATGGAGCCCAGGATCCCATTTGCCTTTCGAGCTGCCAGAGCGCACTGCTGGCTCATGTTCAGTCTCTCGTCCATCAGGACCCCCAGGTCCTTCTCTGCCGAGCTGCTCTCAAGGACCACTCCTCCCAGCCTGTACAGGTGCCTGGGGTTCTTCCGGCCCAAATGCAAAACCTTGCACTTTGCCGTGTTGAACCTCATCAGGTTCACCCGAGCCCAGCCCTCCAGCCTGTCGAGGTCCCTCTGAATGGCATCCCTTCCTTCCACCGTATCAACCGCACCACTCAGCTTGGTGTCGTCAGCAAACTTGCTGAGGGTGCACTCAATTCCCTCATCGATGTCATTAATAAAGATGTTAAAGAGCACCGGTCCCAAGACAGACCCTTGGGGGACACCACTTGTTACCGGCCTCCACCTGGACATAGAGCCATTGACCACCACCCTCTGTCTGCGGCCTTTCAACCAATTGCTTATCCATCGGGTCGTCCACCCATCAAATCCACTTCCCTCCAATTTGGAGATGAGGATGTGGTGGGGGACCATGTCAAAGGCCTTGCTCAGGTCCAGGTAAATGACATCGGTCGCCTTCCCTTCGTCCACCAATGCCGTCACTCCATCATAGAAGGCCACAAGATTAGTTAGGCATGACTAATCCACACCTTCTTTGAGCAACCAGTTTCAGTGCTTCACTACTGTCTGAGTGAAAAATTTCTTCGTAAAATCTAATCTAGATCTCCCCTCTTTTAGTTTCAAGCCATTACTTTTGGTCCTATAGTCATCTCTTACAGTGAACATGCTATGTAAAATTAACTCTCCCTTCTGCTCACAAGTACTTTTCAAGGACTGGAAGGCTGGAATGAGATTTCCCCAGAATCTTCTCTTCTCCTGGCTGCACAATCCCAGCTCCTACAGCTTGAATTTGTAAGAGAGGTTCTCCAGCCCTCTGAACAGCTTTGTGGCCCTCCTCTGGACCTGCTCAAACAGCTCCATGGTTTTCTTGAGGCCGGTTCCCTAGGCTTGGATACAGTACTCCAGATGGGACCTCAAGAGGGCAGACTGGAACAATCATTCCCCTCTTTTCTGCTGCCAATTCTTTGATGAAACCAAAAGGTTCATGGAATCGTAGAATCATAGAATCACAAGGTAGGATAGGACCTACAAGATCATCTAGTCCAACTGTCCTCCCACCACCATTGCTACCACAAGCCTCTAAACCATATCTTGTAGCTCCTCATCCAGATGCCTCTTGAACACCGCCAGGCATGGTGACTCCACCACCTCCCTGGGCAGGCCATTCCAGAGCCTGACCACTCTCCGAGAGAAAAAGTTTTATCTTTATGTCTAACCTAAACCTCCCCCGGTAAAACTTCTGGCCATTTCTTCAGGTCCTGTTCGTTGCCTGGGAGAAAAGGCCAAACCCATCCTCATCACAGCTTCTCTTCAGGAAGTTGTAGAGTGCAATGGGGTCTCCTCTGAGTGTCCTCCAGAATAAACAATCCCTCCTCCCTCAGCCACTCTTCACGAGTCATGTGCTCCAGACCCCTCACCAGTTCTGTTGCCCTTCTCAGGACATGTTCCAGGGCCTCAATGTCTTTCTTGTACCGAGGGGCCCAAAACTGAAACACAGTATTCAAGATGCAGCCTCATCAATGCTGAGTACAGGGGGATGATCACCTCCCTATTTCTGCTGGCCACACCATTTCTAATGCAGGCCAGGATGCCGTTGGCCCTCATGGCCACCTGGGCACACTGTCAGCTCATGTTCAGCCGAGCATCAACCAACACATGGACTGGAATGGACTGCCCAGGGAGGTGGTGGAGTCACCGAGCCTGGGGGTGTTCAAGGAAAGGCTGGATGTTGTGTTGAGGGACATGGTTTAGTGGGAGCTATTGGGAATAGGTGAACGGTTGGACTGGATGATCTTTTAGGTCTTTTCCAACCTTGGTGATTCTATGATTCTATGATTCTATGAACATCCCCAGGTCCCTTTCCTCTTCACAGTCATCCAGCCACTCATTCCCAAGCCTATAGCGCTGCATGGGGTTATTGTGGCCAAAGTTCAGGACCCGGCACTAGGCCTTGTTGAACCTCATCCATTCAGCTCAGCTTATCTAGATCCCTCTGAAGGGTCTCCCTACCCTCAGGCAGATCAACACCATCTCCCAACTTGGTGTTATCTGCAAACTTACTGAGGGTATAGTCAATCCCCTCATCTAGGTCATCAATAAAGATATTAAACAAAATGGGCCCAAGAACCACCCCCTGGGGGACTCAACTTGTAATGGGTCACCAGCTGGACTTAACTCCCTTAAGTACTATCTTTTGGGCACAGCCTTCTAGCCAGTTCCGTACCCAAAGAAGGGTGTACCTGTCCAGGCCATGGGCAGCCAGTTTCTCCCAGAGAATACTGTAAGAGACCATATCAAAGGCTTTGCTGGAGTCTAGGCTGACTACCTACAACAGCCTTTCACAGAATCACAGAATCACAGAATGTCCAGGGTTGGAAGGAACCTCAAGGATCATCAAGCTCCAACCCCCATGACACAGGCAGGGCCACCAACCTCCACATTTCATACTACACCAGGCTGCCCAGGGCCCCATCCAATCTGGCCTTGAACATCTCTAGGGATGAGGCATCCACAACCTCTCTGGGTAGCCTGTTTCAGCACATCACTCCCATAGTAAAGAACTTCTCCCCAACACCCAACCTAAATCTCCTCTTCCTCAACATAAAACCATTTCCCCTTGTCCTGCATTTATCAACCCTTTTGAAGAGTTGATTCCTCCCCTGTTTGTAGGCTCCCTTTAGATAGTGAAATACTGCAATTAGGTCACCCTGAAGCCTTCTTTTCTCCAGGCTGAACAAGCCCAGCTCCCTCAGCCTGCCTTTGTAGGGCAGGTGCTCCAGTCCCTTGATCATCTTTGTGGCTCTCCTCTGGACCCTCTCCAACAGCTCCCTGTCTTTCTTGTACTGGGGGCTCCAGACCTGGACACAGTAGTCCAGACGGGGCCTCACAAGAGCAGATTAGAGGGGCACAATGACCTCTCTGTCCCTGCTGGCCACTCTTTTGATGGAGCCCAGGATACCATTTGCTTTCTGAGCCTTTCCCTCATCTATAAGTCTGGTCACCCAGTTGTAGAAGGAGATGAGGTTGGTCAAGCACCATCTGCCTGTCAAGAACCTGTTCAGGCTGGGCCAGATCACCTGGATGCCACGCACATAACAGGTGATCTCACCCAAGATGATTTTCTCCATAACTTTCTCTGGTACCAAGGTCAGGCTAACAGGCCTGCAGTAGTTCCCCAGATCCTCCTCATGGCCCTTCTTGTAGATGGGAGTCACATCAGCAAGCCTCCAATCTTCTGGGACCTCTCCAGATAACCAGGAGTGCTGGTAGATGGCAGAGAGAGGCTCAGTAATCACCTCTGCCAACTCCCTCAGCACCCTGGGATGTAGCCTGCCCCATCCCATGGACCTGTGACAGTCCAGATGGAGGAGGAGCTCTCTGACTGTCTCCACCTGAATCTCCAGGGGTGTATTCTGTGTAAAATTCCAGACTTCAGGGCGTAAAGTGCCCTGAGAATAACTGATGTAAAAAAGACATTGAGGACCTCAGCCTTCTCCTTATCCTCAGTGGTCACATTCCCCACTGCATCAAGTAAAGGATGGAAAATTCTCCCTGGTTCTTCTCTTAGTGTTGATATAATACATGTCATCTGCCTCACCCCCAGCTAAAGCATCGTTCCCCTGAGCTCATCTCTGGTGAGCCCTATTTTGTCCCCTTCCCCTGTCATAGCTAGTTTAAAGTTCTTTCAATAATACCCACAAGATCCTGTGCTAGGATTCGTTTCCCCCTTGGAGATAGGTGGCTTCCATGGATGCACAACAGGCCAGGGGCTGAGTAAACTGCCCCATGATCAAAGAACTCATCTTCATAGGGGTAGGTTTATCTTTGTTGGAGAGCACTGGGGGTGGCAGTGGCAGTTTTTAAAAGCCCAACAGAAGTGCCATTTCAACCATTTTGGTGAAAACCTCATGCTGATAAGTGGAGGTTTGCACCAAGTGATTCTTCACAGTTAAAACCACAGCAAAATCATGATATAAGAGCTGCTGAGGATTGGGACAGCCCTTGAACTGAGGTAGTGCTGATGTGTGTGGGCAGAACAGGGGTCAAAGTGTCTGAACCTCCTCTTCCTCCCATGTGTATAAAATCAGACACTGTGGAGCACCACAACTCAGGAGAGTGGTAAACAGGACATGGTGCATCAGACGGGGGTGGTGCAGCAGTTTGCCTGAGCATTCCTCACAACTCCAGTAAGCAGGGTGGGTGAGCAGGAGGTCGTAGTATCTCTCCCCACTCAGGAGACTGACTCACCTATTGACTGCCTTCCAGAGAATAAACCTAGCTACAGTCTCCATTAGATAGAAAGCTCTGGCCAAAAAAAATGTGGCAACTGAGATGGAGTGCATGCCCAACAATGAGGCAGAGTGGGCCTGAGCATGTTGATGCCAGTGAAAGAAAGCAGGAATTCCACCTACTTGAGGTTTGAGCAGGTGGATGATCTGTTCAGTATAGTGGTGGAGCTCAAGGAGGGGGTGCAGAGGTTAAGGAGCTTTGGAGAGTGCAAGCAGGAGATAGACTTATGGAGCAACTCCCCTCAAACTTGCAAGAAAGACTTTAGGGTGATACTCCCCAAACAGTAGTGGACCCCTTGCCCTGCCATCCTTCACTGACTCTGCCAAGAAAGAAATAAGGGTGATTATCACACGTAACATCCTTTGGAGGGAAACTGAGGGCCCTATATATCAGACAGATCCTATGCATAGGGAAGAGTGATGCCAACCTGGAGTCCAGGTCAGGGGTATTTGTAGGAAACTTTCTAGTCCGATTCACCCCTTTGATTATTATCCTTTACTGATAGTTCTGACTGGTGATGATGAAATCACTGGGAGAAGCCTGAGCATTGATTATTAAAAGGGATTTCAGGGCATTGGGGTGATTAGTTGATGGAGCAGGTATTTTCATCTGTGCCCTCTATGGCAGAAAGGAATCCTGAGAGGACCAGGAAAATCCATTTCATAAAGACATGGCTGAGAGGCTGGTGCCATCACAGGATTTTTTTTTTTTTTTTTTTTTTTACTGTAGGGTGGTTTACTTGGAGCCAGGTCTGATGGCTACTGATAGGTTTCACCTGTCTCAAAGGAGGAAATGAATCCTAGCCCAGGGGCTGGCAGGGCTCACTGAGAAGTCTTTAAACTAGGTATGAAGCAGGAAGATGAATAAACCTGGCACACTAGACATGAGCCTGGGGGAATGATGAGAGGACTAGGAGTGTGGCAAGAGGCTCAGCTGAAGCTCATCCACATCAGTGTATACAGCCTGGGCAACAAGCAGGAGAAGTTGGAAGCCATTATGCTGCAGGCAAACTATGAATTAGTTGCTATCACTGAAACATAGTGGGATCAATTCCATGAAGGAAATGCTGCAGTAGATGACTGTCAGCTCTTGGGATATACAAGGAAGGAGTAGCAATGACATGGGTCTCTATGTTGGAGAATAGTTTTTGAGCTCAGGACTTGGAATGAAAGGTTGAATATTCATGGAGAGTTTCAGGAGGAGGGTCAACGAGGCTGACATGCTGCTGGGGGACTGTTATATATCACCTAACCAAAATGAAGAGACAGATAAGGCATTCTACAAGCAACTGGCAGAAACTGAGTAATCTCCAGCCCTTGTTCTCATCAACTTATCTGATATATACTGGAAATACAGTACAGTGCAGAAGAAACATTCTAGGAAGTTTCTAGAGTGTGTGGAAAATAACTTTCTGATGCAGCAAGAGAGTCTACCAGGGGAGGTGGCCCACTAGGCCTACTATTCACAAATGGAGAAGGACTAATGGGAGATTAAGAGGTGAGAAGCTATCTTGGACAGGGTGACCACAAAGCAGTAGAGTTCTCAATTCTTGGTGAAGTTAGGAGGGAAGCTAGTAAAATTGCTACCTTGGACTTCCAGTGGGCAAACTTCAGGTCCTGAACTTTTTGTCAGGACCTTGGTGGGGAGGGTACTTTGGGATTCAGCACTGAAGAGTGAAGGTGCCGAGGAAGACTGAACACTGCTCAAGGAGGAAGTCTTAAAAGCACAGAAGCAGGATATCTCCATGTGCTGTAAGATGAAACATCAGGGAAGAACAGCAGTGTGGATAAACAGGGAAATTTTTCTGAGGATTCAGGAGAAAAAGTGTCTCCCATGTGTGGCAGAAGGATAGACAACTTGGGCAGAGTACAGAGAAGTTGTTAAGATATGCAGGGAGAAAATTAGAAAGACCAAGCTTGAACTCTTCAGGATACTTCACCCCTTGACCTGAAAGTCTGGGATGGGGAACAGAATAAACCCCCACAATTCAAGTGGAAACAGTCAGAAACCTACTACTCCAGACTAGATCCAGCCAAGGGTGCTGAGGGAGCTGATGGAGGTGATTTCCAAGCTGCTTTCCAAGATCTAGGAACAATCCTGATCAACTGGGGAGGTCCCAGAAGATTGGGTGCTTGCCAGTGTGCCTCCGATCTACAAGAAAGACTGTAAGGAGGACCTGGGGAACTACAGGTCTGTCAGTCTGACCTTGTGCCGGGGAAGGTTATGGAGCAGATCATTTTGATAGAATCTTAGAATGGGTTGTGTTGGAAGGGGCCTCAAAGATCATCAAGCTCCATCCTCTCTGCTGCAGGCAGGGCCGCTAACTTCCATATCTAATACTAGACCAGGCTGCCCAGGGCCCCGTCCAACCTGGCCTTGAACACCACCAGGGATGGGATATCCATAACCTCTCTGGGCCCCAGACCTGGATGCAGTTCTCCAGATGGGCCCTCATGAGAGTAGAGGAGGACAGTCACCTCCCTGTTCCTGCTGGCCACCCTGCTTCTGATGGAACCCAGGATGCCATTTGCATTCTGAGCTGCAAGAGCACACAGCTGGCTCATGTTAAGTTTTTCATCTACCAGGACCCCCAGGTTCTTCTCTGCAGGGCTACTCTCAAGGGTTGCTCCTTTCAGTCTTTACATATGCTTGGAATTCCTCTGGCCCAAGTACTTTGCACTTTGCACAAAACATTGCACTTTGCTATGTTGAACCTCATTAGATTGACATTTTGAGTAAGATCAGAGGGCTTGTGTGGGACAACCAAGGAATGAGGTCCATCCAGCATGGGTTCATGAAAGGCAGATCCTAACACCAGCCTGATCTGGAATGGGCTGCCCATGGAGGTGGCTAAGTCACTACTGCTAGAGGTGTTCAAGAAACGTTTAGATATTTTGCAGAGGGACATGGTTTAGTGGGGAAATATTGGTGGTAGGTGGTTGTTTGGACCATATGATCTTGGAGATGTTTTCCAACCTTAGTGATTCTACAATTCTGTGAAACATTTGGCTCTCTGGACTGTAAGCACACACTGCTGATGTAATCTGTTGATGGCTTTCTTTTTACATCTTTTTTTTTTTTTTTTTTTTTTTTTTTTTTTTTTTTTTTTCCAATTATAAGAATATATTAAGGAAATTTAAAAGTACTATGAATTTCCACTGAGAACAATACCATGAGAGCTCCTAATCAAGGTCTTTCAGCACCTTGAAACTGTCATTTTCTTCTCCTGTATTGTTGAATTACTTATTTGTGTCAGCTTTGTACTGTTCTGCACAAATCAAAGAAGTATCTTTAAAAGTCATCCAGAAAACCTGTTTTCCTATCAACCTGTCTTTCAGAAGCACAGCATGCTTCTGAAAGGCACCTTAGTGCCAGGTTTAGGAACACTGGCTTGCTTCACAGACACTTGAGGGAAAGACTCTTTGAATAGACTTTTCAAACTGACTTACCGAAGTCTTTTTATTTGGCCTCTTAATTTAGGAGGTCAGATAAATAAGAGATTGGGCATAAGTATCTGCTTAGAAATAATCTTAAAAAACAAACATACAAAACCAACACTATTTTAAGATTCAATTTCTCGAAGTTTTATATAAAGATGAGAAAACGGATATTAAATCTAAATTACGTATTTTTCTGATCTTCAAATGATTGTACACTTTAAACTGAATTGATTCAGGGTCATTAAAAAGAGATTGCATTTGTTTCCAGATCTGAAATGAGAGAAGTTATTTCTAATCACACATTGCATGTTTGTCAAAGGATACACCTAAGAAGTTGGCTGAGAACAATTCATTGGATGTGTATTTCTTCCAAAGCCAGAGAATGTAAATGTAGCCAGAAAACAGTACTAGATCTCAATTCTTTTGAAGTCTAGCAGTAACATATCCATCTTAATGATCTCACTTTGTTTATTTTCCATAACATTTGCAGAATGCGTTCCTCTGTAATTATGTGACATATATAAATTATGATATATCTGTGTAGCTCGTGCTTCTCATGTGATGGATGCTCCGTCCCTGGAGGTCAGGCTGGACTAGTCTCTGAGCAACCTGATCTAGTTGCACATGTCCCTGTTAATTGCGGAGGAGTTGGACTAGATGACCTTTAAGGTCCCTTCTAACTCTTAGGATTCTATGATCTTACACTTCTAAGATCCATTTTAAGTTCTCTTCTATTTGCAAGCTCCTTTCCTTTGAGAATACTCACATTGCTGTCTTTGGGAACCAGCAAGAATAGAAAAAATGATAATTTAAAACTTTAATTTAAACTAAAATTAAACAACGAAATATACATGCAAAAACTTTTATATGATATGTAACTCATATGTTTTGTGCTTCTATGCAGATTAATGAATGAGTCATTTCAGTAATCTTATTTGTCTCATGGAAGTAAGGAGATTTCTTCACTTTCCTCTGACAGGATCTTCCACTTTCTCGATAATTAAGAAATATTTTATCATGTCCAGTCTACAGAGTTCTCTGTTTAATAATCGTCTTAATTGTGAATCAATCCCTTTAGAATGACCTAAATAAAGCCAGTCCCTTTTTGGTGTTTACTTCATTGAATGAATTACAAGCAGTGATCATATCATCTCAAAGCTGTCATTTGTTCAATAGATACTTAGTTTTTAGGATTCACAGAGAAAGCCCTTGTGGATACAGGGCTCATCATCTGAGGGTTATCCTCTATTTGTTCTTTTTAGTGAGTAGCATGGCAGGAATGCATTCCAGATTTGATCAAAGGTAGCTAGTATCTTACTCTTTTCAAAGGATATTCATTCATATTTTACAGTTTCAAGAACAGCATTGACTCAGCAATCAATATGAGATGTTAGAATACTTTTTTTTCATCCTTATCTATAGTTGCTTGAAGGGAACATTTATGTGTATAAGCTGTCACCACACATGATTTTTTAAAAAAATTTTAATTTTAATATATAATTAGGCCAGCAATTATGAAAATTTAAACCTAAAGAAGAATCTTTGAAGGAGTTGTTATTGTCATACTGTCAGATTATGAAAGATGGCTTCATATACGAACTAGTCCTGTGGAGCATAACAATGAAAGACCAAAAAAAACCAAAAAACAAAGAACCCTTCAACATTGAAATCCTTGAAGAAAAAAAAAAAAAAAAAAAGAAAAGAAAATGCAGAGGTAAAAAAAAGCTCTGCTACAACATTCAGAAACGTGTTCAACAATATTTAGTGTATCTTACAGCAAGAACATTGTACTGTTTACCATTTCACACCATATGTACTTGAGTTCTTCTCTCACAGTAATTATGTGTGGGCTTTTTTATTTGTTTTTTTTTTTTTGTTTTTTTTTTTCTTGTGCCTGGAATTTTCCTATCTCACAGTATTAGAATGCTCTGAAACATAAGTGAATACTAAAATGCTAATTCATAATATGTTGTTGTTGTTTTTTAAAAACATAATCTATCAATCAAAATGATGTTTTCTTCTGTTTGTTTAGGCTTTACTTTCCCAGGGATAAATAACTTTTGCTGAAGAGATCTACTAATCTACCTATTGTGATGACTGTAAAAAGTAGAAATCTCAAAGGCACAACACTCTGAACACCTCAGAATGATTTTAGGGAATGCAGAAGGTAGAAATCTGAGGTGTTAAGTGAGCTGTAGCATATACGGGGTCTCCCTTTGCATCTCAGCGTGTAAGGAGGATAATGCACTGCATGCATTTAAACTCTGTTTATAAGTAATGCAGTATTTACTGGACCAGATTGAATAAACTTTTTTGTTCTTTTTCTTTTTTTTTTTTTTTTTTTTTTTTTTTTTTTTTTTTTTTTTTTTTTTCCATAGCCCTGGGGCTGAAGCACTCAATGGAGTGGAAGCAGATGCTATTTACTGTGCTGAACTCAGTACAGGAATTTGAATCCAAGTGTTAATGCTCCAATTCCAGGTACCTGTCCCTGTACATCACAGAAGTCACCGGATCTGGCCCTTCCTGGTTGAGGGTCTCTTATTGCCTTGCAGTGGGTGTTGGAGGGTGCTTTCCTAGCCATAGCAAGCTTTTCAAGTTTGACTCGGTCCCAGGAACTCTCTCTCTCTCTTTATTTGATTTATTAGTCCCAATTTCAATTAGATTGTATTATATTATCTTCCATTGCAATATCCTAGTTAGTAAAATAAGTTTTCCTCCACAGATTGTTTCTGCTTTTTTTTTTTTTTTTTTTTTTCCTTCTTTGAGCACAGCTCCCATCTCTGTTGTGATTTTGTGATTTTTTGTGGTGGGTGATGGAGAAAGGTTGGGATGTCCAGTGTGTACCACAAGGGAATTTCAGTGGTCTTAGTGATTCCATGTATATATACATATATAGATAAGCGTATATGAAATGCATATTAATTATTGTTTGTTTGTATGTATGTAGTTAACTGAATGGGCTGGGGCAGTCTCCAGGGTCCACAGGGGCCCCTTGGCCCCTGGGAAACCATGGCAACAAATGTCTTGAAGATAAGAGAGAAGAACAGGTTAGACCAAATAAGGAGGAAACAAGACATGCCACATGTCCATTGGTCAGAGACAATGGTAGTAGCCCTAAGGCGTGGGGAAAGTTTTAAGAAGGGTGTGCTCCTTGCAATTAACGCCATTTTGCCGCTCACCATATTGGTGTCATGAAAAGCGTGCGAAACTGACCGGGGCTGTCGGAACACTTTCACAAGGAGACTTCAGTCAGGGTCGCCGAAACAAAGGCGACATATGTAAATATATGTTGAGCATGATGTGGTGATGTGGAATAAGGGGTTGAATGTTATGGTTTTGTGATCTTTTCTTGTCTGTATTCTACATCAGAACATTATGTGGACCAATGGGAGTTAACAAGTTAATGTTCTGGTTCAATTTACTGCCTTTTATGGGCGCATAGAGGATCCTGATGGCAGGGGAGGTGGCAGCATCCCCGGAGGACCTGTCAGGAAGAGGAAGTGGGGTGGAGCTCTGGACAGAGCCCTAGCATCTGCCTCTCTCCCTCTGGCTCCGCCTGTCTCAGCTCCCCATGGAGCAAACCACATGCTTTCCCTCACACTGTTGTGGTTTGATTCACATTTTGTTTTGTTTTCTCTTGTTATGTTTGATTTAGTTAAATTCAGTAAATTACCATTCCTTCTCAGATCGTTGCCATTGTGTTTTCTCTGTCAAAACTATCTGCTAGCTCTCTGCCCTTCCCCTTCTCCCAGAGCGCATGTGGCCCGGGGTTGTCCAGGTGGAGGTTTGCCCTGTCACGGATTTGTATCTAAGGATAACCCTGTGACAATCTTCCTGTCCCTTTTCCTTTCCATTTTAAGGGGCTGGAGGGAGAAAGGGGGAGGGGGAGAGAGGGGGAGAGGGAGGCGTACTGCCCCTCTGTCACAGGCATAGGTTGATTTAGTTAACTCCATGATATTACTGTCAGAAGAGGAAAATGGAAACAAATATGCAGTGATAACAAAAAAATGGTGCAATCGCCTGCCAACCTGTGCCCAGCAATAGTTGAGCAGTGGTTGACTCAGTGCAACTCTTCACACCTTTATATGACCTCCTTCATAATATCACATCATATAAAATAATTCCTAGCCTAATTCAGATCACCTGTCCTGGCCTCCACCACGCCCTATGCTGTGGCACCATTAATGCTTTACTGAAAACTAAGCAGATTACATCTAAAGCCTTTCCCTCATTCACTAGGCTGTTCAGCTGGTCATAGAAGGAGATGAGGCTGGTCAAGAAGGACCTGACTTTAATGAACCTATATTGTCTATGCCTCATTCCCTGTTATCTCTTGCATGTCATGTGATCACACTCAAGATGATCTTCTCTGATACTGAAATGAAGCTGACAGATTGGTAGATCCTTACTTCTGACCCTTTCTGTAGATGGGAATCAGTTTAGCAAATGAACTCTCATTAGACCTCTCTGGCTGACCAGAACTTCTGATAAATGATGGAAGGGAATAGATAATCACTGTTGCTCCCTCAGTACCCTTGACAACCCAGACGAAATAGCATGTCACTATCTCTTTCCTATTGAGTTGTGGGGGAGTTATTCTGCTCCCCATCCCTATCTTCCAGTTCTGGGGGCTGAGTATTCAGCCCTCAAAGGATAACTGATCTAACAATGAAAGATACAAACAAAGAAGGCATTTAGTACCTCTGCCTTTTCCTCAGCCTTAGTAATAATGCTCAGTGCACCCAAATAAAGATATAGGCGCTCTGTTTTTTGTAATAATGTAGTTGTTTTGTTATCTTGTTAAGTTTTTGAAACTTGTTAAGCCACAGTTTTATTTATAATCATGATTTTTAAAATCACCAGTTTTATATCAGTAAGTGTACCGATGCTGTTCTTTCTTGAATGAAGTATGTTGTGCCCTTCTCTGACAATGTGTTTTGGCATCAGGCTGATAGATGCTCAGATGCTGCACTTAAAATAGTGATATCAGATAGTGTATGAAAAGAGCAGACTTCTTTCATAAACAGCTCCTGGAATCAGTTTTAGCACATATCTGTACTGCTGTCATATACTAAAAAATAAATAAATAGATAAATAAATAAATAAATAAATAAATAAATATCAGGTTATTCCTGTTCAGGAGCATCAATAAATTGAACAATCTCTGTGTTTGGTTATTGGTATTACAAATTTTATCTCAGATGCAGCATGTGTGAAGTTTTCCAATTGTATGGTAGTAGTCACTTTTTATAAAGTGAGCCCAGCAAATACTTTCTCAGAGATTCTACTATGCAGTCATCAAGTGAAGCTCAACAGGTGACAGAGCCTCAGCATCTGCCTCTGGGAGAATCTGAAATTATAGGAGTTTATTGCATTCCATTTATTATGTCGTGCTTGTTAGCATGCTGTTTTATAGGCACATTGCTCCAGAGTGTAACCATTTTAGTGTGCAAACTCTATGTTTTTAGTTTAATTTGCAACAGATATGATATAAAGATAAATGAGATGGTGTTTCTTACCCACCAACTGGAATTGTCCCCAGCAGTTTGCCAGACATCAATCACAACAGGGATGGAAGATCTTCTGCCGTACATTCCTTATTGACAAAGATAGAAATCACCACTATAGTTCCATTCATCTCTACATATTATGGATTACAAGTATGCACAGATTTTACGTCAAAGAAAATGATCATGGAGACAACAACAACAATAATAATTAAAAAACAAAAACAAAACAAAACAAAAAAAAAAAACACCAAAAACATAAAATCAAACAAACAGATTAAAGGAACACCATATGTTTCTTAAATATCACTTTTAGAAAGTGCACCTTAGGATTGTAATAATGATATATTGATATCGTTTGAGCAAGTTATGGATTCATTTTATCTAAATTTTGATAGAGTTGAAATTATGTTGATGATAAAATTTTTCATTGATCATTATTGGCTTTTTTCTTCTTCACACTAGAAACTTCAGATCAAATATAGTAAAAAAAGTTTGGGGATTTGACTAGACCAGGCACATGCAGCACATGTGCTCCTCTAAGGTGCTTCACCAAGATTTAAAAAAGTAGAAGCAATTAAAATGTCTGAGGCCAACAGATTGCATAGAAAAATATAATTGTGAAAATCTGCATGTTTTTTTCTTTCCAAGCCAATCATTTTTTACCTCAGAATGAGAAATATTTTCACTGACTGCTGGCCTTCTCTATTTCAAATGAATTCTTCAGAAAAAGTGTCATCTCCCATTGCAAACAGACAAATATCATGCCTGAGGTAATGTAAGCTATACTTTTATTTCAGACTTTTTGCTCACATCATGTATCATTTTGAGAATTACTTTGGTTCTAAATAAAACATTTTTATAACATGAACAGGAACAAAACAACTCATTTCTTTTGAGTAAATGGACCATAATGGATATCAAGCTTAATTTTTTATAACCTTCACATACGAAGGAATTATTTTTAAAAAGATGTTCTATAATTTTTTGAAGTTGGATTTTATATGAAAATAATTGCTCCTAACATAAGTGTGTTGTGATAGAGAACATATTTCACTTGTGTGTTGAATCATTCAAGTATGGTCAAGAAATAACTGTTGAATACAATTCTTCATGCAATTGTTATTATTACTATTATTAATGTAAGTGGTTGAAAAAATGTTTTTTTCTTTTCTTTCCCTAAGTGCTTCAGACCTTGACTTTTCCCCATATACAATGAGACAAGAGGATCTGATGTACAAAGTAAAACAATATTTAACTCCGATCAGTGTTTTTATTTCAATTTGGTTTCCATTCTTAACTAAAATTTAAATACCTTCCTGAGTAAAAATCTTAAAATTATATATATATATTTGTAGAATTTTAATTCCTCTTTTAATAAATTAAGATGAGCTTTCCAAAAGTTTTGGCATTAAAATATTATGAATAAATAAATAAAAACTATTTTTAAATGAAAGAATCATAGGATAATAGAATTACAGAATCACCAAGGTTGGAAAAGTCTTCCAAGATATCCAGTCCAACCGTCCACTTATCAACAATATTTTCCACCAAACCATGTCTCTCAGTACAGTATCTAAACATTTCTTTAACACCTCCAGGGACAAGTGACTCAACCACCTCCCTCAGCAGCTTGTTCCAGGGCCAGACCACTCTTTCAAAAAGTATTTCCTAATGTCAAACCTGAATCTCCCGGTCACAATTTGAGACCATTCCCTCTAGTCCTATCACTGGGTACAAGTGAAAAGACTCCATTCCCACCTCTTCACAACCTCCTTTCAAGTAGCTGTAGAGAGCTTTTAGGTCTCTCCTGGGCCTGCTCTTCTCCAGACTAAATAATTGAAGTTTCCTTAGCTGCTGCGCATGAAACTTGAGCTCCAGACCCCTCACTATCTTCTGTTTCTACCTTACCTCTACTGCTACCTGTATCACTATTACCACAAAGTCGCACTTCTGAAAAGAAGGCTTAGTTTTCATTTTCTTGGAGTATTTGGAAGGGAAATTAGGTACTGACTTACTGAATGGTCCTTCTGTTTGTGGATCTCTAAATTACAAGGTTCTCTTGTTCCTGCACTGACACAGGTTAAATGCAGGCTTTTAATAACAAGATGTGGGAGCTTTTCTTGCTCTGTGGGAGTACAAGCTTTAACATCAGTCTGACCTTTACGCTGGTAACTGCAAGTCAGTCACAATAGGTGTATATTTTGAAGGATCACATTTCTAAATTTATTTATATTATTATAGAATATATATATATATATAAAATTTATATATATATGTATATTATATATATTATACATAGAATATTATTATATTCTATTTTATTTTTTATTTTTATTTTTTATTGGTTTTATTTCTCTTTCTAAATTGAACTAAGACTAAATAAAATAATGAAAAACATACTGGTCTTAAAAAACAACTGTCAATGGTTTGCGGGCTGGTTCGGCCCAATTCCGTGAGTAGCGGGGCAGAGGGATTTCACAAAATCTGTGCCTCCAGAAAAAGGGGACAAGGAACCCCAAAATAATTAAAACAAACAAACAAACAAACAAACAAACAGCAACAACAACAAAAAAAAAACAGTGACAACAATCTGAGGAGAAAAGGAGAAACAAACTAATTTACTATATATACATACTATATATACACACTATATATACATACTATATATACACACCATAATACAATATAATTAGAATTGAAGCCAGTAAATCAAATATAATGAGAGAGAGAATGTCTGAAAGGTAGATAGGCCTCACCACAACACTGAAGTCAGATATGCAGTCCAGTTGAGCAGCAGGGAGACGGGAGGAGAGCCAACAAAGAAGAGTGGACAAAGAAGAGCACATCAGGTGACCTTGCCAGGAGTTGTATCTCCTCTCTGTGACTGCAAAGTCCCCTTGGGAGTGTAGTTCTTCTTCTCTTCTGGACCGGTACCCAAAACGTGAGCACTAACAGTCAAACTCTCAGTGCCCCACATGATGTTATGATGTGGAATACCGAAAACCAAAAATCACAAAACCATAACAACAACAGAAACAACACAGAAATATAAAATGAAGTATAAGCAAGACTGCATAGCCTAGAAAATCTTAATTGTCATCTCCTTTTTTTAACGTCAGCTTATTGGCAGCTTGGGACAGTCATTCTGTTCAAAGCAAGACTTCACTGACCCCTCCTACGTACAGATTAACACCGATGATTTACTCGCTTACCTTGAATATTAAACAAGTCCCTTCTGAATGTGACAGCTTTCAAGTGTTAATTGACTGCTTATCAGTTAAGGGCAAGCATGAACCAGTTGATTTTCAATACTTATGATGAATGATATTAACAAATTAAATTAAAAGAGCTGGTAGTGTGCAGAGTCTTAGAGTACTATTAGTTCTAATAAGCTAATTGTTAGTAATAATGAAAGAGGTTTTCACAGAACCACAAAGAAGTCCTTCTGGAGATTATGTCATTATATTACATTTGGATTTCTAGATTGCAAATCCATTACTGAGATTGAAAAACTGCCTGGTCAAAGTTCTGATTTTCTAATTCTAGTGTAATCTTCCTAACTCCAGGCAGACAAGATAAATTTATAAAAATGGCAAAAATCTTCATCATGCCCTATTTCCTGATCCATGAGAGCATCTGCGAATATTTTGCTCTACTCAGTACCCAGTACTAAAAGCTTTCTATTTGTCTGAAAAGCTTGTATTCTAGTTCTTTATTTTTGTTGTTGCTGTTTGTTTGTTTTCATTGGAGTACTCAGATATTTTTTATTAAATCCCAGTAGACTTCTATTTGACATACTTTCCTCAGATTTCTCATTCTGAAAATTGTTCTTGATTACAAGTTCATTAATGATGGCTATTATCAAATATCTCACACAATACTAAAATAAAACAGATGTAATTGAAACATGCCTCATTAACAAAAGACTTGTCTCTATTGTAAACATCTGGAGCAGATAAGAGTATCAGACCAGGCTAGTCAAAAACTTGAGTCTTCACAGTGTGTTGGTCAGGAAAGTAAGCAAACTACAATTAAAAATATTGAGAAACAAAGGCCACTTCTTCCACTCAATAACTCTACTAAGTAGTAGAACCTATGACTTAAATAGTATACATTTGGGATTTTTATTTGTTAACATCACATGAAGTCCTTGTCCTTGAAAACAAAACAGCAACAACAAAAAGCAGTAATAATGACACACTACGATTTGAAAAAGATGAAAAAAAAAAAAAAAAAAAAAAAGTATAGTCTTACACAAGCTTTATAATTCTGTCAGTACATACATGCATAAGCATATAAATGGTAAGGGCATTTGTAACCAACCAGGAAAGATAAAATTACTAAGGATTCTTAGCAGAATTTGTCCTCAGAGGGAATGCATTCAGTCCCCACATTTCACCTGAAGCATCTTCAATTTTATCTGAAATACCGTTCAAATATCTTGGTGACAAACTACTGAGAATTTAGAAAAACAGTCTAAATGATCTATTCTTTCATTCTTTCATTAGGTTTTTATGTCATGAAATCACTGGAAAGGAGGACATTTTCCAAATAGTAAAAAAAAAGCTAAGTCCTGATATGACTCTTATACCAGCCATTCAAAGAGTAGCAATCGATTATACATACAGTATTTGACACAACAGTTCTGATCTCTGCTTTCTTACTTTAAAATGAAGCCAGGAAAAGAAGAAAAAAGGTCCTTGAAATGCAACTGCAATTATCTTTATAAAATAAAGTTAGTTGAACTGAAGTATACACATAGATGCCCTGAAAATGAGAATGCGTAAACCCAAATCAAGCAAGGCAAGGAAAATAAAAAACAAAATGAACTAAATTCGACACAATATAGAAAAGGTTCTCTACTTGCTTAATTTGACCATTTTAATGGAGCATGTTGTGTTTATGTTCTGGCTGTTTATGTGAGGAACTAATGAAGCTGTTTTTCCTTTTAAGGGGCCAGAGGGATTTGAGGAGTCATTGAGAGGTTAGTGCTCAGGCTACTGGTCTGTTCAGCCAGAGAAGCTGTCAGGGCAATGCCTGCAGCTCGTGCTGTGCTGCAAGGCTCTGCCCAACTGCATTTCCAAAGGGATATGTGTGTTTTATGTATGCAACAGCTGTTCCATTACCTCCCTTAAAATGACTACATAAAGCAGAGAACCTTTTCCCAATTTATTTTAGTTGCTCTTACTGAACAGCTTATCTGGGGCTTGATCCAAATCCCATGGAATTCAATGGAGAGACTTTTCATTAACTTTTTAAAGCAGGCTTCAGATTCTTTAGAGAAAAAGACTTTGGATTATTTCTTGTTTCCTTTGACAAAAGTCGCCACTGTCTTCTTCATTGAACAGACACTAGTTTATTTACTTTTTAAAGATATAATGAAATATTAAAGGAGAAATTTCCAAGGATTCAGAGCTTCTCATGCATACATTGTGATTTTTTATCCAAAATTTAGTTTGATTCTCTCATATGTTGATTGATGTTAAAATCTTTAAATAATACTGACCTTTTTTTTTTTTCTTTTCCTTTGTGCTGATAATTTACTGAACCTACCTGACATAAGAACTTAAATAGGTAAGAAAAAGAAGGCTGTAGGTCTAGAGAAGTATCATTCACTTGTAGTTTCCAGCAATTGTGTTTTTTCCACATAAGTTAGAAGGTTAGGGAAAAAAAAAAAAAAAAAAAAAAAAGTATTTAAAAAATAAAAAAAAAACTAAGATGAACATTTTGTATTTTAAAGTTTCTGCAACAAAAGTTATGAGACTGCATTTCCTTCTACATTTCCCTTAACAAAAGTTTATAAACTCATTTGCATTTTGTAATAGAAACAAATACATATTAAAAAAAAAAATAATTATGAAATAATGAATACAGTTCTCACTTTTCTAATTATAACCTTCCTTATCTAATGCTGGAGATGGTGGGAAGAGTAGAAATTGAAATGGAATCATAGATTGCAGGGTTTGGGTTTTTTTTATATGGTTTTTTTTTCACAGTAGTTGTGCTGTGACATCTGATGAGCCAATTTGAGGCCACCTACCAGGATACTTAAAAAGCTTTTCAAAAGTTGATTTCCAGTGGCTGAAAGATCAAATTTTGTTTGTTTAATCGGCAATGAAGTGGAAAGTTAAACAGCTGCTACTTAGACTGTTCAAGATCAAACAAAAGATAACATAAATAAAACTAAGCGGTTTTTGTTAATGTAGGATATTCCTATCCTACCTTGTTGAAGCTAATGAAGAAAAATCTTGCTTGCCCTACAGGGGCAGTCGTATTAGTGTTGAGTTAAACCTAAATGATTCTGTGTAAATATATGTATATTTATGAAAGTTGTATTAGATATTAAACAAAAAATAGAGAAAGTCTGTGAATAACTCTCGTTGATGTTCAGCTAACCTACTAGTCTTTTATTTTATTTTAAATTTAGGTTGTGGAGACCTAAAAATAAGTACAAAAACAGATTAAGCTGTCATGAACTTTCCTTAACAATCTGCAGGTCTGCATGTTTACAGGCCTCCTAAACCAGAGATGGTGCATTTGTGTTTATTAGATTTTGAATGCATCCGATTGTTGCCTGTACCACATGCTAGCAAAACTTGTGTTAAATTCATTTTTGTAGCTTCCTGATTCAAGCTGGTTCACATCTTGGCAGCTGGGCCATAAGCATTCTTTATGATGCTTCCTTCCCATTGAATTTTATGAGAATTTCTTCAGAGATTTAGGGCTTTTAAAAAATGTTAATCTAAGCTTAAACTTTCCTAAAGGAAAGTGGTCATTCTGCAAGTGTTTGCTCCGTCTCTAGACATTTTCTGCAAAGCTTGAGCAAAAGAGATGTCCCCAGAGACTGTGAAGTGCAGACTCTAACTGATGGCATAGTGGGAGAACAGTGTGGTTTTGCCTTGGAAAGTGCCAGGAAATAAAATTCTGAGAGGGTGCAGTGTCACAATATGTTTGAGAATAAAACCAGGATTTGTGGGAGGAATGGCAAAAGAGAGAGAATTCAGGAGAAGATCTGCTGGTGTACATTAGTGTTTGGTATCACTCAAAGAAGAATTTTCATTTACATTGGCTTAATTATTCCATTAAGCACATGAGACCATTTGCCCACTGTGTTGTTCTGCCCCTGTCTCTTTGGCTTTTCTCTCTTTCTATGTTCCGCTACCCTCCCTCACTCGAGTTTACTAGAACACAACTATAGGAGAGCTCTTATCCTCATTATGTGGCTGAGTCCTGCAGTCCTTCTTTGTACAAAATTGTCATTGTACACATGTGGTACTTACACCTGAAAGAAGACATTAGGATTTTCTTCTGTCACAACAGTGAATATGTTACTAGAAAGGTCACTAGATGAGCCACAAGTGAGGACCATAATGTATCTCACTTGTATCCCTTGGAACTATGGCCTTCAGGTCTGTTAACTATCTGAACACTGCTATTTTCCTCTGAAGATGAAAAGGCGAGACATACTAAGCCAGATGAATATCAAGAAGTATGGAAGTGGAGGGATGTTACTATCATCTTCACAGGGCAAGCCCTCTCTCTCACTCCTCTGAGATTAAATTAATCCTGCCCTGGACATGCTCACAGTAAAAGGAGTAAGATGTAGTCACTTAGGCTGTAGATACCTAATGTACTGACATTTGAGACAAGGTAGACACATTCCTTCGTGAATGTGGGAAGTGACCAGAACCATTAGTTTCTACTGAATGACCCAGTACTGGGACAGTGGCATAAGTATTTGAATTTCCAGGAAGGTCAGTTATAATTATATATGATTTTGTAAGAACTACAAAGTTGTAAAAATCATTGAAAAAAATAATAAGAATCTAAAATATGAAAGGCCATTATAAGAAAGAGATGGACATAAAAAACAAACAAAAAAAAACAACCACTGTGGGCATAAGATGTCTGTACAATATTATTTCCTTCTCTTTCATTTCATTTTTCTTTTTTTCCTTCAAAACTGTATTTTAAATAAATGTTGTGTCTATTAAGTAGCTAATCATCAGACTTCTTTGTGGAAAGATCTTGGAGTAATGTGAAAGAAAGAGAGAAAGAGAAAAAGAGAGAAAGAAGGACATAAGAGTGAAAGAAGACATAGAAAGTGCCAGTGAACCACAAAGAAGAAAAAGAAAGTTTCTCCTGAAGCCTTGCCTTTGAATTAATTTGTGTAATCCATTGAGAAAGTCAGAGACATCTCCCCCCACACACACAGACATGAAGAAGAGAGGGTCACAGTTGGAAACAGCTGTCAGAAAAGCAGCCCACGTTCTTTTCAATAAGAGGATGAAAACCCTGAGGAAAACATTTTGCATCCTCAGCAGTTTTTGACTTCCACAGAAGATTGTGGAAGAATAACGGATTTCACATGTCCATTACAATGCCAGATTCCAGTCGGAGTTATCAGCTTGGTGCCAATCTTGTTTGAAATTCAGCATGAGTACAACTGGAAAATGTATATAAATATACAATTGCATTATTTATTTATTTATTTGTTTGTTTGATATTTTCTTGTGTCTTAAGTAACTAATGGCATATCTGAAATAAATAGACGCACACTGCTGTAAACTGTCTGCAAAATAAGCACTGATTGCTTTGATCTTTCTATCAACACAAGAGGCCACAGATATGGTCCATGCTAAGATTCTCTGCCTTTCTGAAATGAATTCATACCATAGAATTTCAGTAACTGCATGGTCTGAGCAAGAAAAAAATAAATAAATAAATAATAAAAAAAAATTAAAAGCCTAAAATTAATTTCTGATCTGATAATTTATGTTGTTTGAGTAAAAGGTTTTAAAATTATTTAAAAAATATGAGGTTCCTCCTCTAAAAATGTTGTTCTGGAGGAAATTTTGTAATACAATGTTGTTAAGAGAAAAAAATGAGATGAAATATTGAAAGAGCTCCAAATTTCTCCTTCCCAAAGTCTGTTGTATGTTTATTCTCTAAGTCACATGTCTGTCAGCAGAAAAAAAAAAAAATTATAATCATCTTTATTCTCTTCTATCCAAACCTTCTATTGGCTATCATCAGAGATTAAATATCAGCAAAATAAAACATGGATGTGATCTGTTAACCAATTTTCTTTAACATCCTTACAGTGAGCATGCCGAAATGCTATTATTCCTATTTTACAGGAGAGAGAGACCAAATATAGAAAATGCCTCACTGAATATCACACAGTATGTCATCTGCTTTACATGGAAGGGGGCTGCATGTTATATTCTAGGGCCAACAGTTCACATTACCTGCCTATGCTTTCTTTATCTAGAGTAAATTTTATGTTCTTCAGACAGAATTCCAGATGTAAGACAGAAATGACTCTTTGGCCTTCAGGGGTTCCTTCCATCTCAGATGACTGTATGATTCTATAGCAGCAATCACAGAGGGAGCACAGAAACACCATTTGACATCCAACCCAATACTGCAGTAGTTTCTTGTACCACAGAAATTAAGATAGATGTAATTCTCAAGTAGGAATAAGTAGAAGATAAAACATGGGAGAATTTTGGAATTGATAATTTAGAGGAAGAAGCCTGAGCTTGCAAGGTTTGTAACTTGCACTTTGTGTAGGTGAGTTCATTTATGCTCGAAACTGCTGAAGATCCGAATTAAACTCCAAATATCAAACCTTCGACATGAAGGCCTACCTCTGATTAGGAAAACACAGACTTGAACTGAAAAGAGATGACATTATTTTCTGTCATTGTTTTCATTGTGTCATAGCAGAAAATAAATTTCTAAAAGATAATTATCAGAGTTTCATAGGTAGGTGGTGGTGTGCTCTCCTCCCTGCCCCCCTCCCCCCCCCCCCTTTTTTTAATTTAATTTAATTTTATTTTATTTAGTAATTTTTTTGTGGGAGTGTAAGGAGTCAGTCACTGGAGAGTCAATCTGTGTACATACAAATGAACTTTATGAACTTTCTTCCTTCTTTAACTTAAAAGTTTTTTTAACAAAAGCAAGTGTAGATTCTTGCATTTAGGGAGGAATAATTTCATTCACCAGTACAGACTGGAGGATGACCTGCTGGAGAAGAGCTCTGCAGAGAGGGACCTGTGCGTCCTGGTGGATGACAGGTTGGCTGTGAGCCAGCAGTGTGCCCTTGTGGCCAAAAAAGGCCAATGGCATTCTAGGGTGCATTAAAAAGAGTGTGGCCAGCAGGTCGAGGGAGGTGATCCTCCCCCTATCCTCTGCCCTGGTAAGGCCTCATCTGGAGTCCTGCGTCCAGTTCTGGGCTCCCCAGTAAAAAAAAGACAAAAACGGGATCTCTTGGGAAGAGTCCAGCAGAGGGCCACAAAGATGGTGAGGGGCTTGGAGTGTCTCCCCTATGAAGAAAGGCTGAGTGAACTGAGTCTGTTTAGCCTTGAGAAAAGAAGGCTGAGAGGGAACCTGATCCAGCTCTATAAATATCTAAGGTGTGGGGGGCAGAGTGGCAAGGCCGGACTGTTTCTAGCAGTGTGTGGAGACAGCATGAGGGGAAACAGCCAGAATGCAGCATAGGAAGTTCCGCACAAATGTGCGTAAGAACTTCTTTACAATGAGGTGACAGAGCACTGGAACAGGCTGCCCAGGGAGGTGGTGGAGTCTCCTTCTCTGGAGATGTTCAAGACCCACCTGGACACCTGGTGCCTTCTCTTCTCCAAGCTAAACAAGCCCAGTTCCCTCAACCTCCCCTCATACGAGAGGTGCTCAAGCCCTTCCCCTCCTCTTTATCTAGTGAGGATGTATCAACCTGTAGCCCAATATGTAGTATGAATCATCCTAGTTGCCCTTTTCTGGACCCACTCTAGAGCTCCATGTCCTTCCTATACTAGGGGCCCCACGCCTGAACACAGTACTCCAAGGGGGCTTCACAAGAGCCAAGTAGAGGGGGACAATCATCTCCCTCTCCCTGCTGGCCACTCTTAATGCAGCCCAGAGCAGAGTTGGCCTTCTGGGCTGCAAGCGCACACTGCTGGCTCATGTCCAGCTTCTCATCCTCCAGGACCCCCAAGTCCTTCTCCACAGTGCTGCTCTCAAGGAGATCTTGTCCCAGGTTGTATAAATACCTGGTGTTGCCCCATCCCAAGTGCAGCACCCTTCACTTGGCCTTATTCAGTTGCATTAGGTTTTCATGGGCCGATTTCTCCAGCCTGTCCAGGTCCCTTTGGATGGCTTCCCTTCCTTCGACTATATCAACTGCATCACTCATCTTGGTGTCATCTTACTTACTGATGATGTCATAATCTATGTCATTGATAAAGATTGGTCCCAAGACTGTCCCCTGAGGGACACCGCTTGTGACTGATCTCCACCCTGACACAAAATGATTAACCACAACCCTTTGGATGCAACCAGCCGACCAATTCCTAATCCATCACACAGTCCATCCTTCAAATCCACACCTCTCCAATTTAGAGAGAAGTATGTGGTGAGGGACCATGTCAAAGGCTTTGCAGAAGACATTCATCATCCTTCCCCCCATCCACCAAAGCTGTCACTCCATCACAGAAGGCCACCAGATTGGTCAAGCAAGATTTGCCCTTGGTGAAGCCATGCTGGCTGTCCTGAATCACCTCTTTATCTCATATGTGCCTTAACATAGCTTCTAGGAGAATCTGCTCCATTATCTTCCCTGGCTCAGAAGTGATGCTCACCACCCTGTAGTTCCCAAGTCTTCTTTTCTTTTTTTTAAAAATGGGAGTAATGTTTCCCCTTTTCCAGTCAGTGGGGATTTCACCAGATAGATATGACTTTTCAAATATGATGGAGAGTGGCTCAGCAACCACATCAGCCATCTCTTTCAGAACCTTAAAATGGATATCATCTGGCCTCATGGACTAATACACATTCAGTTTCATGAGAAGGACTTGGACTTATTCCGCTGTTACAGCTTCACGTACACGCTCATGGTCCTGGCAGACATGGAAAGCCTGGCCACCTGTGAAGACTGAGGCAAAGCACTCACTCAGTACCTCAGCTTTATCTATGCCTGAGGAAGCCAAATCTCCATTATCTTTCATCAGAGGGGGAGCACTCTCCTTGTCCTGTCTCTTCCTGCTTGTGTACCTGTAGAACCCTTTCTTGTCTGTCATATCCCTCACCAATTTCAGCTCCATCTGTGCCTTGGCTTTCCTAATCCTATCTCTACACACAAGGACAACAGTCCTGTATTCCTCCCAGGCTACACAACCCTGATTCCACTTCCAGTACATTTCCCTCTTTTTCCTCAACTTATGCTGCAGGTCCTTGCACAGCCACGACGGTCGCCCACCTGCCTTGCTCAACTTCTAATGCCGGGGGATGGAGAGCCTGTAGTCCTCAATCAGGGAATTCCAATCATGGGATTCATTCCACCATGTTTCCACGATACAATTAGGTCATACTTTCCCAATTGTGCCATGGTTTATAGCTCTTCCTGTTTATTTCCCATGCTGTGCACATTGGTGTAGAGGCATTTCAGCTTAGCTATTGGCCTCATTGCCTTCTCGGAATCCTCCCTAATACCTCCAGAACAAGTCTGGGGTTTTCCCTTACTGCCTCCCAAGGTGACAGCATTCCTATGCATTTCTCTGTCACCTAGTACACCCCGTTCCCCCATCCTATGTAATTTAAAGCCCTGCTAACCTGCCCAGCCAGCTTGTTCCCGAGAATTCCCCCTTTCTCAAGGCTGTGTCCCAAACCACAGTACCCAAAGCCCCAAGTGTGACATCATTTGCAAACCCATTCATTCAGCGTGTCCACCCTCCCCCTTTTGTGCGGATCTCAGTCACAAACTGAGAGGACAGAGGAAAACACAACTTGCGCTCTTGATTCTTTCAGTGGTCTTTCCAGAGCCCTGAAGTCTCTTTTGATCACCCAAGAACTTCTTTTGCCTACCTCTTCATTTCCAATGTGAAAAACTAATAATGGGTAATAATCAGAGGGTTTAACCAGGTGAGCGATGTTCCTAGCAACATCTCTCACCTGGACACCAGGCAGGCAACACACCTCCCTGTGGAATGGATCCGAGTGGCATATCAGGCCCTCGCTCTCCCTCAGAAAGGAGTCCCCTATAACAACAGCCCTTCTTTTTTTTTCCTGAAAGACACTGTAGCAAAATGGGGAGCAGACTGACTAGCCTTGGGCAACCTCTGCTGCACAGATGGACCTTCACCAACATCTACTTCCCACAATCCTTTCAGCTCCAGAGCCTCTGTTATCTTGGGGTTCCCTGGATGAAGGAACTGAGTGAAGCCCTTCTGTACCTTGCGATCAGTCACTGCTGTTCTGGCTGGGACAGCTCTGAAGCAGCAAACTTTGGCGGCAATCAATGATCTTAATAACTTCTATGTTATATTTTTGTCTTTTCAGCTTTTATAAAAGAAAATTTAGTATTGTTTTTCAGTCTAATTCTCTTCATGAAGAAACTAAAGGATGTTATTTGTGTGAGAAAGTAAGTTGAAATCAATTTTTTTTTTTTCAAATCTGAACAAAAGAATAAAAGATGTAGATTTTTTGTTTGTTCCTTTAATGCATTTGCTGACTGCATGAGAAAGTAATTTATTTCTGAGAAGTTTTAAAAGTAGCAAAGGTTAGATATATATATCCTTTCTGATATCACTGTCATAAGTAAACAGTAAGCATCAGTGAGATTTACAGTTTTAAATTATTCACTCAGGTTATGAAAGTTATAACAAGCTCAGAACAAACAATCAAAAGGGTAAAAAAGAATAGTGAGATTACAAAAAGAAAACAAAAAACAAACAAAAAACAAAACAAACAAACAACAACAACAAAAACGCACCAATCATAAAGATCAAGAACATCACTCTGTTTTGGGAATGTTACCCTACCACTGAAGTTTAAACCTCAAACAGAGATTGAAATGGGAAAAGTAAACAGCAGCCAGCACTGAAGAAAGCTTATGAAAGTCTTCTCTTGCACTGAGTATGGATTATTTAGTCTTCTATATGGTGACATTTTTCTTAAGATGAAACATAATTATAATTGTACAGCTTTCTAAAGAGTGTTTTTTGAGGTACGTGTCTTGTGCTTCAACGCTGACAAACATTGAAAAGTTGGTGAAGACTGTCTGCAAAAGAGCAGTGTCTGAGTAATGGATTATGTTTGTCATCCTGTTTGTCTTCACATTATCAGGTGATTGATATTTCTGTGTGTGTATATATGCAGCCGAAGGTCATTAATAGTCCTGACGCATTAAATTTCCACCTGTCCTGCCACAAGGGAACATTTTTCTACTTTACACTGTTCAGTTGAAGTGACCCTTTAAGAGAAGAACTTTCCCCAGATTAGGAGAAAAGGAATATAACTGCTGCAGGACTAGGTGTCTCTTCAAATGTCCAAACACCATTTTCCATAGGATTAACATCTGAGGGGAAGACTTAAAGCCATGAAAGTTAAGAAATTTAGCATCTGGACTTTTCTACATGAAAAAGAGAAGGATGTGATGTTATTTTCCATATGTGATGTTATATCATAGCCTGGTAAGCAGAATATAGACTTGCAGAGGGAACCTACTTAATTCTATACATAAATCATACCTATAATGTTGGTCTAACAGTCAGAATTTTCCTCCATGTACAGTTTGGTTTGATGTGAGATTCTTTATCTGTGAGTTGTTGCTATGGGAGATTATAACAACTTCTACAGAGAGTGTAGAAAGGATTCTCTTTATACATTTAAAAATATACACAGATTATATATGTGCACATGCAAACATATACATACACATATGTACATGCACATATATACATTTAAGTATATATACACATATAGACATTTAAGTCTACTTTTATATTTACATTTATAAACTGTCCAAAAACAGTGCTTATTTAGGCTACAGTTATCTATGCATTCTTATAAACGAGAACAAAGTGATTGTGTGTTGAGGTTTTGTTTAGTTCAAACAGTGAATCCTGGTGGACAGTGCATTAAAAGTGAGCTACAACTGAGACAGTAAAGTAGTCATTTCAATTTATTTTATTTTATTTATTTATTTTCCTTTTCCACAACAGGAGAGGCTTTGAAAAGAGCTCAGTCTATAGGCTGCTGAGGACTTTGGAAATCAAAGTTAATCTGCTCAGTGTTATGCAAGATGAAAAATACATGTAGTCCGAGGCATAGAGAGCATATAATATGATCTGATCTAGGTAGATACTTCACTGACTATCCATTTGACACATGTTGTGACCAGATCTGGGCATAGAAATACAGTATTTACATGAATTTCCTGGCATATGATATGATGAAGAGTTCCAAAATTCAGCATACCTCTGCTGAATTTTCTCTTTGATTGCTGGACTACACTAGCCTCTCCTGGCACTAAAAAGTCAGCTAGTGAGCTATTGTGTAACAGATAAATGCTACTAAAACAGTGGCTTCTTTTTCTTCTTTTTTTTTTCTCATCACTCTGTGATGGAAAACCATGCTTATTTGATATTGCTGTTTGAAAATAGACTGTTAATAAAGAAAAATAAAAACAAAAAAGCATCTCTTAATTGTATATTTTTAATCATTATTTGAAACTTGTTGACACAAACTGACTTTGACCAGCTGTTCTGTGAAAATATTGTGTTTATGTAAGCAGAAGTGTAATGTATACATAGACAGGCAGACTATTATTTTTAATTTAATCGATTAGTAAAAACATTAATACATTGAAGTCTTTATTGTCAGATAATTGTAACTGTAGTAGATTAATTACATTAAATGAAACTACACCTGTTTATTCCAGCTGAGAATCAGACCCATATTTTTTCCCCCTTTTGAAACAAGTGATCTTAGTGTTTGAAAGATTAACAAGGTGGGCTTTGTTGTTGTCACTGTCACTGCTGAATTTTTGTTGTTTTTATTGAAGAATGAAGAAATTACCCTTCCATTGCCTCTCTTCATCTTAATGGTTTCTCTTTGAAACAGAGCCTTCCTTCATGAACTGTTGTTTCAGATTCTTCCCAGGCTATGAAAACTTGGAAAGTCATGCTCTATAGAGTCATGCTTATCAACTTATTTCAAAACAGACAAAAGAGTACTTCAGAGTTTTATGCAGGGTTTACATTTATCAGCATCAATGAGACATGCAACCTTCTAAAATATTCCTTTCAGGCAACAGCATCACAGTTTCTGACATTCAGAAAAAAAAAAAAAAAAAAAAAAGACATAACGATAAAAACAAGTCTGATTTAATGGAAATATAGTTACATTTAAATTATTCTCAATATCTGTTTTGTACTTGGACAACAAAGTCTGCTGAGGTTACAGAATGAAAATGTATCTTAAAATATAACATAAAATTTGACATGATGTAACATAAGTTAAGGTAATATAATGTAACAGCGTAACATACCATACTGTAATGTAAGGTAATATACAATAATATTAAGACAAACCCCTAGCCATTCCAGCAATGAATAATATTTTTATAAGTTAAAAATACTTTGTACTCCAAATGCCAGAAGCATTTTATACCAACCATTATAAAGCAAAGACATACTGTGAATAGTGTGAATAGCAGCCCAGAAAAAAATAGCTACCTTTAGCCCTAAGAATATTTGAATCGTCTACTTAGCTCTTTTGTGTGTGTGTGTGATTTGATGTTATTATTTTTATCAATTTTTTCTTAACAGTATGAAAGATACAGACACTTAGATTCTTCATAGCAAAGGCTATATATATACTGATATTAAGGTTGTGTACTCTTCAGTTCTATTTATTTATTTATGTCATCAAAATAAGAATATTTTAACCCACTGACATTATCTATAAGTAATATGCACAGTGGTCGAGCGTTACAAATGTTATACTCCCTAAGTTAAAAGATCTGCTGCATTCTACAGTTGGGGTTGGACTCAATAATCTCTAGAGGTCCCTTCCAACCCCTACAATTCTGTGATTCTGTGTTTCATTCTTTGGTAAGCTATTAATCCATTTAATTCATATTGGTTACAGTGATTTCTTTTTTTGTTTGTTTGTTGTTTGTTTTTGTTTGTTTTTCCTTAAGCTCAGAAATATTTAGTTCCTCATTAATTTCAGAGGATCTGAGCATTAAAATCATAGAGGAAAAGTTGCTTTGCAGATCAACCGCTCAAACCTGGGGACAATTGGGATTACAGTGGTTTATTATTCAATTGCATGTTATGTATGTCAACAACTAAATCTCTATAATACTATGCATTAAGACAGTATGATTAAAAAAAAATAAAAGTATGAATATGAGAACTGTGATACAACCTAATGATTACTAGATTCTCTGATGATATATCTGTGTCCAATTATATACTCAAATTTTATATATTTAGTGAAAATAGAGAAGAAAGAATTCAGGAAAACAATATCCAGCAAAGTGGCAGACCAAAGCAGTGGTTTATGTCTAATTTATATCTAGGTTTAGGTGACAGAAGACTTAGCCCAAGTGATAAATATCAGTCTGGACAGTAATTGCAAAGATTTCATACTTCAACACTTAGTTTAACATGTGCTATTTTTTGATTCTTTGGCTGAATATGTTGCCACCTAGATAAAAGTATTAGTAGGTAATGCTACTAAAATACTCTGTTTTACTGGGTGTGCATGTAATACCATATTGTATAAACCTTTGTTTCACTGACTGCAGATGACGTGGGTTATGAAAAATTCAAATGATTTTTACTTAAAATCGGATTACTCCGTAATTTTTGTTTTGTGTTATCATATGTACAACTGAAAAGTGAAGAGATGTAATGTCAGAGATACTATAAGAGTTTTTATAAGAAAGTCTGTGATTTATGATTAATGAAACTGTCTTTCTTTTTATACTTGTAGAACTGAAAAACAGCAGATCTGAAAAAAATGCATGGCTAAATCCAACAAATCCATTTCACAAGTTTGAAAACAGAAACAGAGGAACTCGGTATCCACTTCTTCCCAGTAGGAAACAATATTCTGTTTCCTAAGTCACAAAGCCTTTCAGTGAAGTCCTGTCTAGTTAGAGGTAATAACAGAGAATGAGGTGTGAGGGCATGAGTTTGTTCACTTACTTTGCACAGTGACCATTTCAAACTCCAGAGGCCAAATTCACTAGAATGGATTTTAGCACATCCATTAAGCTTCTTTAGCTAATGTGATTCATTACTATTTCCAAATTTTTTATTTTTTAATTCTTTTAATTGAAATAAGTGCTGTTGTGGCAATAGCTCAGGCGCATCCATTTTTAGTCTGTCTTCTGTGCAACAATTGTATTTTTTATCAATTTCAATACCTGAGTTTTGAGTCCTCCAGTTTTTGCAAAAGGTTATGGTTTAGGAATAGAACAAGTCATCTGATAAGGTGAAAACATTATGATTGATTGATAGATTGCTTGATTGAAAGACCCTCACAGATTTTGCAATAAATTTGTACCAAAACTCGGATTGTTTTACTCAAGTTAAATATAAGCCAAAATGTTCTAGATTTTGCCTAAGCAATAAAAAATCCAAGGAACAGAAAACTTTATGCAGCAATATACCTAAGTTTTTTTTCTGAAAAAAAAGAAGTGTAGAAAAAAAGAAGTGTCCTCTATCAGAAAATTTCTAACAAATACTTTAAAGCACTGAGTAACTCTCTGAATTATTACACAGAAGTCTGTTTCCTTTCTTCTATGTATGCCATCCACAACTGTTATTAATATACCTTAACATTTCTATGTCGGTCAGGGATAAATAGTGAGCTACTGTAATTAATAACTATTAAAGCTGTTTGACTGATCATATCTTCTGGCTTGCAAAATCTCTTATGTGAGGGTGTGTGTATTAATGGAATCCATTAAACTCATATATTTCAACAGATAGCAATTTACAATCTTTTATAAGATCTGTCATGAAACACAGTCAGAGATATAGGATTGTCTCAGTGCATTACATAGCAAATTTCACTCTCCTTTCCTCTGAAATGACTTGACTTTTAGAGACTAAATATGAATGTCAATGTACTGGATAGTCACATTAGGTATGCTTTTTGCTCTACCATTTCTTCTTGGGAATAAACTTTTTCTCACTGGCAAAGCTGAGAACAAGGGTGAATAATATACAAAGTGGCTGGAGGAAAAAGAAGTTCAAGAGTTGTATTTATTTGACTTTATACATACAAAGAACAAGAGATTGAATGTATAACGTTCTTTTATAAAACATAATGGTTCTCTTACGTGTTACAAATACTCTTTTCAACAAGCACTCAAGCCTATCATCAGTGTCACTGATGAAGATGCTGAAGATCCCAAGACAGACCCTTGTGGGATACTTCTCATCACTAGGCCCCACCTGGATATAGTGCCATTCACCACAACTCTTTGTCTACAGCCTTCCATCTAATTCCTTATCCACTTAATAGTACACCACTCAAACATATATGTCTGCAATTTGGAGATAAGGATGTGGTGGTGGACCATGTCAAAGGTCTTGCACATGTCCAGTTAGATGGCATCGGTTGCCTTCTCTTTGTCCACCAATGTTTTCACACCATCACAGAAGGCTCCAGATTGGTTGGGCATGACCTTAATTAGGTAAAGCCATGCTAGCTGTCTTGGATAACTCTCTCATCCCTCTTGTGTCTTAACATGTCTTCTAAGATTTATTCCATAATCTTCCCACATGAAGCCTTATTCTCTGGCAGTCACTCTTATGACAGGACAAGGAGTAATGGCCTAAAATTCGAATATAGGATGTTCCATACTGAGATGTGGGAGAACTTCTGTAAGGGTAACAGAGCACTGGAACAGATTGCCAGACAGGTTCTGGAGTCTCCTTCTATGGAGATATTCAAGATCCAGCTGGATGCCTAACTGCGACCTATTGAAGGGTACCTGCTTTAGCAGGGGTGTTGGACTCATTTGATGATCCTCGAGGTCAATTCCAACCCAAGACATTCCATGATTCTGTGATTCTACCATTCTATGATCTCTTGAGGTCCCTTCCAACCCCTGCAATTCTGTGATTCTGTGATTCGGTAATGTTCTTTGCACAACTAGACTTGGTGAAAATTTCTATCTATCTATCTATCTATCTATCTATCTATCTATCTATCTATCT